>NC_089787.1:37793123-38110623 GCF_040412425.1 Macrobrachium rosenbergii
CCATTTTGCAACCCTAGTTTCATTGACCAGGAAATTGAATTTTTAACTACAAATACCAAGAAGTTATGTTACCCAAATTTTTTTCATTGACAAATGTCTTTTTAGAGCCAAGCGAATGTTTTACGATCCAAGGGAACACAGATCAACTACTAATTTTAAATTGAAAACTGGAGGAGAGTGGTACGATGTTGGTGTTGAAGGTACTCTCCAAGTGAGCTCTGCTGTGTTTACAGTTTTTTGTGTGTTCCTTGCAACTGTGCAACTGTCAGACAATGTGAGATGTTAGTTAAGCAATGGTAGTCTATGCCAGAAACTATAACTGATAAAAAACGGGAAGAAAATAATAAAACTGGACAATAAATAAATCGTCTTGAGGATTATAGCTTTGCCCCTCCAGGGGCTATTCTATCCCTGGTTGGTTGTTCGAGATGGCTTCGCCATCAAGGAAAGTAAATACATTTTCCATTTCGTTTCTAAATGGCAAATTGTATAGTGCAAATGTATTGCCTGAAATATGTCGAGGTATAATGAAGATCCCAGATGATGAAGTGTATGGAATTTGTACGCAAGGAAAGGCCAAATGCATATTCAGGGTAAAGTCTGAAAGCTTTTTTAGTTCGCTCATGAAAGAGTATGATGATAAAGTAATCAAGTAAAGCGGAGGTGAAGTTCAGATAAACGATGTTTCTAAGGTAGTTACTTATGTCAAGATACGCAGTGTTCCCTTTGAGATGCCATCTTCGTTGTTGGAAAATATATTTTCTAACTACGGTAAGGTCAAACACAAGAGAAAATAAGATTGGATTTGGACATTATATTTTTGCCGATTGGATTTGGACATTATAGTTTTGCCCTCAGTGGAGATAGAACAATTTTCATTGAATTGGAGAAGAATATTCCTTCCTATATATCAATATACTGTATTAGGGGATATTCGTATAATGTAATTTATCATGGACAATCTCGAACATGTAGTGTGGTAGTACTAGCCACTTGATAGCTGAATGTAACAATGATGAGACGGTGGCATGGCTTAACTACTGTAGTACGGAATTCCCCGAGTTAGGGAAATTGACAAGTAAAAATAAACCCTTAGAAAAGGATGAAGATGAGCAATTAAAAACTCAAGACCATGGAATAGATGGAATAGTCGTAGAGAACACAGCCGATATGGATGGTTTGCAGATGCAATCGGCAGTAGTTGACGTGCATCGGGAAAATCTAATTGATTTGAAGGACACGATGGATGTGGAGGATGGAATTAATGATGATGAGAATTATGTTGAAAGTTTAATGTGCGAGGCGATAGGAAAAATCGCTGATAGAGATGACAAGGCTACTGAAACTGTTGCTCACGGAATAACAAGGCAGGTTGAAGTTAATGAAATACTGTTTCGAATTCATGCTCACCTATTGGCATTACAAATCTTGATAATGGTTTAATGAACGAAAATAAAGGTAATGATGATGCTTGTAGTAATAGCTTAGTGAACAAGAATAATACAAAATGTGTTAGGGTACCCAAGGTGATTGGTGTCAATTGTAATGGGAAATATAGTAATAGCTTAGTGAACAAGAATGATACAAAATGTGTTTAGGGTACCCAAGGTGATTGATGTTAATTGTAATAGGATATATGAAGGTAATGATACAGTTATTGATGATAAATGTCATGATGTAGATATAATAAAGGTATGTGATGGCAATACAAAAGAAAGTGAAGAGATTATAGAATGTAATGTTTCCAAATGTCCAACTGATATTACAGTCAATCTGAATGATACTTGTAGTCATTTCTCTGATATGGAAGCTACAAAAGAACCTGATGTTTATAAAAGCGATAAAAATGGTGAAAGTTATAGCCAAGATATTTCCTGTTTTTTGAAAGATTCTGATCATACTTATAGTGCTGCTATATCACCACACGTTGAGAAGGTTAAGGTAAGTGTTGGTTGGGTTGATGAAATGGATGTGGCTAAGGAGAGTGAGAGTCCGTCAGATGACGACCTTACTCTTGTGAAGGGAATAGGAAGGGTTCGAAAAGGAAAGCTAGGCCTCGTAAAAGAAGTTTAAAGAAAAGAGTTAAAAACCTCATCAACTATGAAGCTAAGGATTGCTACGCTAAACGTTAACGAGCTAAACTGTAGTAAAAAAACAAGATTTACTGAAAGGTTTTGTTTCAACATAATATCGATGTTCTTTATTTCAAGAGCATAATGTTAAAAATATTGATATTCTTGATAGTCTGACAAAATATTTTGATATTTATCTTAATACTTCTGTATTACTTTAAGGGGTTGTGGGGGGGACAGGTATTCTAATAAATAAAAGTTTCTTATTATGTCATAAGCGAAGAGAAAGATGCTGAAGGAAAGATGATTTCATTACGACTAAATTTATATCACAATGTAGTACATTTTGTAAATGTTTATGCTCCTGGTTCTGTAAAAAGAGGAAAGAGAAAACTTTTTCGGACACGATATTTGTTATTATTTGAGGGGAAATTCTGACAATATAGTACTGGCTGGTGATTTTAATTGGATAATTAGTGCTAAGGATTGTTAAAATAATAATCCGTATATTTTGTCACCCAAACTTAGAAGTCTGACGCAGTGCTTAAAGCTGAAAGACATTTATTGTAGTGAAAATGTAATTCCCCCTTATACCTATGTCAAAGAAAATTATGGTGCTAGACTCGATAGGATCCATGTCGATAAACTTTTTAATCATATTGTTGAGGTGAACACAATTCCTGTTACTTTCAGTGACCACGCAGTTGTGCGTCATTTGAACGTAAATATAAATGCAAATCTAAAAGTATGGAAAGGGTATGGAAAATGAATGTCTCTCTCTTAGAGGATAAAGAAACTGTAGAATGTTTTGTTTTTGGTCAAAGGTCTAACGTAACGTAGTGACTGGTGGGAAGATGCAAAGAAGAAAATAAAGTAATTTTTCATAAAATCTGGCGAAGAAAAAAATAAGCATAGATTTGGTTTATTAAACTACTATGAAAATTGTTTAAAAACGGTCTTGGAAAAAGCAAGCATTGTTGCAGTGTCTAATTATGATGAAATAGAGAAATTGAAAACTATGATAAGTAAATAGAAAAATGAGATTAATGAGGGTGTCAAGATAAGTAGAATCCAGGAACAAGTTGAAGGGGAGAAACTTTCCCATTATTTAATTGAGTAAGCAGAGGATAAATGCACAGAAAATCGTTATGAATAAAATGGTTGCTGAACCAATACGGAAATGGAAAGGTGGAGAAGTGATTACTACTACTGATTCAATATTATCATACGTAAATTCTTATTATGAAATTATAATGTCATCAGAGCCTGAGTTTGACCCAGTATGTGAGCAAAAATTTCTTGATATTTTACTAAAATCAATATCTAAAGATGAAAATGAAGAAATTTTGAAAAATCCAACTGTTAAAGAAATTGAGAGTGTAATTAAAGGTTTGAGAAATAATAAAACACCTGGGATGGATGGGATTCCCACAGAGTTTTATAAAAAAAATTCTGATATATAATTGGTAAAGTTGCTCTTGAGATGATCTGTTTCTATTTAACAACATTTTGTTTAACGAAGACTCAAAGATAAGGAATGATAAAATTAGTTCCTAAGCCAGGTGATTTGAATTTGATTAAAAACTGGAGGCCCATAAGTGTTAAATGTGGACTATAAAATATTGACAAAATTTATTTGTAAAAGATTGTCTATATTTCTTGACAAAATAATTTCTAAGGAGCAATTTTGTATACCTGGGAGGAGTATCATTGAATGCAATACTTTGATAAGGGATGTAGTATATTATGTAAACGAGTCCTTGACCAAGGGGGCAATTTTATCCCTTGATTGGTCTCGTACCTTTGATAGAGTAAAAATTAATTTTGTTGCAAAAATAATGAAATCCTTTGGCATTGATGAAAAAGTCATTTCATGGGTGATTGGATTGTATAATAATATTTCAAGTTGTATTGAAGTAACTGGCATGATGACAAAACCTTATGTTGTCAAAAGATCTGTGAGGCAGGGATGTCCTCTTTCAATGGTATTTATATGCGATATACTTAGAGCCTTTTTACAGAATGATAAAATCTAAGATACACCCATATGCACTCAGTATGCCTAACGGCCAAAAATTAGCAATGGCTGGTTATACAGATGATTCAAATATCTTTGCTGAGAACGAGTTAGCGTTAAGGAAAATTGAGGAAGTAATATTAGATTTTGAGATAGCATGTGGAGCGAAGTTGAACAAAGAGAAAACGACCATTTATGGAATGGGGCAATGGTCCAATAAGATGGACTGGGATCTACCCTGGCTCGTGGCTGTGCCTGACAAAATAAAAATTTTGGATATTTGTTTTTGTAATGATTATCTAGCTTGTCTCACAGTTAACTGGGATATAATTATGAATAAAATTGAAAATAAAATTAAAGTTATGTATAACAGATATCTTACTCTAAAGCAGAAAAGTTTACTAGTGAATTCACTATTTGTTCAAAAATATGGTATTTATCCCATATCTATCCAATGACGAAGGAGTTTCATGTTGAGGTTAAGAAAATAATTTTTGGTATATCTGGGATAAAGGTTATCAACCAATAAAACAGGACACCTTATACCTTGATGCAGAGAATGGGGGAATTGGCTTAATTGATGTTTGGTGTAAATCTCAGGTTATGTTGGTGTCTTCATTTTTGAAAGTTTATCTTAATGAATCCTTTTCATATGTATTTGTTTACTATTACATGTATATGTGTATAAATGGTATTATCCCTAAGCAGTCCATGAATATGTTGGTATCGTTTGTAGGAACCTCCTACTATATATATGTGATTCGAGATATAAGAATATTACTTCACTGCAATAGCTTTCCGTACATAACAAATAAGATTATGTATAAGAAGCTTACAAAGGAAAATAATGTTGTAACAGTTGTTGAGAAATACCCTTGTTTTCAGTGGAATTCGATATGGAAGAATATTAATTCCAAATTTATTAATCCTCACGATAGAAATGTGATATACAGATATATACATGAAGCGTTGCCTTCAAAGAAAAGATTGTATCAGTTGGGCATTATAATTAGTAGTAATTGCAGTTTATGTAATTTGGAAGACACTATTATTCATACAATATATTTTTGTAAAAGGAATAACAAAATTATTGTTTGGTTTTAAAAAAAGTTTTGAGAAAAATATGCGGTATTAGTTGCCCTCAGATGTTAAAAATATTGCATTATGATTTCCAGTGTGCTAAAAACAAGGAAAAGAATGCAGCAATTATCTTTGTAACTGCTTATATTGTTGAATTATGGTTAACAAGGGATATACATCTAGAGTATGATGTAGTGAAGGCAAAGATAGTTGGTAAAATAATGAGACAGAAGTATATTGTTATTGAAAGTTTTGGAATAAAAAATGTAAGGAGTTTTTTGTGAAAAGTTTATTAATTTAGACGTAAATGACTTAATGTAATAAATACATTTTTATGTAAGAGATTATTTTAATATGTTTACAAT
Source organism: Macrobrachium rosenbergii (assembly GCF_040412425.1). Taxonomy (NCBI): domain Eukaryota; kingdom Metazoa; phylum Arthropoda; class Malacostraca; order Decapoda; family Palaemonidae; genus Macrobrachium; species Macrobrachium rosenbergii. The sequence continues at coordinate 37,798,658 of NC_089787.1, forward strand.
GTATATAATATACATATGTATTTTTGTAATAAAAGATAAAAGAAAATTTTAAAACTGGACCGTTAACCGATGGTGGACTCTGGTTTTATCAGCTTATGGAACCGTCGAGTGTGTATAACAAACTCACGTGTCCGAGCTTGCGAGGAAATGTTAACGTGCATATTTCATGTTGAGAATAAATAAATTGATAATAAAAAAATTAAATTATTTCTCCTTCTGTTTAATCATAACTTGAGACAAGTCTCAAATGATCTTAGAAAAGAAAGACAAGGCTAAGATGTAGTTTTTCAATACCCTAATACTTTCAGAAAGAATGATCAAGAATAGTTGTAGAAACCAAACAATGATGTCTAAGTCTAGGCTATAGGATGTAAAAATTGCGATAAATGTTATATTGGAGAAAGTGGGTGTTCCCTGGATTAGAGGGAACGGGAACATATTACAGCCTGCCGTTTGGGTAATGTTTACAGTGCCACTGCTAGGCCCCTTGGGAGTCGAATCGCACCATTGATTTTAAAAAGGGCAAAATTACTTATAAAAGTTCGTACAGGACCAGTAGGACGATTGTGGAAGGAGCTCTCATCACTTTAAATGACAACTTTGATAGGAATACTGGCATTGCGGGTAATGTAATTTTAAGTGAAGAGATGTCCAGAAGAGCCAGAATTAAGAACTTCAGCAATGTGTATTGCCGTCTTCAATCTGTTAATGTGGGTACCCGCCCTTCGCCTGTTCCGTTCTGTAGATAAAACTACCACTTTGAATAACGACCCTCTAGATATCGTTCAAGAAGAGCAGCGTTTTGTCCCGCCTCGCTGATCACTTAGAATTCTGAAAAGAAATATGGCCCAAAAGCTAGTTCGCTTGTTTTAACTCTGTTAGTTTCAGTTTGTTTATTTTTGGTTCTCTTGTTTCACGGTGGTTGTATGTCTCTTTAAGTTTTCTGGAAAAGAAAACTATTGAGATGGGTATTTGTCTGTCCGTCCGCACTTTTTCTGTCCGCTCTCAGATCTTAAAAACTAATTAGGCTAGAGGGCTGCAAATTGGTATGTTGATCATCCACCCTTCAATCATCAGCCATATCAAATTGCAGCCGTCTAGCCTAAGTAGTTTTATTTTATTTAATGTTAAAGTTAGCCATGATCGTGCGTCTGGCACTGCTATAGATGCCAACAACACAGGCCACCACCGGGCCGTGGCTGAAAGTTTCATGGGCCGCGGCTGAGAGTTTCATGGGCCGTGGCTGAGTTTCATAAAGCGTTATACGCTGCACAGAAAATTCGATTGCGCCGAAGAAACTTCGGCGCATTTTTTACTTGTTTAGTTTAGTGATCAAGTCTACAGAAAGATGGACAAAAGTTAAGCCTCTGTACATATTTTTGCAGATACATTTCGTCTTTCTAATCAAGCGTATTACTGTGGATACTTCAGCAGATATATATATATATATATATATATATATATATATATATATATATATATATATATATATATATATATATATATATATATATATATATATATATATATATATATATATATATATATATATATATATATATATATATATATATATATATATATACACATAAACAAATATATATATATATATACATATATATATATATATATATATAAAAAATATATATAGTAAAATTCACATAAACAAACTTCACCTTGACAATATAGTGGGCAAAGTTTAAAAAAGGATAGTAAAATTCAGAAAGAAAATAGCTTTCATGTGCTGGGCAAAGTTCACTAAAAGTCATGGTTCGCTGAGTGAGGTAAAGAAGGATTTAGAGAGAGAGAGAGAGAGAGAGAGAGAGAACAAAGCACTGACTGAATAATGAACTTGTAATTCGTAATTCGGGTAACAATAGCTGAAGTCTCACGTGCGCTGCCACATTAAATTTGTTACTTAATTTTACGAAGCAGAAATTTATATACATACTATTTGCTTCCGATGGCCCCAAAATACATAGAGCATATACTTCAGTGAAGACTCTCAAACACCACCTGTACATTACAGACATAATACTGATTTGCATAATAACCTGGTAAAATTGGTAACTCTGGCATTATCAGAGCTGTCATGTAAATTTTGCACATTCCTTAATATTTCTTTATCGAAGTGTCTGCTTGAAAGGAGGATATTGGGAAGGCTGTCCCTACCTGCTGTGTTTCTGGTGGGTAACAGCAGTAAGATTACCACTCCATGATATTATACTATCTAGTAGATGATATAGTTCCTCATTGGACAGGTGGGTACCGTTATCAGATAGCACTCTGCTGACCCCGCGTTCGATTCTCCGACCGGCCAATGAAGAATTGGAGGAATTTATTTCTGGTGATAGAAATTCATTTCTCGCTATTATGCGGTTCGGATTCCACAATAAGCTGCAGGTCCCGTTGCTAGGTAACCAATTGGTTCTTAGCCACGTAAAATAAATCTAATCCTTCGGGCCAGCCCTAGGAGGGCTGTTAATCAGCTCAGTGGTCTGGTTAAACTAAGGTATACTTAACTTGTTGATGATATTGTACGACTTGCCTTCTTTATAGCATTTATCACTGAGTAAATTACTAATTAGAGAAAAATGATCATACCACATTCTTAATGAGTATTCATTGTATAATATCAGTGCGATGATGTTCCACCTTAGCAAATGTTTACTTTAAAAAATACAAGGTCTTAACAAATAAATACCACTCGTAATCCGTATTCCTGCTCTGTTGTCGTTAGTTCTACCATCTAATACCAGAACTACTCTTAATATAAAACGCTAACTAAAATGACGCAGAGAAAGATTAAATATAAAACTCAAAAAGTATGTGACTGAGAAACGATTGGTAAAAACTGATCAACAAAATACATGAAAGGACACAAGGACACACCCATGTCCAAATCACTGAACATTTATGGAACTGCGTCCGTTTAAAAATAAACGAAATAAAAACGTTGAATCACATATACTTGACATATCTAGTGTTTTCTTTAATCGATGATGCATCTGGAATTGCGGTTATCGATTCTTCAGTTTCTGATTTGGTGATTTTTTTTTTTAATGGATTTTGCCACTAGCTCCCTTCTATATTCCAGACCTATTCAAAAATGAAAAGAACAACTAACCATGAATTTACCGTAAATAACGTCTCAATTTAAAGTCCCATGGGAAATTAAATCTTGCGGCAAACGATAAAACAGTCAGAAACCAAGGACCAGATGCTGATTATTAAATCTTCAAGAAAACTGAAACCGCATTAAAAGTAACCGGTCAGATAGTACATATTAAGTCTTATGCATTTGAATTTCTTCGATGCTGAAATGAATAAAGATTATTTTCTCAAGAAAAATTCACTTTACACACAAATCAATGAAAAAGACCTTCGCAATCTCGTGCAAGTGATAATGGGTAGCGAATAAATGAGAGAAAATTCGCCAAATAAACTAAATTCAGAGATTTTATATCATTGGAAGTTCAAAGGTAAGACTCTTTCCATTGTTTCTTCATGATATTCCTCGTAGCTCTAAAAAAAAGAATTAAGACCAGTTAAAGAAGTCTCATTACGTATACTCAAATACTACTGCAAAGGTGATTTAGTTTTCAGATACTGGTAGGACGACCAACATTTCTTTGGTTAGGATCTAACTGGCGTTGATTTACATAAAAACACGCTTTCAAGCATCATCTTTTACTCAAGTAGAGAAATAATGAGTGGTTAACGAAACATGATTCGGCATATCACAAGGAATGTATAAACAACTGTAAGGATAGAAATTTCTTTTTATTCGAGGGTTTCATATTTCTATCTTTCCTTTTATGTTTCTGTTCAACAATCAGTCAACCTATCTATCTATCTGTCTGTCTATACACTTACACTTATTTGCGTAAGTCTCTGTATATTTATACATATGAATGATACTTGTACTTTTATCCAGATTTTTATTCAATTCAGTCATAACGTATAATATACGTACGGAATTAGCCACGACACACGTACATGTATGAAATATAACTTACAAAATAAATTCAAATGTATGCATACATGACAGATATATCTGAAAGACTATGAACTTCAATATAATTATCCACTTACGTTCGCCCTTACAAGAAGATAAGGGCTTTCTTGAATGTACAGATTAAGAAAAAAAAAAAATAAAGAAGGCAACCATCAAGCTCCAAAGTATTGTTACAAACTTGTTTATCTAATTTGGCGATTTTTTCCCTGGGCATTTATATTGTACCCATCAGTTATTCGCCTATTCTCGCAGTAAGACTGCAAAAGAAATCTGGCGAGTGTGTTCTCCAGTATGTTTATATCTATCTATCAATCTATATATATATATATATATATATATATATATATATATATATATATATATATATATATATATATATATATATATATATATAGACAATAACCATAAACTAAACGTTACGTTTAAGGTATGTATATACAGGTTCTCTTCCTCTCTGTCCCTCACATACATACACAAACAAAAGTTTACAGCTTTCTGGGGTCACCGTTGGTATGTAAAATCGGCAAAACTGGGAACCACTTCTGAGCGGTGCAGCGCTCAATAGAAGTTTGCTTGGTTTATGGATCGCCACCAGCCTACCATCCACCAATCCAGAACACGGGGCTGGGGCTTACAACCTCATCTAAAACACTTGTTGAGAAACCGACCAGCTCCATCCTTCTGGCGCAGTCCCTTCCCAAGAGAGAAATGGAGCATGATAAAAAAAAAAAAAAAAAAAAAAAAAAAAAAAAAAATATATATATATATATATATATATATATATATATATATATATATATATATATATATATATATATAATATATATATATAAACATACATACATATATATGTGAGTGTGCGTGTGTGTACTGGTAAGAGTGTAAGTACCCGCGTGTCGGTTACATTAGGTATATTCAAAAGAATGACCCACAACAAATGAATATGTTTCGTGGGAAACATATTCATTTGTGAGTCATTCAAAAGAAAGACTCACAAATGAATATGTTTCTTGGGAAAACCCGCCCAATCTCATTCGCTTCCTTAAAGAGAAAAAATTATCCTCCAAGAATAGAAACAAATTTAGCTGAAAACCTGCCTGAACGTCTTTCACGGTCAGTGACCTTCAGAACAGGAGAGGAGGGAAAGGGAGCCGAGGTTGGTGAAAATCCTGACATTCTCATCGCCTTGATCCAATTTGTTTCTTCAATTCCCCATCTGCGTAATGGGAAAAAAGAAATGGAGGTGTTCCAGTCACGACCTTCCCACTGTTCTCTTAATCGCCTCTTCACGGCTGATGCATTCTCGCTCATTCATGCATTCGAATGCACGAGGACACAAACTTCCCAATTTAAATTTAGATGATATGGGCCAGGGACAAACGGCCAGTTAGACAATCAAAATATGTGCGAGTGTGTATGTGTGTATATGTCTATGTGTGCATATATATATGATCCAGATTATTGGGGAAAATGATAACATTACGTTTTATTAGTTTAAAGTCGACGTTTAATAAATAATCGTATGCATTTTGTCACAAATTATATAAAAGCTGTACAGATATCAAAACAACACAAGGACACCGTGAAAACACAGGACACCTGCCTGCAGTGGTAGTGTTTTCATAGTGTCATTGCGTCGTTTTCATATTTGTACAGTTTTTATCTCATTGGTGACAAAATGTATGCGATTATTTTTTTCACATACACACACACACACATATATATATATATATATGTGTGTGTGTGTGTGTGTGTGTGTGTGTGTGTGTGTGTGTGTGTGCTTGTGTTTATATATGCATGTATGTATATACAATATATATATATATATATATATATATATATATATATATATATATATATATATATATATATATATACTATATATGTTATACACAAATTCACACACATATATATGTGTGTATGTGTTTGTGTATATATACAGTACATACATACATACATTATATATACATATATTATATATATAAATATGAGAGAGAGAGAGAGAGAGAGAGAGAGAGAGAGAGAGAGAGAGAGAGAGAGAGAGAGAGAGAGAGAGAGAGTTAAAAAGAAAACGCAAAGAGGAAGTTACCAAATGTCCTGTAAAAAGGTGGAACAATAGCCAGTTTTAAAATGAAAATATAAACAAATTTTAACCACAGTTACAAAAATTAACCATCAGAGTATCTAAAATCCGTGTATGGAAAAACAGAAAGTTAGACTTGAGAAACTATGTAAACTGAATAACAATACAGAAAAATTAAAAGAATGAAATTATCAAGGCATAAAAAAGTGGTTTATGGACAAACAGCCAATAAGGCGGTCGAGAAAAGAAAATTTTACGTAAGAAAACCTAAAAGAATTAAAATTTGTTTAAACGTTAATAAGACACTTACGCATAAGTATAAGATAAGGATGTTCCTGTTCTTACAAACAATAAGTTCTCGAAAAACCGATGTTCTCATTAATAACGTAGCCAAGACATCCATTAATTCTTATCACCCGAAAACTAATAATCACCCTGACAGCGTAACGATTCTGATCATCCCGAAAGCATACTTTCTCATCTCATGATCACCTTCATATTTCATCATTTCTGCTGGCCATCATCAATCCCCAGAACTGGAGACACCATCTGCCTTCACCCAGATCAGGCGTTCTATGATCAAGAGCTCGTGCCAGCATAAGGCCGGATTTTCTAACACTACTTTTCGCAGCTGTAAAAATTGCTTTTGCGAGAGACAAACCACAAAAACACAATAGACTGTGATTATTGTTTTTTTTTTTTTTTTTGCCGAGTACTTCTTTCAATAAGTATGATCTCAAGAGTGGAGGATTTTGAAGTACATTCCGTTAAAAATATTTTTTATTAACTATTAAGAAAAGAAATATATGGTCTCACGATAGAAAATTACGGGATCCTTTACTTAATTCAATCTTAGAAAGCTAGTTTAGTAGTTTTGAGCAAACTTGGCTCATTTCAAAGATCATATTCCCATACAAGAATTCTCATTATTAAGACGAATGAAGGTAGGTACCAAGAGCCTATATAAATTATAAGTCTTTTAGCTGAACTTACTTGTGTTCGGCTATGCTACAAGAGCAGTGCAGAATCTAAGGAAATGCTAAGGTCAACCAACAATTTTTGGCATTTTTCTAGAACAGACTTACAAAGAAGAGCTTGAATTTTGGCATTTTTCTAGAATAGACTTACAAAGAAGAGCCTGAATGTTACAATGTTCATGACCCTTTTGGCTGACCTCGTTTGAAAATGAAAACCTCAGAGGTTAACATGTCCTGAAAGTCTACAGAATAGCATACAATAGAATCGAATAGAATACAGAATTTATGCCAAAGGCCAAGCGCTGGAGCCTATAAGGTCATTCAGCAGTGAAACGGACAGTAAAAAGGTTTTAAAAGTGTAACAGGAGGAAAACCTCGCAGTTGCACTACCACTTGTTAGAAGGTGAAATGTATGATGGTAGATAGAGAATATGAGGAAAGGTACAATAAAAGGTTTGAAAGGGGTTGCAGCCAGGGCCGAAGGACGCTCCAAACAACTTGAAGTAATGCCTACAGTGCACCGCATAAGGTGCACTAACGCCACTACATCCTCAAGGGAACGCAAGTCTGCAGACCTTGCATGCGATAGACAGCAACAGATTGAAAAGCCCATACGTGGGTCTAAGAAGAAAGCAGGGGGCAAATATCAGAGAATCAAGAGGGCAATTAATCTAAACGAAATAAACTTTTATTTGAAGCAGCAATAAACTAGAAACAGTGAAGGAACTGGAACTGATCTGATACAAGTAAAAATTTTAGACATGAAGGCTCGGATCTTCGTGGGTAGTTTCTCTTGCTTGAATAATATATAAATATATATATATATATATATATATATATATATATATATATATATATATATATATATATATATATATATATATATATATATACATACATATGTGCGTGTGTGTAATATTCACCTCACGCTATTTCCAGCTAGTTAGCAGAAGTCTTTATGGATGAGGTTGCAACCCCCGTGAGCTATACCTCGACTGCAACTGACAACAATCTAATATCTACCCAGTACCGTTTTATTGTTTACTTCAACAGTGACACAAGCGATTGACCGGAACGCAACTAACGCAGTAAACCAATTAAATATGTGGTTGCAACGTTCAAAGTGATTTATGGGCCTTTTTATCTTCATATTATACTGTGGTATTACAGTAAAGACATTCATATATATATATATATATATATATATATATATATATATATATATATATATATATATATATATATATAATATAATATATATATATATATATATATATAAATAATGTATGTATGTATATACACACAAACATATACATACATATATGTATATATACATACATTCATACATATATACATACATATATATGTATATATACAGTATATATAACTAGATTTAAAAAATAACTCAAATTACGTTAGAATTACGAAACAAAATCATCTTGGAAAATGATGATAGGCCGAGAATAAACAGAAATACTGTGAATAAGATGGGTAACAATACGGAAAGGAAAGAATAATTTACAACACGGATGGAAGACGACACCAAAGGCATGAATTAAAAAGACCTGAACGCATCATTTTCCATTTAATTTCTCCTGTCTTAAACACTCCTTTCTCTTTTTCATAGAAATTAATGTGGTGTGTTCCTTCAAGTTCTTAAAATATTCGGATAAGAAAGTCCTTTCTCGCATGTTTTAAGTAAATGTAATTTCAGGATAGACAGGCAGCACATACTGTACAAAGAAAAGTTAATTTTTTCGAAGAATCCCCCTTTGACGCAGCAATTCAAAAAAGCAACCAAAGACACAGCAAAAAAAAATAAAAATAAATAACCTCAGCTGTGTATATCATTGTATCAAAAAGTATTTCGAAAAATTATCTGATGTAAAGTGCTGGCTAGTTTCAATTTGCATCTTCCGTCAAAGCAAAAGAGAGCTTTGTTTCCTCTGATAGTCAGAGGGCCGGGTTTATCTTGTCATGAAGAACAAGAACTGCTTGGAGCTTACCTTAAAGCGAAAGAGGAACCCAATATTCCTTGGAAGCGAAAGCGGGGGTTCACATTTTCCGCTAAAGCAAAGGAGGACTCCTATTTTCCACTGAAGCGTAAGACAGGGTTTACATCTTCCCTCGGAGCGAAAGAGGAACATGTATTTTCCCTGGAAGTAAAATAAGGATTTATATCTCCCGGTGAAACAATGTAAGAACGAGAAGCGGGAGACGGCGTTTACATCTATATTTTCCGTTGGAGCGAAAGATGGGCTCGTATTTTCCCGGAAGCGAAAGCTGGAGTTTTTAGCTTTCTTTGAACCGAAAAGAGGAACTAATATCTAATGAAGCGAATGAATTTGTATTTTTCGTTGAAGAGAAAGGGAGACCTGGGTATTCTTATCTTCTGCTGAAGATGAAAACACCTGAAGCATATGAAGGGCCTATCTTCTTCGTTAAACCAAACAAGGACCTTCTTTTCATTTTAGAGGGACAAGTCACTTACCCTTGAAAAGGGTGAGGGGTTTGTATCTTTCATTAAGGTAAAGAAATTGCTTGTATCTTCCCTTAAAATGAAAGAGTAAGGTTGTTATCAAGTCGTTCAGCTTACTTACAGCATTTACTAGTGATATCTCTTTTCAGCGCTCAGATCTTCACTGTGCAAAGCACTAAACTTCTCGACATATCCTTGGGCGTTCTTATGTTTACTATTTCACAGGTATCATATAATGAAAATTACCTATGCCTTCATTTGTTTTTCCTCGCCTCGTATCCATAAACATTAGATATGACATTTAGGCACAAATTTTCCTGTTTACCTCATATTATCCATGCATCTATGTAATTAAAACCGTTAAGATGTACAGTATGTGTGTATATATACTGTACATATATATATATATATATATATATATATATATATATATATATATATATATATATATATATATATATATATGTATATTATATATATATACTGAATATATACATATACATATTTATACACACAAAATCTTTGTGCATAAACCCAAGGAATTTCTGCCCTGACAGCGACCGTCTTTCCTTGGTTGGTCACCCATCCAAGTGCTGACCAGATTTAACATAACTTCGCCGATCGAACAACTAGCGACATAACGGATGTGACAGTGGCACGTTGCATGTGTTTCTGTATGTACGGTTGAAGTCGTTAATATTCTACCGTAGTATGTGGCAGAACGTGTAAAAATAGCTCCTAACTCTGATCTATCCGTGGCATCAGAAAATTATGTTTCACTGACAGTCATGTTCGGGACAGACATTCAGTGCCTTCACGATTCTCGTTTTATTGCTTCTTTTTTTATATACTATACTTGCCTCATTAAGCATTATCCTTCTTCCTGTCCTTTTCCCACTGCAGCTTCAATTCCTTTCCCGCATGCTTATGCATTCTCGACTGACTTTCCGTTATTCCATTTTCATTCAAGTGCAGGTTCAAACAGAGAAGAACGCGCCAAGAACCTAAGGTTTGGTCACGAAGTGGGGTTTGACAATAAGTGCAAAAGGATTTCAAAGAGTGTATGGTTGAAAGTAAATAATACGAAAGCAATACATATATATATATATATATATATATATATATATATATATATATATATATATATATATATATATATATATACACACATAGTGTATATGTGTGTGCGTGTTTCATTTACACACATTACAAGGAAAGATCTCGGCATGTTTCCATACCTTGTCACTGCCTAACAAAAACGAACTAAACTGGTGTCTATTTTATTCACGCCACACCACCACACGTCCTAATGTAGAGAACAAAGTTGCCTCGCTGGTTGGAAGAACACCTTATTAAACAAATAAATGGGATTTTCTCCTGAAAAATATTCAGTAATGCAAATTCAATGTCATTTTTGTACGTCAGAATTTAACACTGCCATTATCCAAATTATACTGAATGATCTTAAACTCCTCAGTATTCAAATATCCAGGGTAACATTTGCTGTGCTGCACTTCTCAGAATTCAGAATAGCGTTTGCTTTAATTATATTCTAAATATTCATAACATTATTTATTGTAATCTAATTCTCATTATTCCGAAGAGCATTTGATCTTATTGCATTATCAAGAATAGCTGTTGCTTTGCTCTGATTTACAATAATCATAACAGAATCTCTTGTAATCCAATTCTGAATATTCATAATAGCATCTAGTGTAATCTAATTCTAATAACCCAAGTAGTATTTTCTATAATCTATTTCTCAACATTCAGAATAGCATGCCTCAATATTATAACAACTTTTTTGTAATTCAGAATTGTTCAAAACAGCAATTGCTGTACTCAGATTCTCAATATCAATAACAACATTCGCTCAATATTCAGAATAACATCTTACAAATATTCAGAATAGTATTTTATCTCATTCTCAGTATTCAAAACTGCAAATATTTGCAAACTACTTCTAAAAGTTAAGTTAAGTATATCTTAGTTTAACCAGACCACTGAGCTGGTTAACAGCTCTCCTAGGGCTGGCCCGAAGGATTAGATTTATTTTTACGTGGTTAAGAACCACCTGGTTACCTAGCAACTGCAAATGACATTTGCTGTAAGCTAGTTATTAATATTCAAATCAACACGTGCTTTAATCCAATTCTCCATAATCATGATAGTAATTGCTGTATTACATTTCTCTATATTCGGAATAGAATCTGCTTTAACGTAATTCTTAATATTCATAACATCTTTTTCCTGTAATCTATTTATCAGTAATTAATATAGCATTAATCTGTAATTCAATTAACAACATTCAAGGTGTTATTTGCTGTATTGTCATTCTCAACATTTAGGGTGATATTTCCTGTAAGCTAATTCTCACTACATCAATATTTAGAACGGCCTTTGCTGTAATGTATCAACAAACAGGAAAAATGTCACTTTCCGTAATATACTGTTAATCATCATCTGTTATATGAGAATTACAAAATCTGTTCCACAAAAGGTTTTCTCCTTCGCAATTATAGTTTTCCATTTGCACTTATACTCTGTAAAAGTGCATTCAAAAAGAACCGAGATCTAAAGAGCACCATTTTTATTTCACGTATTGGCGCTTCTGCCTCTACCTTCTTTCATGCATATTCATTCCTCCGTGAAATGCTTTCAACAAGGAAATGGACTCCCGTTATGACGCTATTTGGTGCATATAATTTGCATTTGCCAATTACTCACAGGACATTAATAAAAGCAAACTGTATCAGACAACTGACTGACAAAAAATGAACAAGTTTTTTCCCGGCGTCTGCTATAGAAAAGAATCTGCATTTTCATCTAGTCATTTTTAGCTATGGTGTGATGGCCTTTTTGTTGTCATCTGAGAAGCGACATTTATTCATTAATAAAATTCCCAGAGTTTAGCACTGTACTAACTTATGAAGTCAAGTCTTCTGATATATAAAAGATTAAACCGATTAGAACAAAGCTTTTATAGAGTATTAGGAGTCAGGTGACAAGATAACAGTTAGAAATAATATCATAAGCGAGATTTCGGAAGTTTTATATGTATATGAGATGATGGTGAAAGGGAAATGGAGATGGCTTGGACATGTCCTCCGCACAACTCATGGGAGAACAGTACGTGAGGGAGTCAGCTGGGTTCCTGTGGGCACCAGAAAAGTCACAAGACCCGAATCTAGTTGGATGAGGGCTATGAAAAGGGAAGCTGGAGGTGAGTGCGTTGTCATAAGATAAAGTACAGCAAAGACGTGAGTGGCGGAATTTCATGAGTGAAGCGCATTATTCTCATAAATTCCTTCATCCTCTTCCTTTGAAGCCTATCTGTACGGGAACAAACCGCATCATTTTGGGGATTCAAATAAAGCAACACGGGTCAGCGAAATTGATGTCAATTTCGCCGTGGACATCAAATTTCTAGCAACCATCAACAGTTAGAGATTAGAGAAAATTAAGGAGTTTATTTTTATTCGTCACTTTAACCAAATAATTCACTTCCAACGTGGATGATCAAAGTCGTTGTAACTAATATGCTGAAATTTATCGATCAATCATTCGATACAGCGACATTATCTTTTAATAATGACAGAAATTTCAAGTATTTCTGTAATCGTAATCTGGAAGTTTTATTACTTCAAACAAGTTGTAACACCTGGTTTGCCAAAGAATATCAACGCCGAAATATCATGTCGAACATGAAATGAAGAGTTTTGATGGAAATTCATATTAAGAATTAGTTGGTTCGGAAAGAGTAAAATAACACGACTACTGTACTATTCTAATACCAAATTTTACCTGCAACCAATAATGCAAAAGCATCAATTAAATGAGGAAGAGTAGCAGTATCAATAATAATAATAATAATAATAATGGTTCGGAAGCAATTAATACATAAAAGAACAATTGTAAACAGGCGCTTGCGCGATGGGACAGCAAACTGTTAAAAACTAGGCCATTCGGAACTGTTTACCAAATACGGCGAGGCCAGGATTCAATTACTAAATCTTTTTATCCTTAAAAAGGAATAACCCAGTTCCCTGGCATCCGGTATACGAGTAATTCGGTTGACACAAAAATTCGTATAAAGACTGGAACATGTGACATTTACGCCGGGTCAATTTTTAAACGCAGGTTTACGAGAAAGTAAAAAATATCACCTTTACACACTTTAATTACTAAAGACGATTTCACATGGAATTTACATTGTTCTCCTAGTTTGAACAACGATCGATGAACAGAATATTTTCAAGTTACTTCAAGTTTAAGCAATTTGCGATAAATCCCGTGAAATTGTCAAAATTTACATTTCAATTGCATCATAAGAACATTTCATAGAAATTTACAAGTCTCAAGTGTTTAACTACGATGAATTTACAGTATACTCTTAATTAATTTATCGAAGTTTCATCAGCAGCGATGAATTCGGGTTCAGTTTTGGAATTTTCTTCAGTTTCAATTATGAGCGCTGAACTCTGTGTATAAAATCCTTATTTCCTGTTCAAATAGTTATTCAAGATCAATTCACTGAAGATTTTGACTGGCTACATCTGAGCGACGAATTCACGGAAAAATTTTAATTCCCTTCAGAAATTTAATTATTGACTCATACTTCAAAGAACGCTATGTATTACTAATAATGATGAATTTGCAAAACTTTTCCAAAGAATTCCTATTTAAATTTAAACACTTATATGTTATAATTACCAATTCATAAACAGTCCTGAACTTCTCATTCAGTTCAACGACTACCGCTGGATTCATCCAAAAATCTGATTCTCGGTGATAAAAAATAACTAACAATGTATTCACGGTTGATTCTGAATTTCTTCTACAAAATTTACCATTTCTTTATTTACAAATGTCTTTTTAAGCTCCCTTGCTGTTTACTCATTATCGCTGAATTCCCCAAAATGTTTTAATTCTTTTTTTTTAGTCTTTAGTTATCACCGACCAATTCACAAAAAATTCATCATTTCTCTTTCACAGTTTAATCCGTAATTAATAGTTTTTTTTAAATCCTCCTTTCGAATTTACCTGACAAGATTTTACAGAAATATTTGCGTACTTCCAATAGATCGATTTGATAAACGTTAATTTTACAGTAAATTTTCTGTCTACATTCTACAATTCAATTGATAAACACTGAACTCCCAATGGCATACTTATTTCGACCATATGAATGCAGATTTTACATAAATCTTTTAATCTTTGTTTCCGAGTGAATAAACGTAAAATCTTGACATTAAATTTGTTTACTTTTCTTCAAAATTTAATTGATGGTAGTTATATTCAATGTAATTTTTTAAATATTTTTCCTATACAAATGGTATATGAAACTCTAGACTGTACAGACGAATTAGGAATGGTCGTTCAAAATAAAGAAAAATATGCAAACTATTATTGTTATAAAACCCACTAACTATTTTAAGACAGAACAAATAAACAATAAATTTCTTATATTTCTAACGTAATTTACGTTCTGTTCTTCCACAGTTATTAAACATAATCACATTGTTGGCTGCCCAGGCCTAATTGCAACCCAACGTCGCTCAAGTCCAGAAAGCTGTAGTTTGTTCCAAATATTCAAGAAATGACTACTTAGTGGAGGGTGCTAAACTATCGTCCAAATAGTAAGTAGAATAAAATTAATAACGCTTTGTAATGAAGCGCCTGACCTCATTCACCGAAGAGCGTTTACGTAAATCATTTACCAGACGCTATTTTGACATTTTAGAGGGAAACCTCACGTGACAGCAAGTTTATTTTTGAATGATTTTCGCCCACTTATTATTGAATGATTTCCGCACAGTTATGGCTCAGTGATTTTCTTATCATTTTAATTTATTGCAGCATAACTCTTATCAATAACAGAATGAATCTCTGGTGCTTTACGAGTCTGAATGGTTTAAATTATGCATTATATACATATAATTATTATATATATACACATACACATATATAGATATACATATATTACATATGTGTGTGTATTTCATATAACAATGATATTCATACTGATAATGATATGCTGACAACAAAAATAAAAATAACCCGCAATTTTATATTTTACACCACTTATAAACACCATTACGGGAGATCTAAAATCCCATCAAAGCAAGCACCGACTGCCTGACGAATTACAATTAATTTACCGTCATATAGGTTTCAAATGAAATATAAAGATGAAAATAACTGCAGCTGCGAGGAAGAGGATATTAAGTCCGCATAAATCATGATTGTTTGGGAACCCCCTACAAAATTTCCTTTTCTACGGTGTTACCAGCACGAGAGCATTTTAATACGTGCAACAATTTGTGAAACATTATCTGACTAAATAAATGACACAGTTTGCATGGATTCATCAAAGGACCACATAAAATACAAACTCCTAACTTCCGTCCCTTCAAATGTTTGGCCCAAAACGAGATAAAACAATAGGCAATGGTCTGTCAAAGAGGCTAATTTACTTAAAAGAAACAGATATCAGCCTACCTCAAGCCATGTAACAACATTAACTTATAAGCATAATACTGATGTCAACATAAGATCTAAAAATAACACCGATAAATACAACGGTGATAAATATTTTATCAAAATAAAAGGAAGCTAACCCTTCCAACTCAAAGCTCAAGTAAGCAAGCAACATGCAATGCATAGCGCATCCAGAAGGGCATTGTTTCCTTATGCCTCAGGACAAAAGACACGGTTTCAGCATAAAGTTGCCTCGATTCTTTCCATGTCTGAAGGTCTTTACGCTGTCTTAGGTATTTCTTTCTCTTCTGGATGCAAGACCTACCATGACACAAACATATAATCCACATATACTTCACGTGATATAAGATCCCTATTGAATTAAATACCACACATTCATACGGCAATGCTAATGACTTATATTAGGATATTACGCTAAATCGAAAACTCTATTTTTTCAGCGAGAGCTAATTGCCAAACATCAGCAAGCACTGATCTAACCAATCAAAAAGGCACAATCACGAACTCTTAAACAATTTATACAAGAAAATAATACGCCAGCACGAAAATACAGCTAACTATTATAACCCAAAATCGTTTAAAATCACGTCATATTCACGTCCATACTGGATTCGATTCGTTCAATTTCTCTAAAGAATAAACATTCGGAAGAATCTCAAATATAACAAGCGCTTTGTCTAAATAAAAAGGAAAACATTAAAACAGCAAAATATGAAGGTCTTAAATTTCCCGCTATTCTCATAATATAATGTACAGGTTACAATGTGTAAAGACGGCATTAAGGAGCAACAATGGCTGCACTGTTTTCATCGAATACGAGTGATAAACGTGTCGGGGATACTCTCCTAAGCCCGCAAGGTTCGGGAAAGAGGAACGAAGCAAAACCTAAGGATTGACTGCAAGGAAAAAACGAAACTGAATTGCCAGTACAAATAACTGCTTAACTTCGGTAAATATCTCTCCAAAATAAACAATTCTGCAAGAAAAATCTCCACCACAGCACAACGAGGGGAAGAATCTACTCAAATGCCTAATAAAAGTTCCCCTCTGAAAATCACCTGCGAAAACTTTCCAACTCACGTGAGTCACCCAAGAAGAGCGGCGAGGAAGACGAGCCCTCTCACCAAGCCGGCTGAAGGGATACTAACCACTCAAGAAGAGACTCGCTCTGAGTGAGTCTTCCGTCTCGGCGGCAGAGCCTTAGAGCATTGTTGATCGCTGGGGGGACCGAGACTGGAGATGAGCCCTCAGCATCCTCGCCTCCCATTGGCCAGTCAGCACATTATGGCTTTTGGGAATTGCTGTTGGTAAGGATGGAAGCTCAACAACTACTTGCTTACTCCTGCTTCTTCTGCTTCTGGCCTGCGGTGAAGGGATAAACAGGCAAAACTTGATTGGGCGTTGGTGCATGTTTGTGTATAAGTAATATACATACATACATATATGTGTATATATATACAGGGAGATATATATATTCTGCACTGTATATATGTTGCATGTATATACCTATATAAGTAAACATTGTTGACGTGTTTTGCAAAAACTGACTTACGCATATTAGGTCACACACATTTTACAGACAAGTGTTTGATTTTATTAATTTGTTTATGTGCATAAAACCCATCAATATGCATACCAAAACAGAAAAATTTATGTAAATACATATAAACATTCTTAAAGGTTTATAAATAATAAATATCCACCATACAAGTGTGCATAAATATCAGCTTCCTACACATTCCACAACAGTAAACTATCTAGTTCAAATACTACAGAAAACTACGTTCAAATCTCCTACTGAGCGTCGATGTATTTAGCTTAAATGTATGTCATGACCGACGAATCTAGAATATTTAGCAATAGAGTAAAAGCAACGAATACAAATATTTTGTAAAGTCATGATTTCAGTAAAATAAAGGAAACCAGCGATACAAATAACAAGAACGACATGTAATACTGAAATTAGTTTAACAATTACGCTAAGAGGATTAATTACGAAGGAAAGGGAGACAACTACAGCAGCAAGATAAGCAGAAATGATAATAAACGAAATCTTCGCAAACGGTGTCTTGTATCTGTTGATATTTCCCTATCTTCGTCTTCTCCGGGGATAATGCCCCTAGCCGGTAGACTGAGCCATCTAGGAATTGCAATGATTAAATTATGTTATTGCTCTTCTGGATTTAATTTGCAAATAAAATCTGCATTTCCAGCTTAATACACAGCTGGATACTTGCTTTTTAGGGTGATTGTAAATGAAAGAAAATAATGTGGGTGGGTAAAAAAGAGGGAACTGAGAGAAAGCATCTTATTTACAATTTATAATGAAGATATTTCTCTTGAAAAAACAAATCGATATTTTTTTCGTTCTTTTACAAGTTACTGATTCATAAACACTTGCGTCTAACTGGCTTTCAACCTTAACAAACCAATTCCATTCCTTCCTAGCAAATCCAGGTTCAAAAATTAACAACGCCCCAGAGAACCTCTTGTTCTGTTGTTATTTACAAAATGTTTCTGTTCAATACTTCAACTTTGGTGGCGAAAATCCATTGCAGTAGCGAACGGATATGACAGCAATATCAGGTGCTTGAGATCTGCCTCGGAGTTATAACATCCTTCTTTGTGTTCCGCTCGTTCTTTCTCGTTCTACTCTTAGTGACATGACGTGCAAAAAACGAAAACCCAGAATTGCCCCCTTTTTTTTTATTCTTGTTTATTTAATTTTCACCTTGTTATTTTTTTACGTAAAATTTCTTGGAAAAGAAGTGAAAGTAAGAAGTGTATGTACAGGTAAAATTATTTACATGAAAATTTTTTGCATTACAAGGAGCGAGAAAACAATGACCTAAGAAGCTTTAATAATTAAGAAATATTCAAACAACAAACGCACTGAATTCCATTTATTTCACTTAAGGGATGAAGCCCAGTTTGGGAAAACCAATTTGTGTTATTAAACGTTTTGGCCTTTCATCTCATCTTTCTGGCATTATCTAAAATCTTTATTCCAGATGTAGTATATGTTAACATTCAAGACGCAAATGAAACAGAAGAAAATTCGAGACGAAAAATACCATAATCATCATCATCACCTCCAAATCCGAGCGACCCACACGGTATCTGGGCAATTTTGCCATTCTCTGTGCTTTATATGCCCATAATTATTATTATTATTATTATTATTATATTATTCAGTAAATGAAACCTATTCATCTGGAACAAGCCCACAGGGGCCAATGACTTCAAATTCTAGCTCCCAAAGAATATGGTGTTCATCAGCAAGAAGTAAGAGGAAGTAAAGTGAGATACAGAAAGAGATCCCACTTATTAAAAAAAAAAAAAAAAATTAATAATTAATAAATAAATAGATAAAAATGTATTAAAATGCAAGAAGAATAGTATTCATCTCTATCTCCAGCCTCTCTGCATCATATTTCTCTTACAGGTAGAGCTAGGTCTCCAAATTCTTATTCTGTTCTCCCTGGGATTGTGCTTAGGATATGTCCAAGCCATCTCCATCTTCCCTTCACCATTATCTCATCTACTGTACATATGAAACTTCAGCAATTTCCTTTACGCTATCATTTCTCACTCTATCCTGCCATCTGACTCCTTTTCTCCTTCTGAATCTGCATTCTCAAATCGACAAAATCTTTTAAGATATAGTTTTCACTTTCATAACAAGATTCATGTCTGTATAGCAATACCAATCGTATGAGGTATATTTAGCCTTACTTTTGGACGCAGTTTCAGTTTATCTGATTTCCCCAGTAGTATTCAGCCTGCCCATTTTTTTGGTATACCCCTTACTTTGAGTGAAATCCCTTCAGATATATAATGCATTCTATTAAGCAAGCTTCCCAAATCTTGTGTCTTGCTGATCAAAATAGCATCAAATGCATAATTACAATCTGTAAAGTTCTATCCATCTTCCTCCATTCTAAACCTCTCTTCCATCTCTGAGCACTATTTTCATTATAAAATCTATGAGAAGAGCTAACAACGAAGATGTCAAAACGCCTTATTTACTTAAAATTTAACTAAGGATGCTTCGTAAAAATGCCATGTAAAATGATTTATTAACGATAATTTGTGATACGGTACGTGAAGAGCGAAGAGACTTTAATTTATCTTATCAAAGGTTTAAGTACCTCGTTTAGTGAAAAGGGAAGGAAGATCAGATCCACTGTAGAGTTTGGACCCTAAACCTTGAGCAGAGTTTGTGATCTACAATACCGGAATCAAAATTTTACGTCTGATCTTATTAAACGTCACTGTACGTAGGTTCTGATAAGCTTAATATCCTTTCGATCCATAATAAGGTTCCACTTAAGACACACTTTGATTATTGCTATTTTTAAGTTAGAAGTCTTAAAACAAGTGAGAAAAAAACCCATATTTGGGAAAATTTATTGCTTGGACCATGAACAGGTTGCCGCTCTCTGATACCCACTGAAGACACCTGACCAGTAATTAACTCGACAAAGACTCATCATTAATTACACAATTATTTTTTCCCAATACCTACTCTGTAAGACAATAACTAGGTGGAATCATCAGTGAACTATAAATTGAATGGGAAGACCGACATCAGTAAACTGATAAATCAGAATGACGGAAAAGATCACTCATTTCCACAGACCGAAGCTAAACAGAATGATGTGAGGAAAATCAAAGGTAAGTATAAATGTTATAATGTTAAAAAATGTTGTAAATAAATATCATGAGACTGCATTTTAGTTTAATTCAGATTGTTCCTACTACAAAATACAATGAAGCAACATCTAGAATAAAAAACAGGCTGGACATTAGCTATATAGCATATCAAGCATAAAAGCGAAGTATATTCATGAAAACACATCATAACATTTTCCTCAAGACAAAATAGAATATCTCGAATACAAAATCTTCTGTTCCCATACAAGCTATTCATTGTGTTACTAATACAAAATCTTAAATAACAATACATTGTCATTAAATTTACTTGGCTGGTCACAGATATGGTTAGATTGTCTCAGGGTTACACAAAGTCCACACTCGAAAGCAAATGGCAAATGAAATTTGGATATTACAGTATCAGGATTCCAATAAAAATGTAGTTTCAAGAGTCTGAATTCTCGAATGATAGAGAGGATCTACTTATTTTACTTCATTATGGCACAGCTGTACATTTTCCTGATGTTGACCTTAGTAACTGTACCAGTATTAGACATGATATATTCACCCGTAGGTTCCGCTTCAGGTCTGTCACAAAGAGTCGAATGCTGAAGAGAAACTGTAGCCTCTAAGCCATTTGGCAATCGGACATGAGCATAATTTGGATTGGCTTCCACTAATTCCACCTGATCTACTACAGATTCATATTTTGAAGGTTTCTTGTACACAGATCCTTAATTGGTTAACCAAAAAGATAGATGTGCCACTAATTAATCGCAATTGGAAGCCAAGTAAATGCTCAAGTGGGGTAGTATTTGTGGCAGTGGACAGCAGTGGCTGAACTGAATGTAATACCTCTTCAAGCAAATTCCTAACCAATTCATCTCTAAAAGGTCCTGTGGTTTTCAGAACTTGCTTTCCAAATTATCCCATTAAATATTTCAACTTACCCATTCCCTTGAAGATTACAAGCAATGGTATAGCTTGTTTCAATGCCAATGCTTGGAGAAAAGTTCTCTGTTCCACAAACAGAAAGATCCACTATCACAACTAGTAAGAAATAGAGTACCAAGGATAGAGAAGAGTTGGGTAAGACACTTGATGACAGTGGAAGAAGCCATATCAGCACAGGATACACAACAGGACTCTGTAATATTCGTTTATATGAAAATCATCATATATCTTTTCTGAGTTCAGGACGGAAGAGGGTCATTCAAAATGAATATTCAGTCATTCAAACTGTTGTCCCAATGATAAGGCTTCCGGGTTGAAAGAATTAGTGCTTAAGTTTTAGCAGTTATATGTCTGATACCTTCAAATGAATAGGGAAGATTGTGGCATCTCACAAAGTGAGACACTGTTGTAACAGCAGGAAGGCAAAATCCTCTGAGGAGCCTTGCTTGTGTTCCTACTCAAAACAAATGCATAGATACATGAAAAGTCATCATCACAACTGTTCTTACCTTGGCGATGAATAATATAACTGAAACAAGACAGATCTATATGCAAGTAGAGTAAAGCAAGTGATGCTATGGGAATAGTCTACCACCATTCTTTCTTAATATTCCACCACAGAAGTGATGAGAGCTTGTGACCTCTCAATATCACTGGGCACGATTACCCACCTCTTCAATAACATCTACACCACTGATACAATGAATGCAATATCTACATCTGAACAACGAAGAGATTTCACAAAACTGGACTAAAAATCTCGAGTACGATACATAAACAATGGAGGTAATGGGCCAGTTACCATATAAGGCCATACACAGAAAGCTCAGAAATATTCCTTCCAAATAACATTTACATGAAGAAATTTTGCTACAGAAAATTTGGGACTGCTTTTTCCAAGACATAGTTCCACGAATTCTCGATGAAAGAGAGGAAGTGAGTCATCATCAGTTTTGTTGCATATAAAATTTCAAGAGCCTCCTGTGTTAATTAATATCTTAACAGAAAATCACTGAGAGCTGCAGCTAAGACAAAGAACTAAATGAGGTAGTACTGACGGAGGCAGCCAAAACTGGTACAGCCATACTTTAAAAAAGTGTCCTTTCTTTCCACGTATATTGCATCTTGAGCCCTTAAAGAGTATAAATTAAAAGACAATGTAGAATGGAAAAATTATAATGACATTCCTTGTGAACATGCGAATATATTCAAAGAACTTATCTACGCCAACACAGAAATAAAAGGCTTAACCAAACTCCCCAAATCATGTTAGCCATACTTGAATTAGATGAAGATAACACATTTACATCGCTAAAGCTGACAAGTCAGATGCATTGGAATTCTTAGACAGAAGCAATTTTGGAAAAACAAACCAGAAGAATGAAAAACATGAAAATTGAGGAGTTCTACAAACAAAATCCTGTAGAAACACTAAAAAGTAATTTCAACAAAAATAAAAGTTTGGGCGTCTGGCCAATTTGATCATATATCTGTGTACTAATAAAAATCCGTAAGAAAAAGCTTCCTGCCAGGTCAATAATAGTTCTATTTGTTTTCCTCTTTATAGTTTGTCAAAATCTTTTGATAAACTCATAACCTATTGGTTGGAACTAATTCATATTCTAATATAAACAATACTGATTTCAGTAAATAAATTAAACAACGTACAAACCAACAATAAATCTTCTTGGCTTGTGAGCTTAGATGTGTTATCATTATTTCTTGGGATTTCCATCTGACAGACTGAGGGATATACTGTTCTCTAAGAAGACATCAATTCATTATACTATGTGTACAAAATTGCAGATTTGAATCTAACGGGAAATATGGAAGAATAATATTTTCTTATGGCATGGGGAATTCCCTTACCAGTTTTAAATAATTAATATATATGGAGCTTTTCGAGCAGACAAAAAATCAATCTAATTCCAGAAAATGTAACAAGATTCAGATATAGTGATAACATAAATTTTTACCGAGAAACGAAAATCTGAAAATTCGCTGGTAGATTAAATGAACTGGTGCCATCTATGGAGAGGGGAAATGAATACAGCTTACCTTTCTTGGGATGCTGTATACTTCGAGGTAATAAAAGGATTAACTTCAGCGTTCAGAAAAAATCTACCAATATTTTTTCATATAAGAATCTTTATTCTAGCCACAGAGGTACAGCGAAAAAATCAATGTTCACAATCAAGTTTTTAAAAGTAGTAAGTGTATTTATCTTAAAACACATATTTGGTGAAACATTCAAGGAATCAAAATATTCGAATTTTGTAATAGACGATGTATTACGAGCACACAAAAAGGAACAAACTTTCTATGGTGATAAAAACACAAAACCATACAACACAAAACAAAACTAGGGCAACTTTATGCAATAACTATATGCAGAAATAATGTGGCTTTGGAGTACGCACAATGGAAAATTACTTATCGAATTAGGTACTGGTCAAACTGGAAAATTAATGAAAATTAATATTAAATAACTTAAAAATCAATAAGCACTGGATAATTGCCATTTTCACCATGTTAGTAAAAACAAACTTCTTATAAATTAGAAATATGTATATTTAAATATACTGGAACTTAATACTACTGAATGAAGTTTTACTGATAAAAGTTTTAGTATATGTGTAATATATACTGTATATTAGTTAATTAGTCGTACATTAAAATTAACAGGAATGTCTTCCTGTCTTGGTTTAATAGTCATATGTGCTAATATTATTGAGTTTTTCTCTTCATATCTCTACCATCATTCAACATTTTAACATGAAGAGAATCTTTGTTATAACAAAAAAGAAAATAATGAAATTTAGATCCACTGAGAAATGTTGGTAAAAAGAATCCAGCTGTATCTCTGGCCATCATTAATCTTTTCTTACACCAAAAACTTCCTTGTTCGTGGGCTCCGTCCTTTTGTGATCCAAATTTAAATGACACTTGGTATTACCCAAGCAATGTCACCCAGAAACTTTCACTCCTCGACGTAATGCCTTCAGCCATTCATCTAGTGATTTATCGTGCACTATAATAGTCGACTGATCTAATATTAGGTGCAGAAGCAAAAGATCTTGAAAGAGATAACTGAACTTCAGTTAAAAAGAGCAAAAAGATGATACTATAGCCAAAAATAGGTTAGTGGCAAGAACAGCTAGCTCTCCTTGCCAGATCCCAGAGCGAGGAGAATTAGAGTTCAAGTCCAGTACAAGACTGACCAAGGTGTGTGCAGATAGAAGAGACCATACTGATGCAGTACAGTGCCAGGCTAAGAGGGAGAAAATAAAACTTGAAATTACCTTTTTCCCTTGAGTATGATCAAAACCATGCCCAAGCAGGATGAAAGGAATGATAATGTATATATAATGCATTCCTCGTCCTGAAAATAATCAAGAAATGCTATCTACTGCCATAAGAAACTTAGGCACTTCTATCAGATACTCGAACAGCTGGCAAAGCATTAGATACCTTCAATGGCTTGCCATCAAGAGTTGTGAGGAATGATCGACCAATGAAAAAGACAGTCTCCAGTTACTTAAATTCTTCCCCTGTCACATACCAACAAAAGTTCAGAAATTTAAGAAACAGTTAAAAGATACTCACTCAAAGGCCGGTTATTTTTGTATAAGCAACTTCGGAGCACTGAACTAAATTTGGTATGTGGCCACTGTTCCATTTGGCCACCACATTCAGCAATGATAATTGTTGGCGCATCTCCTCCCCTCCCGTCTCCGAACAATTCAACCGCCCCCTCCAAAGAAAGTGCTGTAGACACTTTACGTACTTTCTCTCTGTCTCGGTTACTTTCTTTGCCTGTGGATGTCTTTCTCTCTGGTGGCAGCATACCTAAAACTAGCCCAGTTTGAGGCGCTACTTAATAAAGATCTGCAGGCAGTAGTGAAAATTAAAGCGAAGGCCTGGTTAGGAGCCAAAAACCCGACCAGTGCTGACTATCCTGTTCGATCCTTGATTAAAAAATAGTTTCCAGACGATTTCTGTCCTCTCTCGCACTCAGCAGTTGTATATGACCATTATCTTCACTTACTTTAATCATTCCTAAAGTTCTTATTCTGTCAGAAACACAAATAAAGGTCATGCTTATCAAACCCTGTACCCAATAGGATTTCTTAGTAGGAATGAAATGAAAGTTTAAATAATAACACGATACGAAAGAATGAGTGAACAGAAATGTAAAAAAAAAAAAAAAAAAAAAACTAAATCTCTTGTGAAGTACACATCATTACTGGTGATTTGAACCTCTTAACTTTCATGTTAGAGAACATTAATAAATCTTTCAATATTCTTGAGTGTGTCTCCATATAATCGTTTTCTATTTCATTCTACTACAGAAAACCGAATTAGCGAGAACTAAATAGTTTTAAATTAAGGCTATCACAAAATTTCAGAAACTCTCTAACAAAGTTAGTTTAAATATCAAAACATCACTGCATCACGATTTCGGCAGACATATTTGATTACAATTAATAATAAAAATCATTAGTGGCTTAACAAATAAGTCTTCATATAGCCTAACTGGATGTAACAATGACTTCGAAAGAAGGACCTTGAATCATTTTTGTTAATTTCACCGTACACAAAGGTTATCAAATCACATGGAAAATCCGCCACTTGACTGATTGTGGACTATAGCATAATTTCTGCACGGGTATTATAAAAAAAAAAAAGGTAATTTTCGGAAAGGGATAGATTACTAGGCCCGCGACTAGCTTGTTGGGAACATTTCTGGAATGCTAATTTTAAAAAACGGTAATAACGTGATTAAAAAACGGTAATAACGTGATTAATATCACAGATTTTTCAGTTATTTGACCGTATCTCACTGAAGAGGGAGATGGGGTCATTTTGAAAGCAATTAACAATAACGAAGACCACAAATTGCTAACCCTCGGTTGACTTACACTCGGGTGATACCCTCTGACGATAAGGGTTTCTGGGGTAATATCCCCCTGCTAAGTAAGGATACTTTATGTTATAGATTTTCTCTAACAACAGAAAAAGAAGATAAACAGCTGGTATTATTACAGTTTCGGTCAAATTCGGATATGTATTATTTTTTTACTCGTTATCATTCATTTTTGAGATGATTCATACGAAAAACTTACTCAAATCTTGCGCAAATTAATAGTTAGGGAGATAGTTGCCGATGAATATTGTTCCTTATATTGTTATCCCATCAAAGTACGAGTTACAAGGTAAGACAATAAACTCCCGCCCCCCCCTCCCCCCATAGCTAACACGGCAAAATTGTAACCAGTCAACACCGAAACTGTAATTTTACCTAAAAAAATAACACCACGTGACCTAGGGGTGTTGACTGGTTACAATTTGCCGTGTTAGCTGGATGGGGTGGGTGGAGGGGTGGGGGTGGCGGGTATTGTTTTACCTTGTAACTCGTACTTTGATGGGATAACAATAAGGAACAATATTCATCGGCAAATATCTCCCTAACCATTAATTTGCGCAAGATTCGAGTAAGTTTTTCGTATGAATCGTCTCAAAAATGAATGATAGCAAGTAAAAAAATAATACATATCCGAATTTGACCGAAACTGTAATAATACCAAACATCTAACAAACACGTTAGTATTAGACTGCAAGAGTGAAAATTCCAGCAAAGTCGGCAGCATCTAAACCCTACAACCATCATGTCGAAAGGCTAGATACTTCTTGAAGATTCTTTTGCATAATGGTAGAACAGGCGAAGTAAATAATGGTAATAATGACATATGAACCAGATGGTCTTCCTAAGGGAATTAAGAATAACTGCCAAGTACAATTCTAAAATGACGCAGATATGTGTCAACAAGTGTTGGATACTTTAATCTACAAGATCAATTTTGTTTAGAACTCTTGCTACACCCGCAGGTTTTTCGTATGTTCGTTAATTAAGTCAAGATAACTTTATCAATACTACTCTATTATTAAGACGAACCACCTATAAGAATTAAGTGTACCAGAGAACTCAAAATCTGGAAAAAGTTGTCCCCCAAAAAAATTGTAGACGAAGAGCTCACCTACGAAGTATACAGCTCGAATGTAGCTCGATCATTGGAGGCAATGAAACCGTGAATTATATAAAAGAGTTACTGGAATCATCCCTTGATATTACAACTAACTTCCCATTCACACTGAGGCACTATATGATGAGGGAAAGGGAAAAGAGGAGAGATTTTCACATTTTTTTAAGGAGAGAGACAGACGGTGGACCGACAAACTTGTGTTCACATTCGATTTTGACAATCAACACTAATAAAATGCAAGTAATTTATGCAAGTTATAGGATTAAATTGTCAAAAGTGATTGATGTGGCACTGCTGTGGCTTACTCACCAAGTTCCCCGATAATGAGAAGGTGAACTAAGGGTAGCTTAGTATGTGCTAGTATTAAGGGCCACTAGAGCAAAAATTTTTACGCTTCCCCCTATTGCATCTATTTGGACATCGTACTTTCCAAATAGTGAGCTAATTTCGAAGTCCTCTGAATCATAACCTAACACACTTAATAAAGAGATTTCGGTTATCACTTTCCATTCTTGTTTGGACAAAACAGACATCTTTTAACAAAGGTTGATAAAATAACACGTAGCATCTAGTATCCATGAAGACACCGCAATCTGCAATACCAGCAGGCATGAACGAAGTTCGCTATGATAATAATGTGATTGATGTGCTACGTTCATTGACATTCTGAATACTTCGTCCACCGCAGGTAGGCAAGTTGTGGTGGTCTTAACTCAAAATAACTTTCCTTCTGAAACTTATTATTGCAATACTGTTCGTACCAAGCTACAGAAAAAACGATAACTGGCAATAATAAAAACAATTAATAAAAAATTACGCTTACCTTATAATCTTAACCAATAACAATAAGTAAATTATTCTGGATATCAAAAGATTTTATAAATGTATTTTAAAATAAAACATTCTGGTCTAAAGATAGAAATGCCAAAAATGTCGATCAACATAAAGCATATTAAAAAAATACGAACATCACATTAAAACGTTTACCAATTGTCATCTGTAATTTCTATTGCGTTCAGTGTCCCACAGTTTAAGTTACTTATTAAGACTTCCACACATTACCTATCTGATACCTTTGCCTTCTCTTTCTGAAAGAGTGCGCAGGCGCAGGATAGAACGTTCGCAAAGTTGACACCCGTTTCTACCAAACGGATGTGGCTGACAGAAAAGACCCTTGTCATTAAAAATTATTGCAAAAATTACATAATGTAAATGAAACACATCAGTAACTAACTTGACAATCCAGAGATGAATACAAAAGACGTTAAGATACAAAAATAACCATATAAATCTTAGTTTATGAGGATATATATAACTCACAACCTCATAAAAATACCGACGACAATAGGAAAGGAAATTCTTCACTCGTACAAGATCATTGTCGCCAAGGAAAAACGTTTTTGACAACTTCCTAAAATATGAGTCTGATGACACGCAAGACAGTAGGAGTAAGCTATAATTCTTACTAAACGCATATCACGATATGGCAAACCTGGGTTTTTCTTTGCCTTGTGGAGAAAACGTCCACATTTTCGAAGATTCCTTTCGTGCGATTCAAACACAAATACAAAACACCAAGGAAAGTAAAACGTGTTAAGGCTAGTTATTATAACCATCAAGACTGCTCAAACACGTTCAGTTCTAAGTTTGTTAGATTCCTTTATTTATTCATCGGACACGGAAACACACTTCCTGTAAAGCCATTTCAATCAATGTATGCCGAATCACGCGGAAGATTTAGATGCCACCTAGCTGAATGTAAGTCCACTGGAAAATTATTAGAATATGAAATCTTTTCCCATTATGAGGACTATGAGATTTTCTGGTAAAGGCTAAAGAATTAGGAAAACATCATGATTCAGACATGCTGTTGAAATAACTTTAAGCTAGAGCCACCAAAAACAATAATGCTGAATTCTTACTCTATACAAGCTTATATGTATTATCGAACTTAATAAAAATCATTTTTCAAGTTCCTATATTATAGCTATAATAAAATACTATTTAGATAAAGTACATAAACAGAACTGTATTCAAAGAAAGGCGGTTGCAGTATCTTATTTTAAATCCTCTTCCCCAGATAATGCTTAACAAAAGTTGAAAAAAATCCCCAGTCACGTGACCGTTAGGAGAAAAAATACCCACCTTTCCGGCATATTTCCCGTTACAAGTAGTTTATTCAAGGACCAGCACAATTCCAACCCATATTTTAACGTACCTCTCTCGATTATTTGCAACTAAAGCCAAGCTCTGGAAGCCTCTCTCTCCCTCCAATTCTCTTGATTACTATGACCTTCCCTCTTGAATAACCCGAGAATATTCTCTTCTTTCGATATTTGTCGTCAATTCTGCTTTCTCGTTTCATTTTCTTGGCTTAGGTTGCCAGACCTATCAGCTTTCATTTAACAGTGGCAAACCTGTACTCTAAACAAGGGTGAGCGAGCATTCATGGCAAACAGAGGCCCCAAGCTATTTATGTAATTTAAGAGGTGAAGATGCGATACTGCAATAGGCAGATGAGCATCCCATATTAAAGAGCCAAAGAATTAAATCTAAATCGATTAATTGACTAAATACAAACCTCTTATCAATCACTGAGTTCCCATTGCTTGTTATGATTTCCAAATTCATGTCATAATATATTATCCTTGATTTTTTTATTAGGTTACTGATTTAAATACTGATATTGTTGTAATTTTCCTATGACTACTACTGGACACAGAGTTAGGCTAAAAGTACAAAAATTTATTGTACCTTCAAGAGATAAAACGATCAGTCTGTATCCTCATCTGAAATAAAAAGTCTTCGAAGTCTCTCAAGTAAAGAAGACGTAGAAGATTTGTGGATTATCAAGATAAGCCTCGTGGACGTCTCCATTTCTTTAAAATAAGACCGTTCAATGGAACAAATTAATGAACATGGAATAACGTCACTTAAGTTCTCCGGTAAAGAAGTATGTAGTGTACCGTATATCAGCAAGTTTATATCTTCCACTTTCGCTGTTATAAACCTTACTTCCAGATACAGCAACGATCATCATCACAGCGTTAATCAACTTTAAAAAAAAAAAAAAAACTACGTTAAGCACATGCAGTCTCTTCGATTTTTTAAATAATAACCAAAAATTTCCACAGAATAAATGGAAAGATGTACACAATCAACAGAATCGAATAATT
Source organism: Macrobrachium rosenbergii (assembly GCF_040412425.1). Classification (NCBI taxonomy): domain Eukaryota; kingdom Metazoa; phylum Arthropoda; class Malacostraca; order Decapoda; family Palaemonidae; genus Macrobrachium; species Macrobrachium rosenbergii. The sequence goes on from NC_089787.1 coordinate 37,829,546, forward strand.
TCCTAATGATTTACATAACGACAGACGACACACCAAGGTCAAATTCCGAAGTTAGAATCAATTCTTCCACGCCGCAGTGGGAACCAAGAACCGTGACTGCTAACTAAAAGGCTTTACTGACTCAAATGCAAACCAGAAGGGAAATCCAACAGAAGTCAAAGACATTTCCTGGCAATTTTCTATGGGATTGCCGGTGATAACAGCAAATTACTCAACCATAAGATGGTTTACAAAAGATAGGAAGTGAAAAAAAAATTTACTGGCTGCCAAATAACCAATCATTTATATGTATACATGTGTGTAAATACACATATCAATATGTGTATGCATATATGTATTAATACAGCATATATATATATATATATATATATATATATATATATACTGTATATATATATATATATATGTATATATACATATATATATATAATTATATATAAATAATTATATATACATATATATTACTTTTCGTAAAAACATAACAATTGATCTACATTTCTGAAAAATAATACCGAATTTAAACACTGAACTTTAATAATTGGGAAAAAAAAAAAAAAAAAAAAAAAAAAAAAAAACTACTAAATCCCCATTTCCAACGCCACCAATGTCACCTACCCACAAAATACAGATGTGTCATCGAGGCCAAATTCCTGTTTTTACGACAGGAAATTAACAACAGGTTTTAACAATTGTATTCGCATAAACAAAAGGTAGCATAACCTTTCAACCTGCATTATCGCTGTTTGATTGAAGTACGTCGAACAATCCATTGGTTTGGGGTTATAAGAGGCCTTAATTAACTAATCAATTGGAAAGGTGTATTAGTATATGTGTGTATATGTATATATATATATATATATATATATATATATATATATATATACATGTGTGTGTGTGTGTGTGTGTGTGTGTGTATATACACAATTTTCTTTACAATCAATAAACCGTTTCCCATCTTACTCGAACTTCATTATGAAAATATTCATTTTAAGAGCTCTTACCGTTTTCTTTGTATCTCATTAGCATTTTATATCAACAATTTATAAAAGTATAGGCCCAATGATTCCTATATTATATCCAAACCTTCGCTTCTGCAGGTACTACTCTATTCCCCCAAAACCTTTGTGGCCACTCCCAAATACATATGTGATTTGGACTCGAAAAAAAATTAGTAGATCAACAATTAAGCCTAATTCATTTTACTGCCGCAATACAATACAAAAATAGAAATGATTACACCCAGTTCGAAAACACTTGCAGTTAATTGTATGAAACCATTGTCATTAAAAGAATTAAATACAAGATTAAAATCACAATTAAATGTAAGAGATATGACATATACTAAAACTAAATATAAAGTTTGTTTGAAATCAAAGCAACTAATCTAACCGTTCATGATTACAGAGGTTAGTTTATTTTAACTGGAAACAGTTTATATTGTAAAGTCAACGTCAAACGACCAACTTGCTAGCACTACAAAAGAATCTAAGCTTTGGGGATGGTTGAGTTGAAAAGACTGTTAATTACAAATTATAATTTTCGGCGCTAAACACTTTTTGTTATGCGGCCTCTCTCTTCTAATCAACTTTCCAAAGTATTGAAAAGCACTGACTCGAAGCTGGAGACCCTACCTGATAACACAAGTTGCATTACAGCAATTGCAAATAAATTTACTGGAGTACAGTTCTTTAGCAATGTTTTCTTTGAATTTGAAAAGGTTCTGTATAAAATCTTTTGGCAAAAAATAATGAGAATTAAATGTTAGGGCTCGCTTGGGCTTTGTTAATTACCCGTACAAGGTAAGGAAAATAAGACTGGCTCTGTTCACCGTGGCTTTTGGGGAGATATGGTGTTACCAGTTTCTGAAGCTGTTTCCCCACATACGTCTCTGTGGACTTCGCAGTAAATCCGTGAAGGTTAAGAGTTTTGTTTATTAAAAACTAATTTACTGTGAAACATTTAAAATCTAAAGAAAAATAACCACAAAAAAAAGCGTGCACTGACTTGACTGTATAAAATATGAAGTCTATTTCAAGCCCAGGAGTTATACTTTTTTTTATTATTATTTGTGCAGTACTGTTTTCATATTAAGCTTGTTATACTTTTTTATTATTATTTGTGCAGTACTGTTTTCATATTAAGAGTTCAGTTAATCCCAAACCAAAACAACATAACTCGGAAGATTTAAAACTTGTAAACTATACCGTCGACATAACACCAATATAAAAAACGAAATAGCTATAGCTGAACCCACTGGATTTCCAATAGCAGCGTAAACATCAAAGTTTAGAAAGACTGAGGCTGATGGGTACGCCTGGCTAACAACATTGGTCATGAGGGGCATCCGGTGTTTTGTATTTAGTCAGTCACAAAGATTTCCTGGTCTAGAAAATACTGAATAAGACAGAGTACACCCCAACTTCAAAAAAATTTGCTTACTAAACCGTTGCCAAGAACAGAGTTGAATGTTTCAGAAAGCAAATGGAAAGTAAATGGTAATAAACAAGCAATCTCAATTGCCAACCATGACAATATATATATAATATATATATATATATATATATATATATATATATATATATATATATATATATATACAACTTTTATCTTTAGCAGCAACCGACTGTTTCTTCATCTTCAGGGAAAAGGTTTATAAGCAAAAGGATGAAGTTGCCATGGGAAATCCACTGGGCCCAACGTATCTTTCAAACCACTTCTACATAGACGCTATGTAGATGACACTTTTTAAAATTTTTTGATCTCCCACTCACTTTCCTTTGTTTCTAGAGTATTTAAACTCGAGGCATGAAAATATTACATTTACGTCAGAAAGAGAGACTAATGGAGAGCTGGCCTTTCTGGATGTTCTCGTAAGCCGTAAAGAAGTTTCAAAGAGAGGTGTATACAAAGCCAACTTTCACAGGACTCTCAACCAAATTTTCATCTTTTGTACCCATTGATTTTAGGAGGAACTTATTGAAAAATTTAGTGAATAGGACATTTCAGATTTGTTCCGATTGTTTTTGATTACATTTTGAATTTTCTTATATCAAGGATATTCTATTTCATATTGGATTCGGTGCTAAATTCATTGACACGTACATTGGTAAACAACTTCAAAATCTAATAAGTCCACGTCCTCCAAAGATGACAGTAAGCAAAGCTATTTATTTTTCTTTGCCTTGCATGGCCAAAAGCAGTTTTTCCTTGAGAAACAGATTATCTAAATTACTACTGGAATTTTACTCCCAAGTCAGTCTCAGAGTCATATTCAGGCCTAAAAATGTAGTGCAAAAGTTCTTCAAGTTCAAAGGCACGGTACCCAAAGAACTACAGTCATCTGTAGTCTATAAGTATACATGTAGTTGTTGTAATGCAACTTATATTGGAAAATCAAAACGCCAGTTTCGGGTCCGTGCCTTTGAACACCTAGGTAGATCAATTAGAACAAACAGGCCACTTAAAAAACCAGCATTTAGCCCCATCCGTGAGCATTCCCATCAGCACAACCATCCTCTGGCAATGGACTTTTTCTATATTAGTCAGTCGGTTTAGTGATGTGGAGCTTACCACAATTGAGACATTATATACCATCAGAGAAAAACCATCACTCTGTAAAAATGAACGGTCAGGTTGAGTTGCCTTGTTTTTAATTCCGTGTCTATCTTATGTAACTATCTTTTTATTTTCCTGACTGTTGCTTTTAGAGGTTAACGGTACTGTTCAGTTTCAATTCTCGGCAGTTAGATCTGATGTTTTTTCTTTTATTTTAAGTGAGTGTTTTTTAAATATTGTATTTATTTATTTATTTCTTAGATGCCTGGTGATGGGGTATGTTACAGCCTCGAAACTAGTCGCAATAAAGAATGTCTACCCAATTACTGGTCTACCTATTCCTTATTCGACTCCACTTCACAAGGATTTCTTATGTTGCATCTGTGTATGTATGTATATATAAATATATATATATATATATATATATATATATATATATATATATATATATATATATATATTATATACACGTGTGTGTGTCCATGTCACAATTTACAAGTTCGGCAATACACAGTCGAGCTGATAAGCCTAAAAATTTTCAAGGATTAAAGGTTTAAAAGCTGCTCATGAGGATCACGTCTTCAACTTTGGACCACCACAGTGTAAAGTCCTAGCGAAATCGCAGAAATATATCTTACTAATGCAAGCAAACAGAACGTGTTAAAATACTGAAACGAATTCATCCATGTCGTTTAGTCCCATTAAAGAGATCATCCTTTATAAAACTTTTCATGAGGCATGACGCAGTGATTGCAACTCGTCATGAGCAATGTCATGCTAGATTAGCAAGTAGTCATATCAGCAATGTTTTACTTTTTGTAAAATATTACGTATCTTCCAATGCCTTCCTCGTTGACTAAAGCCATATATCTGAGGCGCAGTGAAGTGAGTGGCGGCAAAATTTTGTCATGCGACTTTATGGTTCCGTCTGTGATCAAGTATAATGGTGACTTGCAACGTACAATAACATCTGCAATTTTAGGGATTTCCAATTTATAAGAACATCCAGAATATTAACTAAGATTTAGTTTTCTATTACAAAAACTTTGTGCGTATATATGCATATGTATATATATATATTATATATTATATATATATATATATATATATATATATATATATATATATATATATATATATATACTGTATATGTATGTACGTGTATATAAATAATTGTTTTTTACTTCTTGAGAAATGGGGTAAGTCAGACTTCCGCTCCTCGAATGATGACTTGTGTACAGATTCATAAAAACAGTAATTTTTTTCCGTGTTCTAATTTAACGGCTGTTGCTTTGCAATTTCTAAAAACTTTTTTTTATATATCTTTTCTTATTTCTTCTCGTAACTCTTCTGGTCAATCAAATCATTATGCTTGGTCATAAATGTGTACGTTAACTCCAATTTATCAATTACTCGTTGTCATGAAATTCCCTTCTTTTACTCTATTTGTGATGAAGCAAACATCTCATCCTTGGCTCATAATCTTCGTGAACGCAATGCGTGTAAATAATGCTGTCTTCTCTCCCCAGTGTATAGCTGTTGTTCGCTAGACGTCCTACTGGGGAATGTTTATTTAGTCACAGGTTAATTAAGAATTCCAGAATTTAAAAACTTCGGGATTACCCTGCTATTGCTGTACCGGCAAGACAAAGAGAGGAAGCGAAGGGTGACGGAGGATCATTCTCCCAGAGGCACCGAAGCCAGTTCGAGATTAGTGGGGAAATCATGATGTCGTCGCGCACAGGTAACATACTTGATGCTTGGCCGGTGAGGCGGCGCAACTTGACAAGAGCAAAGAACGGAAAATTCTTGGATAACAAACATATAAATTATAGGCAAAAATAAATTGAAGGTTAGTTTCCTTGATCGGAAAAATAAATTGAAATCTCATTATTTACTTTGTTGTTTCTGACCAATTTATGATTCAGTGTTTGAACAGACTGATAAGATTTGTTGCTGTTTTTATTAACACCTCTTTTTCCTCTACAAATCAAGAGAATTCAATCCTATGCTCAATTCCCGTATTTTACCCGAGCTTGGGACTGGTTTGAGTATTCATGGCAGTTAGAAACACTTCACAGTTATTTGGAACTTGAGTTCGAACCCTGTCTTTAAGACCGAACGCAAGGAAAACATGGAAGATCGGAACAACAGAACAGTAGGAATGGTGGTTTACGTTTAACAATGAACATGAGTTTCTTTCTGTCTCACCAACCCAGCTACAACCCTAAACGGTCGACTAACAGCTAGGTACCGATTTCATTGATTAGATCAACTGAGGCACATGGAATTCCGCAGAACGCTCCCATATTGTCCGCAGAACGCTCCCATATTGTCTGGTCTGACAATTGAACGTATGTCCTCAGTTTCTTACCCAAGAGCTACCACTACTACAAGAAGGAAAAAGATAGGAAGAGCTTAATTTTCTTGCGGTGACTTCCATAACCTGTTCAAAGGAATACTTAAAAAGAAGAAGAAGAAAAAAAAAAAAAAAACTGCAGATTAACGTAGCAGGCAGAAAATTTCTACTAGCTAAACCTTGAACCCAAAAACATAATCATATTAAACAAGAAACAGCCCCAATAATTCAAGATACAAGGGAGAGAAGCCTGCTCGGCGGCGTTGAGCCAGAAAGATTATGTATGAGGAGTACGCGCCACATGAGCACTTCTATACCTGGGAAATTACGTTGAAGCCGATCGGGTTTTCCTGTTCACGTTTAGTTTCGTCTGGGATTTTGCTGTCGGCTGGTCAAGGTCATAACCAAGCAATTAACTGGGATATATTATCTTCTTTTTCCACCTACAAAGCTTTCGTTCGTAAATGCTGTATGTTTACTTGAATACAATATGGATGATATTTCTTCCAATTACTAAACTGAATGTGCATTGGCGCATGTGTACCGTGTAGGACGTTGTGGCGAGGTTTGATACTTATCGTTCTTAAAGTTTGTACAGTAAGGTGCATTTTCCGAGAACTACCAGGCACCTGTCTTCTCTCGGCAAAATAAACTGTTATATCTTTTTAAAGATTGTGGGTAAAGGTGTTACGAAATGTTTATGAAGTTCAAAAATAGTTTCCTCTGTTATTTCTTATATCTTCGTTGTTAGTTGAAATTTTCACAGCACTGTCTACGCTTGACTGCTAACAAGTTCAAGGTATTTTTGTTTTTACCATGCAAACGTATGCACTTCAAGAGTAGTAACAATCTCGGGCTTCATGATTTAAAAAATCATTTTGCGTCAGTACTGACAAACATCCCGCTTGTTCCCTTAGCTACAATACATACACGTTTGATCTTATGAAGGAAATTAGTCCTTGTATACACAACTGCAGGTCATAATCTATACTGCAAAAAAATTTCATCTGTGTAATTAAAGGAAATGGCAATTTTGACAGCCAGAAAATAGTCTGAATGGGCTAATTGTTGTAAAATATTTTTGGATTAAATTTTAATCCATTAAATTCTGAAAAACCCTTTACAACTCAGATACCAAATAGTCTTTTATGAAAATATTTTAATACCGTTATAACATTTTTACCGGTCTTTTTCTACAAAATCATCACTCATGTTAATTTAATTGGTAGGACTAAGAAACAGGTAACCTTAACAATGTACAAAGAAAAAGAAAAAAATAACTACCATCGATAGACAATATTTCTTGGCATTTCGCCGATACTTCAAATTCACCTAGTAAATGATGTTTACAAAGCTGGAGTTATAACTCTTACACCTTCTGTGTCTAACTGAAAAACAAAGAAAAATAAGAGAAAATGGAGCTCATTAATGCAACTTGTGAAGCCAAGTAATGAAATTTTAATAAGGATTTTCAAGCAAGTGCCCGACTCCACTTCTGATAGGACAGATTTAAGCTTTATCACGAAAGTTGAGGGTGAATGGTAAAGACAGAGGATTACTTATCTGCGGGCCAGTTTGGCACTGATGTTGCAATATCAACTTCCTATCTACGAGCACTCCAGGCCCTACACCATCCCCTTCCTTCTGACCTTCCTAGCAGTGATTCATCTATAGTTTACCAACACAATAACAGTCTCTAAGAATGATGATGGGTGCTAGAATGCCAGATTTCCTAAACGGTAACTTCCTGCTTCCTGGCTCTGCCTCGTTCCTTTCTCCTCTTTTCCCCAGTCCCTACTCCGTTCCTCTTTCCGTAATCCTTCGGTCATCCGACCATACCGTTCCTCTCCGGAACTACATCTACTTCCGGCTCACCCACACACCTTGAATCAGTGTTTAGAGAATCTCAAATCGACAAAAAGGGACGAAAATTCTGCTTGTATTTTTTTTTATGGCAATATTCTCAAGGGCGTCACTTTCTGAATTGTTTTAAAATCATTTGGTTAATTCGACCACTACACAAAGAACACCAAGACAAATTTAACTATTTACTAAGTAATCATTCAAACACCGTTACGGTTTTCCTTTAAATGTTTGGCTGATCTGTTGGCATTAACCTGCTTTGAGACGACCATGACCACTGACGCAGGACATTATGATTTAGGCTATTTGTCGAGCACAACAATGATGCAAAGATTTCAAAGAAAATCCACTCAATCCATACCTGATGTATAAATACTTTCATGCATAACATCCATAAAATGATAGTTGAAATTGTATATTCTAAAGAACACCTGATTTGTATACATCGCTTTTGGGAACCCCTGGAGAGAACGTGGTTCCAAAGCTTTTATAGTTGGAAGTTATTCACTCCTCGAGCTAGTCAATTGAAATAAATAATTTCCTTAACTTACGCACGATTAAGGGAGTTCGGATCTTGTCTTTCAAATTAAGTAATATTTTTTGATATGGAAAATACATGATATATGTCTTTGTACAGAATCTTAATGCCTGAATCTTCATTTTAGATAAAGCCCCAACTATTCTACTAACAAAAAATATCTTCCGGGAAGGTGAATATTGCCGCAAAGAAATTATACTATTCTCACACATGCTTCATACCTTATCTTCCTCTTCTGATTCAGCTAGTCAAGAGGAGACAACGCTTCAAGATTTTTCAATTTCAGTAACATAAAAAAAATTCTAACTTTTCTGAGAATCCTTCAGCGCAATGATTCTAATCTTCAAGGCCAATTTTTAAAATATTTTGGAGCAAAAATTTTGGAGTTGGCTGCTCACTGGTTTTACGAATGTAGATTTCAACAGGGTACACGCAAAACTTATCAATTATTTTTTCCTTGACAAATGACACCATCTTTGCATTAAACCACGTTTTCTTCAAATATTAACACAATTATGTATCTTTATTATGATTTGTCACAGAAGTTTGTCAACTATTTCATCATCATCATCATCATCATAATAATAATAATAAACGTGATTAAACCGAGATAAGCCAACAAACAAATATTTATACACATACATAAAAAGAACACGAATCAATAATACAAATGCAATGGTGAGTTGCCTTGTAACAGGATTACGGCCTCTGAAATTTACGAGAATGAAATCATTCCACACTTTCACAGTAAAAGAAATGGAAGATGTCATGTACTAGGAAACGTTTTACTTCCGGAAAAAATTTTACTGAAAAATAAAATCTCCCGAAAAGATTCTCGAACTCTTCATCTATTCACTGTCTGCTGTAAAGACTTTCATCAATTTTTCACTGAACCTTGAACATAACCTATCAGATGACTGGCATGTTATTTATGTTTGTATGAGAGATCTCTGCTGATTTTCGTTCATTTTCTTCTCGTCTTTTTAACACGTCACATTTGAACATCCTATTCAGTGGAGGCTCGCACTGCGAATTAATGGCTCTTTTTGTATTTTCCAGTACGAATGTTTATTTCATTCTGAATGGTAATATCTAGGAGCAGCTCTTATTTTTTACTTGTATTCGTAGATCTAACAGCTAAACTATCTTCCTATACGAGCAACAGGGCCTTTTTGTTTTACTTTTTCAAAACTTTTAATGAGCAAATGCGAACTGAACCGACAAGTAATGCCCGCTTCTAGCCCAGGCCTGAAGAAAATAAGAGTACGGACAACTTAATTTTGCTACAGTTGCATTTATGTTCTTCTAACCTGTTTGGACACTAGAATATTAATCAATGCTGATAGTACTCCAGAGTTTGGCTAGCTGGAGAAAGGGACTGTTTCGTTGTTAAAAGCAGCTATATCAATCTCCCAGTTATATATGCCACCAAGATCATTCAAATTTATGTCAGTCCTGAGTCAAATATACTTTCTTAGTGTATTTATACCGTCCTCATTACTTTTAAAACAAGTAAGTTATTTACTCTGCCATAAATTCCAGACTGCTAGGATTTTATATGAAACCAACACAGGCATCTGACATCTCGTAAAACTCCAGCGTTTGTTAGGAAATGCTCCGGAAAAAAACAAACAACTGATAAGCACACAATATCGGTCAATATATCAGGCACGACCTCGCATTTCACATCAGTCTTAGTCTGACCTTTCCCTTGACAATGACTCCTCCCCTTTCCCACCTTTTGTGTAAAAAAGAAAAAATAAAACATTGTATCTTATTTTTTCTCCTAAATCGAGAATCAGAGAAAGGGTGTCAGGAGTGACTGCTTTTCCCCAAGGTAAAAAGCTCGATTGTGCCGCTCAAGCGTAGAACCGAAGCGCATCGTTAAACTTCCGACTCTATGCACAGGATTTCCGTCCGTGGGGAAAGCACGAGGCTTCCGCATTCAGACCCCATGCGTGCCGATAATCAGTGTCTTAAATATGCAACACCGGGTAAACCAAGAAAAGGTGGCGAGCGAGGGGTAGCGAGGTATTAATTAACGCGGTCTTACTGCCTCTATTTGCATGGGGAGTTGGAATGTAGTCGCCAATCAAGGTCGCCTTTCGTTAACGATGCTCGTATCCAACCCGGACAATGTTTCAATGAGGCATGCTCTATTCATCTGGAACAACATCCTCGTGTTTAAGTGGGGTGAGGCCAGTTACCCGGATGTAAGTAAAGAGAGTTTTGGCACCAAAACAATCAAAAGATTTTACAGATAACAACTATGATCATCGATGCCGTTTAGGAAGGAAACAGAAAATAGCGGAAGAGAAGAGAGCGGGGCCATCTCACTTGTCTGCAGTATTGCTTTAATGGAAAATGTTCTATTTTTTAAAGCTTGAAAATATTGTGTAAATTACTTATCTTAGCACAAAGAGCAGTTAGATCATTATAATCAGTGTCCATGTCCATGAGTTCACCTCGGATGAAGGCAAGTCCAAAAGTGGCACAACCCTGTCTGGTCTGATGAAGTGAGGATTTCCAAACAATTTCTCTTAAATATTCTGTTTATTTTAATCTGACTCACCGGTGGACGACCTCGTAATGCGAAAACAAAGACTATTCTTCCTTCCTGTATAAAAGGAAGGAACATCTAATATAAGCCTGAACATATGGATAAAATCACAGCATACCTAAAAATATCACCAATGACAATTGTGTAATTACACAACTACCTATCGACCACAAGGCCAGTGGAGCAACAACCGTGACCTCAGTAACTCATCTCAATTTTAATTTTGCATCACAGTAAATGTCAGGGTTGATGGCCAAGCGTCAATTCATAAAACTGTTAAGACCAAAGCTCCAAAAGTTGGGCTTAACTGAGATAACTCCTCCAATAATGATGTTATTATAGGATAAATTAGGAGGATGGAATCATAATTCACCCATTCTCAAGATTAAGGAGTCTCTCAGACTTGTGGAGGTCTGATTCATATGTCTAAAACAATCCGAAATGTCTTCAAGAGTCTTGAAAACAGAAAGACCTGTCTACTTACAGACCAAAATATTAGTTCAATGTTACTGGAGCCATGCTGTAATAACTGTGAATGGGGAGCTAATAAATGAATGAAAAATAAGTTTAATAAACAAAAAAAGGGGTTAACATGGATATGGATTGGGGTATCTTAGCGCGCGCGAGAGAGAGAGAGAGAGAGAGAGAGAGAGAGAGAGAGAGAGAGAGAGAGAGAGAGAGAGAGAGAAATCAGTAAATCTGTGAATTCAACTTGATTTTTGCACAACAGAGATATGCCAGGCCGTTTTCGAAGTCATGTATATTACACCTGAAGAAGCTTCCTGAATTTCATTCACACTAAGGAAAGCTTTACTACACTTTTTGTAGGAAATGCTTATCGTTCGATTCCGTATTTTTAGGTTAATCGTTTTCCCGATTTTTCACCAGACCTCTCTTCTAATCACAAACTTCTAAGTAGCGTTGGGTTTAGTTAGAACTTGAGTGGGTGACGACCTCTGAATGACAGGTATTAATGCAATTAGCGAACTTCAGCAATACTGTATTTGGTCACAGCCTGGAAGCGTTACTACCAAGAAATGTCGCACGCCTTTCAAAAAAAAAAAAAAAAAAAAAAAAAAATTAGAAACAGGATCAATAATCAGTAGTAATGAGACCCAAGTAACTCAGTGATCTCGTGAGGTCAAAGAACTCGAGGTGTCGACCAGCTGAATAAGTCTTTCTTTGGTCACATTCACTTCGTTAAATCAAACAGGTTCATTTAACCATTTCTCTCTGCAGTGCACGTTCTTGTTACGGGCAATCATGCCCATCTAAGCCTCATCAACAAAGTTTCACCATTAACAACTGAATAATTTCTTATCAGCAGACTTCTAAAAATATCCCGTTCATCATGCTATATGCGAACATCCCAGACTACACAATCTCACTGTGACCCACTGTTATTCGCAGAAGACCCTCCCACGTAACTTTGATTTGCATCATTTCACCCCTAATCATCAAGTGGATCCCCGATATCCAGTGGAAGGTATTAAAAGGCGAGGATAATTCTGAGAATATCAGTTTGCAACACATAATTTTTACTTTTCCACATAATTATAGGCGATCCGTCGCCGCACGAAAGTCCTTGCACGCTCTCTTCTTCCGGTGACCCAAAAAAAGGAATAAAAGAGAGAGAGAGAGAGAGAGAGAGAGAGAGAGAGAGAGAGAGAGAGAGAGAGAGAGAGAGGGTGTTAACGCGGAAATTTCCCGTTTGCACTTTTAAAATATTTTCTGATTTCGAAGAGAAACTGGCGTCACTGTATAATTTTCATCCAGAAAACAATTGGTCTACGAAAAAAGGGTTACATTTATGAGAAAAGTCACTAAAATACATTACGAAATACAACGGGGATTTTATCATATAAATTCTATTTTATCATATAATAAAAACACCGATTCATACAACTGTATATAACAAAAAATAATGTAAATCCAGTGATAATGATTAGAAATTTATCTAAATGTGATAAAGTCCAATTCATGTATACTGAAGAGAGGTTTTGTCGGTTTCAACGCTTTTGATACTCAAACATGTTTTCTGTACTTTAGATCATATTATCATCCGGGACATTAGCTTTAAATTAAAATAAAGATTCCAATCAGTGATTAAATTCTTTCAACATAGAGTTCTTTATAACCACGTATACTCTTCTCAGTCAGGAAGATTTTATATATACTGTAAACAAACAGTTCTCAGCAATCCTAAAACGTCTCAGTAATCCTACCTACCAGTCTACACACGATCTTAATGAACATTTCCTCAATGCCGTCCAATCCTTAGGGACTAAAATCCATTTTCAAGGCTACAAATGACAGAAAAGAAAACACATTAAACTGCATTATGAAAGTACAAGTCAAATCAGAACAAAAATCAAGACGGCAAGAGGTATTCAAGTGCGATACAGGCCGTGGACATACTGAGGGTGGGCTAAGTTAGTTAACAATGAATCTCACAAAATTTTTAACATGTCACTCCAGATTTTTGCCATTTTTGAAGTTGATGTTAAAATAAACAAACTCTTCAACATTTTTACGACGACCATGACTACCAGTTTTCTCTATAATTCTGGTTCATGTTTGGTGTTCTTTATGGACTACCAAAGTTCATAAAGTTTATAAAAAATTAACACCAATTTTGGTAGCTTAAAAATCCCCAATTATCCCATACACAAAGTCTTTAGTGCTAGTTTCAAGTTAAAATGTTACCAATAAACAAATCTGGTTGAACAATGCCAATTTGTTCCTCCATTTTACATCATCATTCTTAAATTTGCTACGGTTAGTTTCCACGTAGACAAATGATTGCCAAAAGTTTCTCTTTTTGAAAAAATTTATACCATTCTGAAAAAGGTATCTTTTGACGTATCTGACGTCAAACTCATTTCTGAATAAGATGTCTGTCAATGATAATATTGAGAATAATTCTGATTAACTTGTTTGTTAATAATAATAAACTTCATGGATTCGATAAAGGGATTACGAAATTACTTGAATTTGTGGTAAGATCTTCCTATAATCTCTAATAGGAAACTTTTCAAGCTTTCACCCATTCGTCCTAATTTGGAGATATTTTTGTCATGCTTACAAGGGTCTTATTTTTTTCATACAGTCCTGACACATTTAAACCTGTCTTTTATCAAAGGCAAGTTGATGACAACTTTATCTAATTTGGGGATCTCTCTTACGAATAATTATTACTTGAATTTATGAATATCATTCATTTTAACAATGAACTTTTCTGAAAGGATGAAGTAAATGACAACTGCATTTTTTATGGTGAGATTGTTAGACGAGGGTTAATTTTTTATTAACATTTTCAGAAAGTCAGTGTAAAGTTTTCAGCCGCTACCCATTAAACTTAAAAGATTAAATCTGGTAAAACCTTGTTACAGAGTACTTGTAATATGTCTAGACAGGTTTAGATTTAAGGAAGAAAATAATTTCTAAAATTCCCTGTTGCCTATCAAACCCATATGCTAAAATAATTGGAATTTTTTTTTTTTTTACAATTTTCATCCTAAACAGGAAATACATGATGTATAATAAAAAAAATCTCTGTACCATATCTGAGAAATTAATCTAAATTTCGTATTCAAAATCACCCTTATAATTAGAAATCTTCATCGCTTTAAAAAGACCCTACCTAGGTTGATGAATATCTGTGTAATATTTTATATATGATTACAGTATATGTAATTTGGCAACTATATTGTAAGCTCAAGTATATAACGAATCTAACTGGGGTTTTATTCACAGAAATCATCGTCACCTCCATCACCGCGTAATGCAAAGGACCTCTGTAAAAATCCGCCACCCCGTGTCTCTGCTGTGCTTTGCTGTGCTTTATCTTCCATAAATGTCCACTCAATTCTCGCTTTCCTTATCATTATTCTCATTCAAGTAGGTCTGGTTCTTCAAACTATCACATATTCTCCCATGTGGTTGTGCGAAAAACATGTTCAAGTTTTATTGCAAAATCTTTTAGATATAAGCTATAATAGCACGATTCAAGTCAGTATGGCAATTAATCTTACTTCCACAAGCAATTTCTATCTACCTGATTTCCAAATTTTATTCAGCCTATCCATTTGTGGATTTCACCATTGTTTCCAAATATTATAAATGTTCAACCTTATTACTCCTTTCGCCGTCTAATATTATTTCATCCCTCTGTGCGCACTCTGCGCTTATTACTTCCTTTTTTCTTAGATATAATTTGTGCTGTATCTCCCTGGATATACGACGCATTCCATTAAGGAAGCTTTATAAATCTTGTGGTGTTTTGCTGATTATAACAACATCATTTGCATATTTTAAGTCTGCCAAGATTTTATCGTATTTCAAGCTAATCTAAACCTTCTCTTCCATCTCCGAGCACTTACTACATTACAAAATCTATGAGAAGGGCAAGCGGCAAAAGTGAAATAAAATTCCTTTGCAGCACTATACCATTTACTGCAAAATCACTTGACAAGACCCCATCACCATTTACTTCATCTACTTCGTTTGTGGATAATTTCAATTAGCTGGACTATTATAATAGGTTTTTAAATAGTAGAGTTCTGCTGAGAGTGCCCACAGTTCTAAATGCTGACATAAAATTCAATACGCAGATTTCAAGACCCAGTCCTCTAATAAGCATTCTCAGTTTTTATAATTGTTTATTACACAATTTAGAGCCTCCCTCAAATATTCCATACCTCTGTCCCTCTTTAAATACTTTACTCCTCCCGCTTCCACCTAAAAGTTCTTCTGTGGTTTTGTTTTTATATTTAATATTTAATCCATTTCTTTTATGACCAATGTCTTAAAAGCCTCACATTGCAGTTCTGTGTCCAGGGTCTTTGCAAAAGTGTCTCGCAATGCATTTTTTTAAAATAAACAAGTGCTGGATGAAAGTAACACTTATAAATTTGCGAAAGAATAAAGACAAATACTACTGAAGGTTGTTTCAGTAAAACGAAATGCCAGTCATGGCAGCTACGCGGCACACCATAAGAGCGGTTCTTTAATTTACGCATGAACACTCAAAAGGACAATGCAAGGTACACTTCATCTTTGTACGTGCGTATCAAATTATTTCTTTCTAACTTTTATCTTGGAGGCCTAGTATGTGCAAAGAATGGATCGCGAAGAAAATTTCTTTTGCCCATTTACGTTTCAATCAGTGTCTAGATATATATGAGACATTTGAGGACGTTAATATTCTTATATTTTTTGTTATCGATATCTTCCCAAATGCAAAATTGAACAAAAATGCGAATTTACTATTTCACAGGGAAAAATGCCACAGAAATGAAAAGAGGTACATAGCTATGAGAAGAGTATCGTAAGAAATACAAAGACAATAATCCTAACAAATAAATACACGACGATGATATAAACACAGCAACAATCCTTGAGGTAAATAAGAAAAATCAAGGAAAGATACAACACCCCTTCTTAAACTCTGCACGCATCAGCATCAATAACACTGCCACACAAAGACCATTCCAAAGAATTACTCTAGAGGAAATGGAATGAAAGACCTCTGATATTGTGATAGGCAGTGACATCGTGGCACCACAACAAAATATGGATCTCGACGCTAGTGACACTAGTGCACAACCTTATTTAGCAACTGAAACGCTTAGCTATAAGGCAGGGTGACGGAAAGATAAATAGACACACAAACGAATACACTGACAGACATTTTATAAAAACAGCTTGAATTCATACCCTCACTTTTTTGCAAAAACGGACAGACTTACGATTAATCACTAATTGTTCTCATATATTTACTAACACAGAGTATAAAACAATTACCAGTCATTCATTTCATGACTGGTATGCCATGATTAAATTACTCGAGTAAAAAATTAGCCTTCGGTGTATTATTTTTTATTTAAGGACCGGTGAGTTTATTGAGGGTAATCATCAGCCTACCACAAGAATGTTGTACCTACGTAAATATGTCAGTATAAACTCCTTGGTTTACTCCGAACGATTCACTTCATTTAGAAGGTCAAACATAAAATTATTTGGATCCTTTATTCCATTACGAAATTAATTGTCTATTAATTTCTGTGAGGAACATAGAAAAAATATTTCCAATTCCAAAATTGTTTAACGCTATTCCTTTATTCTGCTGCTAGCTACGGATCATTGCTTAAGCTTTTCTTAATTGTTTTGGTGTTTAGAGGTCCCTGAGAGAGAGAGAGAGAGAGAGAGAGAGAGAGAGAGAGAGAGAGAGAGAGAGAGACTTTTCTGTCTGTAAGCCCGACTGTCCTCACTTACTCGCAACAACATGGTTGAAGGAATTTTAGTCAAACTTGGTACACAGATAGACCATCATGCATAGATGCGTATGAGGAAGTCGTTATTGTAGTGAGAAAAAAATTACTATACTATACGTCGACCTGTAATGCAAGTAGTTTTAATTTGGCTTTCAAAAACGATGGAATATTTTGGATTCGCCCCAGCTATACCAAACGCAACCGTACTTGATAAGCTATGATTTTAAAACACGATTCGTCATAAAATACCCAGACAATGGAGTGAAGCCTATACCTTATTTATATGAATACCCTGCATCCCAAGAGACTGGATGTAGCTGTTCTGGTTTATTGTTGCCTTCAGAGCTTAAGATGCTCTGCTTCACTAAGTATCATACCTCCAAACTGGATGAAGGGGGGTCTATATCCATGTCATGACATCTGGTACACAGAGAAAAAGAGACCTTCACAGGTATGGAAACCGTACCTTACCTATTTTCCATTTTTTCATACACTCGATTTATGAAACTTGTTTTATACGAATGACTCTAAATTTTTATTCAACTGAATTTTAAGATAATAATAATAATAATAATAATAATAATAATAATAATAATAATAATAATAATAATAATAATAATAATAATAACGGGACGTCTATTTACTGATTCTGACTAAAAGTACTCAGATTTCTTAAAGAACAGAGAGAAAAAATTTTCAAACTTATTTTACTAATCTTGCGCCTTTATTACGCAAACCACGGCACGAATTTTCATCAGTGCCAATCACTCTAATAAAAAAAAAAAAAAATTAACCCCGACGAATCCTGAGCGTCCTCTCGATCATCCTGATCCCTCCTTCTTCTTCTGTACCCTGCAGCTACCAGAAATCGAACGCCTCAGTAGTAGCTCTTAGGTATACGAACTGCTCATGTCCAAGAGCGGAAGCACATCCGGCCGGTGGAAAACAAAAATAGAGATAATGATAGTGAGGTCCAGGGAGAGCAGTTCAACGTCTTTTCATAGATAAGGGTAAATGAACAAATATATGCATGCTGTATGTAAAGGTCTGGGGGGAGAGACCTGATTTCGTAAGAATGTACTTAGCACCTCCCAAATTGCAAAGACTGAAGTCTCCTATACACTTATTTTTCACATACGCTTAAATAATAAAAAAACACATACACACACTATATGTATATATATATATATATATATATATATATATGTGTGTGTGTGTGTGTGTGTGTGTGTAGTTTGTGTACATTTATTGCTTAAACCCAAAATTACTTCTGATCAGAACTCGGAGGAGGAGCGCCTTGGCTTACAATCACGACCTTTGAGAATACCACCGCTTCCTCTATAAAACGTTCCTGTGAGTGTTGTTGTTTCCTAAATTTTTTCTTACAGTAACCATCCATCTTATATATTTCTTTTATTTTTAAATGATTAAAACTGTTCAAGTTTCATTACCAGGGCAGTAGTGTGTGCGTATTTGTGAGAAAGTGGGTGTGAGCATTAGTATAAGCGGTTTATCGCATTCAGTATGTATGTTTGTATGTATGTATGTATTATATATACATATACACACACACACACACATATATATATATATATTATATATATATATATATATATATATATATATATATATATATATATATATATGACTGTGAAATATTTTCCGTTAAAACAGATTTCCATCAAATATAAGAAACCCATAAAAATTCCAAAATGTGGAAAATAAAGGCTATTTCAGAGACCAAAATGTCTCTCTCCTCAGTTTGGTCTCTGAAATATAGCCTTTATTTTCCACATTTTGGTGTTTTTTATGGGCTCCTTATATTTAATATATATATATATATATATATATATATATATATATATATATATATATATATATATATATATATATATATATAATATATATATATATGTGTGTGATTTATGGACTCAAGAAATATCCCAAATTCCTAGATGAACATAAATAACTGGTTCCAAGAGCTTGTGACACATTATCAAGTGCCAAGGGCGGCATCTTTGTGAAATCCGGTTTATTTATTTCTCCTGAACTGTAAGAAAATTTGATAACGTCACGTGCTTTTTATTTTAATTTCTCGACGCCTTCTTTTCGGAAAAATCTAAGTAATTTTTCTTTGTCAAGGTTGGGTTAAACTTTCCGGTTACAAAATAAGTTTGTTGTTTTTCAAGAGACTTCTTCTTGACAGGCAGTACATATTCTACGAGCGATGTGTCAATAAACACACGTAAAAATCAAAATCCTCCCTCCCCAACAAACTTAGGTCAACGACCTTATACCGGCTACTAGCCAATATTGCTCCTAAATAAACAGACAAACAGATGATGGGTCCTAAGCCCAAATAAAAATATTATTGTTGACCTAGGTTAACGTTCTATTTTAAAAATACAAAGCGGATTCAGAGTAATTTTTCCTATTTCGCTACGCTTTTTACAGAAGACAGAATTGGAGAAGATGCAACCCCTCTTTGTCAACGTACATCCCATGATTTTTTTTCCGTAGCACCATGGCAAGACCGTCTACTCGAAGTATGACAGTTCGAAGAGTTAACGTCATACTACAGTATAATCCTCATTACTGAATGAAATCGAAATACCAAATATTACCTAGAATTTCTTTATCCTTCTTTCCGACTAAATAGTGCAAAATATCCTTAAAAGTACATCTTTAGAAGTGAAAATAATTGAATGCAATTCTCTCTTATCATCCATATGAACTTGAAAATTGCTGCAATCACAGAGGAATATCCCCAAGTTATTATAGAACGTATCCTCTCGAATGAGTTACCTGAAATTTCTCAATCTCCCATTATGAGTAATTTCAGTTACCTAATAAAATGTCAACATTTCAAAACCAGCTTCCGACACAACACAAAATTGTCATCTCAGAAAGACGGGCTTACCCGCGGGAAGACTTGAGACGTATTTCCTTTTCTATTTCTAAATGAGGAATCCAGCCTACAGCGCGATATCCGTTTCCGTTATCTAAATCTCGTTTTATTTTAGGCAATCAAAAATACGTCTCGTGGGCAGTTTTTATCCTACTTCGAAAGTTAAAAGGACGTTGGACAACTTGAACAACATGATAAATTTTTATGCTTCTTTATCACTTTCCTCTGGAGTAAAAATAAATGCCCATGAATTAATACCGGGTTTACGAACCCGCTGTTTAACATCCAGTAATCTGATACTTTCTTTAAGGTCCTCTTTCCTTATAGTGGGCAAAAGGGTGGTAAGGCAGACACCAAGAAGTTATCTTCCACATGAAGAGTTGCTGCGATCGGTTTTCCGATGATACATTTGTCTAAAATAGAGAAGTGCAGAGTTTTTAAATGGAAAGATATCTGACGTTCTGTTACGTAAGCCTTCCAAGCCAGACGTTTGCAAGGTGGTAAATACGATAAGATTCTTGTTTGAATCTTGGAAAAAATGGAATGTTTTGGAAATGCTTTAGCTAATTGTAAACTGATAGTCTTGAAGTGTCAAAATATTCTGTAATGTTATAAATAATGAGGCGCAATAAACTTTGGCAAGTACACAGATTGTTGCTCCATAAATACGGCGAGATTAATGAAATGGTAAAAAAAACTCAGTCCGAAATGCTTACTAACTTTAAAAATCTAGTCATAAATTTCCTTTGGTTGGCAACTGTGCTGTCCGAAAATCATTGACAATTCGTCGACCTTCACGTACCTTATCTTCGTCATTCCTCTTCTTTTTTTATTGAGTTGACGTAACATAGTCATGATTACTTGTGCACAAGCTGAAGGTTATTTTTTGTACTGAAATATAACTGATGGTTGGGCTACCTTCTTTCATGGTGAATTTAGAGTAAAATTTACTGACTTGTTTCTAATATTTCCGCAATAACTTGTTTTCGGTACATAAAAGTTCTCGACTTTACACAACCAGTTCATGAATGTGAGTTGCTCCTAACACGTGTTTTGCAAGCTGATGCCCGTAATTTAAAACATTTTCTACATTAACCTGGCTAAGTATGTGATAAATAAATACAGAAATGGGAAAGCATTATTATATGTCTTACAATTATGAACCGATTACTAATTGCTCCATTTTCAAATTATGCCAGTATCCTTAACAATCAAAACATTGATTAATAAATTAAGATTTTCAGAACACGAATCGTGCTATGGGTATTCAGGTAAGTGTTGATGGTTCTTGCTAATCACTTGAGCAAACGTAACTGGGAAGAGCTAAATGCTCTCAGCACTTGCTGTACCTCAACATACTAAAAAAATTATTATCTATGATGGCTAATAAGCGTCGAAAACTGATAGCAAATAAACGCACGCAACAGATATATGTAAAGTCGTCCAACCCTGTTAGTCACAAATAAGAGAAAGATGTCGGAGTTCTACAAAATACGGAGAATATATTTGAATAAAAAACAGAAATGAAAAACTCTTCTTAATGTGTTTTCCCCCAGGATTATATCTGACCTGATTTCCATTTTCAAGGTGACTGAGGTAATGTATTTATGGAAGATAATGTAACTGAATCGAGACAGATATTACGATAAATGAACTGATTTTGATGATGGATTTTTCCAAAGATGAAATGAGTGTGTGTGTGTGTGTGTGTGTGTGTGTGTGTGTGGTGAGAGGGGTCCAGCCCCAGTTTTGAGAAGGGTAAGTCTACAGACAGAATTTATTACTCTAAAAAAATCACTGTTATGTACAAGAAAATAAACGAATACGTTGTGTTAAAAGACAAAATCCACGAAGGAAAGAGAAACACTGGAGTGCTGCAGGGCCTTTCGACTGGCGTCCTGCTCTTTCCTTCGTGGATTTTGTCTTTTATATATATATATATATATATATATATATATATATATATATATATATATATATATATATATATATATATATATATATATATATATATATATATATATTCATCATCGTTCCATATTTTCGTGATTCAGTTATACTGTACATACATACATACATATATATATATAGTATATATGTGTATATATATACGTACATACTTATGTATATGAATGTATGTGTAAATATCTTTTTTTTTTTTAAATATACAATAAATTTGACAACCCACATTTTATGACAGTCTTTTTGATGTTTTCAAGTTTTCTGTTGGATTTCCTGTGCTCAACAGGGATCTAAAGTTGATTCCCATAGGCTATGTTAGAGCCCAAAGAGTGCTTTTCTCCCGAAATCTTTCGTTTCTTTTGTACTGTAGTCGACCTGTTTCTAGGACTATTGATCATCATCCGTATCTAAAAGATAATGGCTAAGCAATGAACTCTATGCATCTGTTGTTAAGGTAAAAATATTGTCAGTGGGGGACCGGCATGACTAAGTGATAAAGCACTGAGGTGGCATTTGGTATTATCAGCGCTGCACTCTACGCTCACTCACTCGACCCACCTATGAATGGGTGCCGACACTTGGCCGGGATTCAAAGCTTGGGGGAGGAAGGAGCTGGTTAATCTACTTCATAATCCCTCAGCCTAGAACGTTCGCATCTCTACAACACATGTCCCAAGTCTTATTCGATGGTATGGGGCTGAGTTTGCCTTCAAGTTAACAGAATATGAATAAATATTATTGATTTCCAGGTTAAAAGACTAAAATAGGACTGTTTGTATTTACTTCTACCTATCAGCAATGTTAAGAAAAGAAATTCATATCTTTATTTGGGTATTTCCTACATTAAAATATGTATGTTGGATTTCGTTACAAAACTCTAAATCATTGATATTCATTTCTGTTCGAATAACTATCAAATCTAAACTGGATGTAGACTATTCATTGCTTACTTTCATTTAGGTACTGTCGATGATGGACGGTCATCGAAACTAGTTTACGTCAATGTAAGAAAACACAAAGAATTTGGAAGACTAATCTTTTGGCTCCAACTCAACTTTTGGGAATCATATTCAAAATATCCCTATTTACAACTAGAGCCGACACAAAACTTCAAAACATTGAAAAGAAAATAAAACGTCAAGAGGTTAAATAGAATAACAACGCAAGTTTGACATATACTCCACCATTAATTATTCATATATATATATATATATATATATATATATATATATATATATATATATATATATATATATATATATACACATACACATACATATACACAATATAGATATATCTATATATATATATATATATATATATATATGCAAATACATACACACACACACATTAGAGGTTCATGTTGACAAAAGACATAGTAATATATTTACCCAATCTTGTATGTGGGTTTGACAAAAGGTCATCCGAATGACATCAATTATAAATGGATAGAAAGTGACGAGGTGACTTGGCAAAAAAAATTGTCTATGGAATAATGAAAAAGGAAAAGATATTGAATTGTAAAAAACTTTTACGAAAAAACTGTAAAATATACGGTAAAGAACTGATATTTCAAAAATCGATTATTCGCAGAAAACAAATTTAAACAATCATTTTGGCTAGAGGCAAAACATCAAATAAAACTGCAAAGAAAATATAAGCACCTCTTAACAGGTATGTTGATACAACCTGTACAACGTATAAACATCCTCCGTTCGGGTGAAAAACAAGATAACATTAGACTTGACTTCCTTTGGAAGAGATTCTAGCTGAATTTTTATGAAACTGAATTGTCATTTTTTGCAAAAGGAAAAAAAACTTTAGTTTCACAACAAAAAGAACCCACAGGAATGTCGAAACATTTCTTTGAAATTAATATTGAAGATCGTCACCGAGAACTGTTGCTTTGGGCAAGATAGACAGTTCCAGTTTGTTCTTGACCTTGAAAGGTAACTGTGGCATGATAAGCAACACCGTGATAGAATGCAGTCTTTCTGCTATGTAACCCACCAAAATATATTCATTTACGTGTTGACGAAAAAACATTGATACACGTGGGTTTGTTTTTATAGCTTTTAAGAACAATGGCATGGCGTAATATCTAATTTCATAATTTAAAGTTAAGAAATAAACGAACAGTTCAATCTAATTCCTATTCATAGCCAATTTGATTTTACATATCCAGCTTTAAATAGCTGCTTCTTTCCCTTTTTTAAATACTATATGGTAATTTATTTCTATGGAAGCTTCGTTGACTCTTTCATAGCTTTCGGTCCGTTCCGTAGGAGTTTCTGTTGAATAATAATAATAATAATAATAATAATAATAATAATATTATTATTATTATTATCATTATTATTAGTAGTAGTAGTAGTAGTAGTAGTAGTAGTAGTGGAATAGTTTTACCAGACCACTGAGCTGATTATTAGCTCTCACAGGGCTAGCCTGAAGGATTCGTTTTTATTCATATGTTTACCTATATTTTGTTAATTAAATTACTGACGATGATGTTAAAGAAGATTTAGTCTTCAAACTTGGCCCTTCGAGGGAACCTTAACGATTATATCAGTTTATACAACAGTCCTTAGTTATCTTTATATAATTTCATATACAACACCAAACAAATGTGCAATCGGGTTTTTTTTTTTGTGTGTGGTGATATCAGTTGTAGTGATAACCATAAACAAAATGAGTAAGGAAAGCAAAACTTTACGAGTCATTGTGGCTTTTAAAAATGATACACATATATAAATCATTTGTGAGGAGGGGATCCCTTCCAAGGTGCGAACCCCGGGCAGCCATAGGGAAGGAAGACCTTAAGGAAGGCCTCCCTCACACCCAACCCAGTGTTTTTTTTTTTTTTTTAACGCACCACGAGAGATGAGCCTCCAAGCCAACCTAGCATAAGAAAGCAAATCCTAAAAAAGGGCCCCCTTCCCCAAGCAAGGCAGAGCCCCTGCCCACTCCCAGGGAAGGCAATCCTGGACAGGGAAGGGGCCCTGCCCTCTCCCAGGATGGGCAACCCTGGAGTAAGGCTTCCTGGCTGGGAAGGTGCTTTAGCCCTATCACGGGAAAGGATACCTTGAGGAGAGCTCCTTACTAGGAGGGATGTTCCAAACACCCTATGAAAACCAGCCCCATAGCAGACCTACCAAGCTCCATCAGGGAAAGCTGAGACTCTCCAAATGGAATGGCATCCCATCTGGAGGCACTCCCAGCCTGGTGAGGATCCCCAAACTCCCAAGGTGAAGCTGCCCCGGACGAGGAGCTTCTTGGCTGAGCAGGGACACCTGACTCCTTCAGTAAATGCAGACCCCAAAGGGAGCCTCCAGGAAACCTTCCCCCCGCCCTCCTGGGAAGACTGCCTCGAAAGAGGGACTTCTGATGCATCCCTTTCTACCCTCAGAGACAGCCAGCTAGGGTTCCTAAGCCTCACTCCGAAAGGCACACCTAAACCAGTTCAAGGGGTTTTCTAAAGATAAGAAAAGCGTACTGCCAAGAATCAACTGTGGGATACTCACCTGCTTTAATAAATTTAAATGATGGGACTGAAAAAGGTTCGGCCCATAAAACAAGCACAAGTTACAATAATATCTGAAAGAAATTTTTTTCTTTAATTTCAAATAAGGACAAGGCCGAAGAAGCAAGTGAAAAAAGTCACGGTTTTCTTGTATAGGGCTCTGCCAGTGTAGTTTGCATTCATTCTTTAAGAAAGAACAAATTCTTTGACAAAGTGACAGGGAGCATCAGAAGTGTGGATGTACAAATTTTCCACCGGCTTATGGTGCTGTCATGTATTATTGCTGCTAGGTCAATTTTCAAGTGCAAGTTTGGGTTGGGTAGGGCATCAAGTTAATCCAGAGGATTGGGGTTTGGTCACTCCAATCGACAAAGATACTAATGAACTGGAATATCTCTATTTGTGATCCAGATTATTCCATAATGACAAATTCTACAGAAGACAAACAATTCCATGGCTAATTTCCTTCTTTATAGGAACACTTTTTGCACTTCTTATCTATCATCAAGACCATGGCAGGATTTATTAGGTCATGATTTCATGATACCTATACCACAGCATCTAAAGCGTA
Source organism: Macrobrachium rosenbergii (assembly GCF_040412425.1). Classification (NCBI taxonomy): domain Eukaryota; kingdom Metazoa; phylum Arthropoda; class Malacostraca; order Decapoda; family Palaemonidae; genus Macrobrachium; species Macrobrachium rosenbergii. The sequence continues at coordinate 37,855,657 of NC_089787.1, forward strand.
AAATGTTTACGGTAAGCTTTTTTGACTTGTTAGCACCATACTTGTATTCCTCCATGAATTTGTGGGGTCTACTGCTCACCATTATCGTGCTATATGGTCTACAAATTTACAATAGTAGTCATAAAGGATTTATGCTCGCAAGCCACTTTCCCTGACACACATTTCACCAGACTTCCGTAAAGTCTTCCGAGGGCTCTAATCAAAACTCAGAAGGAATATTGTATGGGTTGCAATTTGTACTGGTTATTTTTTTTTTTTTTTTACAATAGCGGTATTTGCTATAATCAACTATACCTACATGAATAGGCTGATTTCCGGGTACACAAAGAATTCCAACAGACCAAATCATTACATAGTGCAATAGATCGACAAAATGCAAAACTTCGATTTTCCTTCATATTGCACCGTTGTCCTTCATTGCCACCATTGAATAGTTATCTAGTTTAAGTGCTATCCTCTAGCCTTAAATTTCATGAACTGAACTAATCTCTATAAGTCATATATTTTTACTATAAGTATAGTGTAATTTTCCCTTTAATGGAGAAAGCTTCCTCGGAATACGGTAAGTATCACGTTACGCAGGTAGGTTGCGGAGCGCTGAAATTACCCATCGTTTTTGTGGTTTCAATTTCATTCATTTCTAAGCTGAGTTACATTTTCCAGAGTATGAATTTAACAAGCATAAACAAATACTGGCCGCCAATGGTGAAATGACTATTTAGTAAATAATGAACGAAAATAACTGAAAACGCGTGACAGTACTGTGTGGGACAATTGCACCAAAAATTAAAGTTGTTCAGTATTTAGTGAAATCTAAATTGGAATAAAATATAACTGGAATTATGAAAATATTCGAAATGAAACTGAACCCGTTCAACAGGACCACTTTTCTGAGGAAAAAACAAAATACAATGATGGCAAAACTGAAGACCATCATAGAGGGTCTAGTAAGGGCGATTTCAATTTTGAGAGGAAATTTGAAGTCAAGATGCTAAACGATACCAGAAGACACCCAGTGCCGTTACATCAAAACCTTTACGAGAAAAATAAATTATGATTATGAATAAAATAAATTTTTCTAAACGATACTTCAGAAAACGAGTTGTTCAAAGGCTAAGCTAACTGCTAACAAGAAGATTTAAGATTAAATCATTTGCTTTTAAAACAAAATAAGAATTTTGATGTCGAAGCTCTATCAGGTAGAAGGTTAATTAGATGCTAGTGAAGAAAATAGAAAAATCCAGTCATCTGAATCTGCCCTGGAACGCACAACTTTTTTTTTTAACTTCGCATAAAAAATAACATCGTGCTTCCTGAATAAAAATGGAGACTTTTCATTTATTTCCTAGACAATTTTCTGTGAAAGCTAAATGGCTGTTATATTTTTAAGCATGATGATAAAATTTCTTCCTAGCTATTCTTTTGACTCATCCTTTTGCCTCGTAATGAATAACTTGAAAACGTCATCTATCAAAGGAAATAGTTCTCACAAATTACGTACAGGCAAACAAGAAAAAAAAATACATATTCAAGTTAAAACTGACGGTTATGTCTGTGATGACAAAATGCTTCTCAAATTTAATTCAATCGACAATTCATAAAAAAAAAAAATCTGTCGAGTTCGGGACAAAATTAGATAAAAATATTCTATACAAATACCGTGAATAACCGAAACCTCATATCAATAACAAACCATAGGTGCGATAATATCTTCTGTCTTCAATTTCCCATGGAGTCTATACTAATGACGGCCCCAGGCCATGATAAAAGCGAAAGGTCGAGTGAAGGTTAACGTCCTTTCTGTAAAAAAAAAAAAAAAAAAAAAAATTTTTATTAACGCGCACCTGTTTCCTAGATTTCGCCCAGTTTCCATTAATTTCACATCTTCAGTAATATTATTATAAATCACTTAATTTTCAACAGAATGTTAGAGATGAAATTAATTTCTTTACAAAATCTGAGCGATATCAACGGCATGTTATACACTGGGCAAGGTCATCTGAATTGTGTTAAATCCCCTAAATTGTCATTTATGCCAAGAAATGAGAATTCATTCCCCTACAATATTCCCAATCCTGGATAATAAGTGGTTGGCTCGCACGGTTAAAGACCCTGCTTTGCAAGCAACCAAGCTAGACTGTATACTTACATTAAACCTTAGTCATCTGATGCAAATGGCCACTGTTCAGGATTAGGACCGAAAGGCTACCAATAAGAGTAGTATACTGAGGGTACTGCAATTCAGAACCCTCATTTCGTTTTGAATAACTGGGCCCATTTTACATCTTCCCTTCTACACTGCTTCAGAAGAGAAGCAGTCAAGAATGGAAGATGTTTCATTACTAAAATAACGGACAGGATGTTAAAATGGAATACCTACGTTAGGCTAGAGTAACGAAGGGTAGGTTAGGATTTATAACTCCAGCCAGGCAGAAAGCAGCTCCTTAAAGGTTAGGTCAGATTAGTATTTATTATTTCATGCAAAGTTATTAAGGGTACTGGGACAGCCCCTTCTGGACAGGTAGGACACGAAGATCTATGTTAGGTTACATTAGGATGTATCCCTGTACCAGTGAAGCATAATTTGCCCATTTAAAAACCACCTGGGCTTCTGTTAACCTAATTAGTGAATTGTGTGCCTGGAGGCTTGATAACTGTGATACATGGAATCTGAAAAAAAAAGGAAAAAACAAGAAGATCTCATGTAAAGGAAAGCAATAAAGCACAGGATGGAAGAAGGCACATATAACAAAGTTTTATCATTCTTTGCTCTTAAAACTCGGTCAATTCTTCCACAACATAGTGATATTGGATTTTTATTGGATTTTTTTTTTTCTCAGACATTCTCAGCATTAATTTCCCTATTACTCAACAATTTTCTACACAGGATTATTATGATGCATTATATTTTATTTCTACTAAAATGTCAGTGCCTTCGTAAGTTAACCAAATATTCCCAAAATCACACCTGCTAATCTAAATTTTTAAGAGTTTTATATTTTTCTCCTGCATTTCCACAGAGCCAAGATTCCCTCCTTCTCTCAAAGGGGGCCATGTAACGAAACCAGTGAAGGATCCAATTCCCGTTTATACAACGTCAGAAACATTATTTCTAAAAAAATTAGTCAGTTTGGCAAATATGACGTAGCATCTGTTTCTTAAGTAATCCAGTTTCAAGAGTAAGATTAAGTTAGCCTTAAAAAGAACACTCGAGTCAAAAGGGCAGCTGATGACAGAAATGTACTTATGAATAAAAACAGACTAAAAAAAATCGGAATTCTACAAAACTTGCCTGTGGCATAATGAAATCCCTATAATATTAGGACAATTTCTCTTCTCCCGCCCTCTCTGGTTTCAGCTCACCTTAACCATGATATCTTTAAAGCATCCGGTTATTTAACCTTGAAAACCAGCGACGGACGTGACGTAAGAATTTTTCCTGTCCCGAGAAGTTTGCTGTGTATCCATGGTGAACTAAGCAGAATGCCTACAGTGCACCGCGTAAGGTGCAATGACAACACTACCCACATACAGGGATCATCCGCAGGTAAAGGAGCTCATAAATAACATGAAAAGGCAACATCGTGTCAGTTTTTTTGCTGTGAAACAATCATGCATCTTTAAACAGTTCTTTCAAGAATACACTCTAGTTGTTAACTTGGTCCACACGTTTTACATGGTCCACAAGGTCCAGCTGATTCCTATTTTATAAGTCATCGATTAGAAAATTTTTATTTGCTGCATTTAAAATACAATACTAATACAATATTTTCTTGCCTAATTATCTCATGATTACAGCCTCATGGATGAGTAAAATATAGGATTTAAGTTATAAAAACTTATTTTGTAATTATTAATCTACAGGGGACTCCAAATTTTAAAGAGAATAGACTGTTGCATTCAGAAAAAAGGTTAAGGAATGTTTACGCACATTACCACATGATTTAGACTATATATATATATATATATATATATATATATATATATATATATATATATATATATATATATATATATATATATATATATATATATATATATATATATATATATATATATATATATATATATATATATATATATATATATATATGTATATGTATGTATATGTGTATATATATACATATATATATACATACATATATACATACATACATACATACATATATATATATATATATATATATATATATATATATATATATATATATATATATATATATATATATATATATAGTTAAAACCTAAGTAAGCGTGGAAGGACATGATCCTCTTCCTGTGTTAAATTCATTGCCTTTGCTACTCAAAAAAGAATAATACAAAGTCAGGGAGTAAGCGGAAAGGTAAGCTACGGCTGCCTTTCTCAGTTCCTTTACCGATTCACTGTTTTTACACACACATACACATATATATGTATATACACACAATATATATATATATATATATATTACAGTATTACAGTATATATATATATATATATATATATATATATATATATATATATATATATATATATATATATATATATATATATATTGTTTGGGTATGGGCAAGTGTGCGCGTGTGTGTGACTGTGCTCATTATTTATGTAACACTAAAGTATACGTGCTTCCTAAAAGAGCCGAAGAGGGAGTATATCTGCGTCATTTATATTCTAGTGCGCAAACGAAGAATCGTAGAAATATTACTCACACATGAAGTACGTTCTGCTCTCTATAATTACACTATATTCTCTATAATTATAGTCACAAAACAATAAATGTTGCTCATATTTCAATCGGGGACGTAAAACTAAGCAAACTACATGCGCGAAGCGACCCAATGAACACAGAACAGGAGAGGCATTTAGACGATAATCTAACCCTGAACCCAAGGTGAGCAACATCTCCAGCCTGTAATGATCCCTTAGGGCCGAGTGGGTCCCTCATAACAACCCTAGTGACGTGTCTGGTCCTTATTTTCATATGAGGCAGGTGACTTCATCGATCATTTTCTTATTTTCCAGCTTTCAACTGTGTTTACATATATTTCTTGTGAGGAAATTGAAAAACATGATATTTTTAGTTATGGTTTCCATTCATCCATGATTGTGTACCAGCAAAGTGAGGAATGTAATATTTTCCAACTGTGAAGCGTTTTTATCGGATTTTCTTTGAAAAAAGTTGAATCAAAAATCTAAAATCTCTACAAGTAGGTAGGTGCCCTTCTTTAAAAAAAAGGTTCATTAAAAGTTAAGCTATGGTTTGCTGCAAAAGCTAAGAATCTCTTAAATGTTCAAAAAACAAATATAGAACAGGATCTTCATAATTTACTGATGAGATATCTTCAAAAACACCCATCTTACAGGGGGGAAGAACATTCCAGGATCTTGTGACCAAGAGGTTTAATTTTACGTAAACGGTGATTTCTGATTTCCTAGAAGGAATTGCCTAAGGTGGGATCTCGGAGGAACTTCCTCTTTAGTTCTGAGCAAGCTAAATAGAGACGCAAAGCTAAATAGACACAACTAAAATGAAACAATAACAGAGACACTGAATTAATACGGAGTAGTTACCTTACATCTTGTAAATCCTCAGAACAGTTGGTCTTCACATTTTCTTCTTTTAAAAGTTACTTGTTCCAAATATGAGTATTTAAACACGAAAAATGAACCGAACAGTTTTTATTGTATTGCAGAAATTATAGAATTCCCAACTTTAATTGGATTTCAATAACAGCTCAGTTAACATCATTTATCATTCACTATATCCAAGATAATTGGGGACTCTTTTAGTTTTCTGTAAAAGAAAACTATTAAGATGGCTATTTGTCTGTTCGTCCACTCTCAGATCTTAAAAACCACTCACGCTAGAGGACTGCAAATTGGTATGTTGATCATCCACCCTCCAATCATCAAACATACCAAATTGCAGCCCTCTAGCCTCAGTAGTTTTTATCTTATTCAGAGTTAAAGTTAGCCATGATCGTGCGTCTGCCAACAACACAGTCCACCATTGGGCCGTGGCTGGGAGTTTCATACGACATTATACGCTGTACAGAAAACTCGATTGCACCGAGGAAACTTCAGCACATTTTTTACTTGTTTACTGGTATGGCTGGACGTGTCACAGATTTTTCTTTCACTGCTCAAGTGCATGACGGACTCTGACCTTAATGCAATTTTCCCGCAGGTGCTTCTTGCGCAATGGCATGCATCCATTCGACTCTCTTTACTGGAGCTCAGTTCTTGGAATAGAACCATTTTCCTCAAAAATATTCTTGTTTTGACGTTGCCAGAATTTTTTTTTATGGATGAATGTTTATTTAAATTACGAATAATAAATAAGATGGATACCTACCATTTTTTTTTTCTTTTTATTACTTATTATAGCGATATTAGATCATTCTCTCTCTCTCTCTCTCTCCTCTCAATTCATAATCAACAAGCACAAATATAATGTATGTTCCAAACCCAATTCAACATTATACAAAAATAATAATTGTTACTCATGTTTAGTCTTCCCAGAAGCGAACTGTTGCCAAAGCAGACTCGCATGAACTTTATTTTTAATATTTATTATAAGCTGGTCCAAGAGAGAAACGATAAAGTAGAGAATAAGTTACGATATAAATCATAAAATTTTAAAATGATAAATGACACAAGGTCGAACAAATTTTACATAAACAGTGAAGTGAGAGTTGTCAGCCTGCTCAACAAAAATGCATTTGCATCAAGTTTGAACTTCTGAAGCTCCATCGATTAAACTACAGCACTAGGAGTATAGTATCATTCCACTTTTGGTTACAACAAGAATAAAACTTTAGAAAACTATGTGGTAATGAAACTCCAGAAGAAATGGCAAGACTCAGAATTAGTTGTATATCTATATCATAAGTGATAGATAGTATAATCCCGGAAAGTCTGAATGCAAAGTATGATTAGAATTATACCTTATCCACAAAGTGCACTGAGGTAACTGAACTATGGTGCCAGAAATTAATTTCAAGATCAAGGAAATGAAATTTAATGGAACAAACTTTTTTCCAGGATTTTCCTTTCAGGTAGGAAGCCACAAATCATTTTGGGAAAGAGACCCTAATTTCTGATGAAGGTAACCAATCATACATAGGTCACCTGAAATGTGCTTTACCCTTAAGGGGGTTTCAGGAGGATTTCAGGGGTGACTCAATCCTGAAAGAAGAAATAATTCATCAAGTAGCAGTGTAAGAGGGAAAGCTTGTGTTAGCAGATCTTCCAACCAAAGCAAGTAGAGATTGGATCGAGAGAGGGTAGGAAGTTCCTTACCACCAACAACTACCCCATAAAGCCTGGCTTATCTGATGATCAGGCTTCAGAGTTCAGTAGAATGAGGAGAGAGAAAGCTTAGGTTCCGATGTCACTGAACAAACTAAAAGGCAGTTCGAGCAGCTGGCAATGAAATCCTAAATGGTTAGTAAGTGACCATCAGCAACGCCCGTTGCAGTAATAAGATCACGGACGTTCAAGGGCATCTGAGGGGAAAAAAAAAGAAAAATTTCCTTATATGCAGACCACGGAACTGACTGCGGTGCACTGTAGGAATTACTTAAGGTTCTTTGCAGCGTCCCTTCGGCCCCTAGCTACAACCCCTTTCATTCCTTTTACTGTATCTCCATTCACATTCTCTTTCTTCTATCTTATTTTCCAACCTCTCCAATCAGTCTATTCATAGTGCAGCTGTGAGGTTTTCCTCCTGCTACACCTCGCAAGCCTTTTTCCCCTCAATTTCCGTTTCAGCACTGAAGGACCTCAGAAGTCCCAGCGCTTGGTCTTTGGCCTAAACTCTGTTCGGTTCTGGTGTGAAACCCAGGGTAACTTTTACAGAGAACACAAGATGCTGAATAACAACAGTAGCCGCTTTCCCCCTACAACCGCCCTAAAGTCATCACAAATATGAATATGATTCTTGGCCTCAAGGAAGGGCCTTCTAAAGCAGAGAAAAAGGACCCATAAGTCTGACCTTGCACCTGCCTGGAAGCCCATGATAAGGGAGAGTCTGGCGAGACCAAGGCACATAGTCAAGATCCGAGGGTGTGATAGGGGATTGGGGATCATCCCTTTGCATCCCCAGATCTAAAGGAGAGGAAGAACCAGCCAGGGTGCCTCCTCTATCAGATGTAGGCAAGCTAGAATGTGCACCACCTGCCCCGTGCAGAGTAGTATCAAGTATTACACAGACCACATCACCGCCAAGTCATGCATATTTAACCCTTTGCAGCAGCACACATCCTTTGATGTGCAATATTGGCATGAGGTGACTACTGGTGCATATCATATGATTATCCATATTTCACACCCCGATATTTAAACGAATTTTGCATGAAAGCATTCATATCACTTGAATGGGCTATAAACTATTTTGTAGCAACTCTTATGGCAACACACACCTCAGCTCTGTGACATGGGGATGGTATCACATCTCGAGACTGTTGCTGGTTTTAGTTCTTATCTTTAACGGTTTACGTGAACTGCAGAAAAATAGTAGAAAGAACATGTATAACTCAATAAAAGGTACTACATCTCTCCATCCCAGTATATTTTGTACACATGTTGCCTTAAATATACTCTGGGACGGTTGCTGGTTTTAGTTCTCATCTTTTACAATATTATGTGAGATATAATTGTAATTTTGCAAAATAAAGTAAAAGAAATACTAGAAAGAACTACCTTCTTTGCATCCACCAGGGAAAACAAGAAAGAAAAGGAAGGGAAAAAGAAAGAGCATAAGGAGCATGCACTTCTCTCACCTCTTGTGACCATGGGTCCTTCCAACCTCTCTCAGGCATATCATGGACAGAGTCGAGACAGGCACACCTCCCCAAAGGTAAAGGAGTTGCTCAAATGCCAGAGCAGCAACAGCAAAATTACCAGCAATAAGGACATCAACCACTGTGGTGATCTCAGATGAAGAACTCCCGCAGACAGAACCGTCTGCTGAGATCCAGGGTGCTAAGCTCCAAGGTGTGGCCACGTGCTCAAAAAAGGTGGAAAAAATCCCCTGTTGACACAAGAGATGTCTACAGCAGCTCTAGCAACTAACAATCCCAAAGGGTGTCTTGTACTGCATGTTACTGTGCCAATCTTGGTCTGGGTTGTTGGATGAAGCAAGCACAGCCATCCACAGTCCAAGCTCTCACTCTAGATGCATTCAGGACAGGCTCAATATGGAATAAACTTACTATCTTGGCCCTACTCTGGGCAAGGGCCAGTGACCATGACACTAGCAACGTGTATCACGGTCCATTAACAGGTTCAAAGCTGATCGAGCCCATACCTTGTGTAATATCAGAGGTAACACAACACTCATCAATATCTGATAACAAACATGAGACAGTCCTAGCAGCGGGCATTGTAAACAATGTCCATTACCAAAAAAATCCTTCCCAAAGGGAATCTTCTAGAAGGGAGCGCTAACCCTAACTGCATCACAGATAAACCGACTACTCTGTCTCGGTCCCATAAGGGAACAAGACCTGAGCTCCTTCTACAGAAAAAAGAACACTTTAGAGAATCATGGTGGACCCTCCAAAGAGATGATTCCTCAGCAAAACCTAACTTTTTACGCCAAAGTATAAAATTTGAATGAGAATTACCTATTTAAGCACATTAGTTCTGAACTATGGATTTCAAACCCAATATATACATTCTATAAAAACTACTTACGAGAAGTGTGTGAAAATTCTAGAAAAGTCAAGAACTTACTTATTTTGCTGCAATGAGTTTTTTTTATATTACGAATAATTATATTAAAATTATTTACCATCAGCTTTTTACCAGCGAGAAATTTAGCCAAGTTAAAATGAATGCTTTTAGAAATAAATCATTTGGTGTTTACAGTAAAGGGCAACGATCATTTCTTTAATCAACATTTTCTTTATTAAGCTTCTTATTGAAATGATTGTTTTCCACAGATCTCTGTTAAAAAGCAGCACTTCGCCAGTTTTTAAAATACTATTACAACACAATGGCAATAAAGAAAATGATAAAAAAAAATTCTATACGAATTCCTTGCAAAAATAGTAAAAAATATCTTAATGATTAACCTGTTGATATATGGGAGGAAAGCAGCACTACACACGATCAATGAAATGAAAATTTACTATTTATACCGTCATAAACAGAAACAAGATTACCTTATTATGCTAAATGATACGATCATCTTGAAAACGAATGAATGAAGCGCCCGTACTGGCAAAAGGTAGACTTAGTAAATTTTTTTTTAAATCTCCGTAGATGGCCGCCACAGTGCTTGTCGAAACATCAGAGTAAATAAAACGGACAACAGAAAATATTTACTTTACCTCAGAAAAATTTAAATACCAGCTAAACGCTGATGAGAAGATTAGAAGACGAATAGAGAAGGCTCTACACAAACTAAATGCCGCAGAAACAGCTATTATTTTCTAACAATAATTAAGTGGTGAGAAAAAAAAAATCCTAGGTGAGACTCGACATAATTTGCTATCATATTATGGCAAAGCATGCCAACAGCGTGGCGAAACTATGTGATGTACATGCTCGTAACTAAACACACTAAATAAATTATTTGCTTATCAAGATCAATCTACAACTGTACGTGCAACTGCAAATGTATAAAATGCAGCTGAAGTGAAGATCGAGGGTTAGAATACACGTGGGAGCTTTTTATGGCACAGATAACCTGATTTTGGGTGGCCGTTAGATAAAAGTCTGTTCGGGGCTGCTCTACGAGCAAAAGACTGTGCTGGCCAAAGGCCAGTCTACTTTAACAAGTACAACAGGTCGTGCATCTAGTGCACGCCCACGAAGCCGCCGAGATGACAGGACCATTGCCTTTAAGGGGCACTTCACAGTTCACCTCGAAGAAAAGAGATTGACAGAAGAACTGCAATAATCATACAAATGACGATACTATTCATAGCGTTATAGAGAAGAGGGATGTTAACGAAGGTTGCATATAGTAATAAGCTAATCACGAAAACTTTTGAAGAACTACTTATGAATCCTTATATTTACCAACATAAAAATAATAAACACAGGCTCCTAAATTGTTGCTAAACGAAATATTTGTCTGCCTTCTACCCCAACTGCATAGCTACAGTGCTATTGAAGGGTCTCAGCTACACCAGTTCAGCATTTCCTGTTGAGAGAGGAGTTTACTGTCAAAGTCATCAATATTCCAATTGGAGAAACATCCGCACCCCACCTAACAGGATATAAACCTTCATTAGAAAAGAATACTCATATTTGAAGCGAAAGATACGGCAGCAAGAAGAGAATTACAATAATATATGATCATCAATAAACAACTCATTATGAACAAAATTAACAGTATACATCAGACGAACTATGGCAAAAGAGCATGACTCTCCTTGTACTACGACCACCCTTCTTGAACATTCAACGCCACAACAATAAAAAAACTTCCTGGTAACCAAATTCCACCGTCTTACAGTAAAGGCAGTAAATGAATTCTGACTCAGGGTCTTGTGGCACCGTGGCGCCTCAAAAGAATATGGATGCTGATGTGCAACACTGTTAACAAGCATTATTTCCTGAGGCATATGCACCAGTCACTGGTTTTTTGTGCTAATATAATTCATACGAAAGAAGACCGGGATGAAATCTCTTACCTTGTTTTACTTATTTCATTAATTCTTACACATACTCCAGTATAGCATATAAATGCTCCAATACTCCAGTATTGTATATTATACTTGAATACACTCATATATGAACGCAAAATTTATAAGAAACAATGATAAAATGTATGCTAAGGACCATCTCTCATACACATTTCATCAGTGTTCTGTGGTCAGACGGTATTTACCCTACTCATGCAGGCTCTTCGGCAAGGAGACTCGACCAGCAAATACTGCAAAATCCGGAGAACCAAGCAGTTATCATAAAAATGGTTAGATTTCACCAGAAAATACAAACCTCCATCCCATATGCATGGCCAATTCACAGTTTCCTAAAGGCAGTTCTCTGTCTCCTCGGCAGGTTACTGTAAACCCATAAAAATAAATTGTTTATTTCCATCATTATCTGGTTTCTACTTAACATACCCTCTCAGTATTTCCCTTTTAACGCTTGAAAATGAATTCCTGAATGGCAAGGGACTCCTCCTTGACATGCATGACGCCCTGCTCACGACATGTTTCCTGCCCTTCTTTGCCCTTCACACCGGTTTGTGCTGGTGCCCAGAAAAAATGAACTTCTCTGCCACAGCGACAGAATCAAAGGCTCGCACGAGAGAGAGAGAGAGAGAGAGAGAGAGAGAGAGAGAGAGAGAGAGAGACGCTAAAAAAGATGCTATTTTAGTTGCTCGTGCCATTAATTCTTTTCCTTTAAGTTAGTTACACTTACCAACGACGAGCAATACGTTTCAGAATGTCATACATGTCATACTGCATTCAGTTGAAATATTCCTTACAATGATGATTAATTCGAGAAAAAATCTGCATGGGAGTCTTTACAAAGTCGACCTCTTTAAAAGGAAGTAACGGCAGCAGTTATCAGTGATGACGGAAACCCAATCTTGAGAATGTACACTGGGCGCATTATATCAACGCCAATACTAGTGCTGACAGGCAAAGTAATACTGATGATGACGAGACAGCCGATTTTAGCTTCCTTTACTTATAGGAGTCGGGAGCTATTGCTTCACCTCTGAATGCTGGTCACGCATAAGAACCGGTTTCACAGTTTTCCGACTGATACGGCCACGGCTAGTTTTCCTTAAAATCCTCGCAATCACTTGTCTACCAGCAATGATCTGTTACTTATTAGGAAGAAGTTTCACTTGTCTACCAGCAATGATCTGTTACTTATTAGGAAGAAGTTTCACTTGTCTACCAGCAATGATCTGTTACTTATTGGGGAGAAGTTCCAGTATAAAAAACCAGTAGTCAAAAAATCTGAGATGGATGCTCCTAGTAAAAGTACAGGAATGGACATAGCCCCCTGTAACTGCACCACTGTTACACATGCATCCTCTTTCTTTAAAGAGAACGGAGGCTATGGGTAAGGAGAGTTTCAACAAAACTCTAGACACCCAAATGATGTTAAAAGGCAAACCGAGGAAATGTGCAGGAAATACGTACGATAATGTGACACGCAGGTAGACACAGACAGAAAAGCGGAAGAGAAAAAACGAGAGGGCCGGAAGACGTTACGCTAGAGAACGGACGATCTTTGCATCAAGTACAATGTAATTCACGCGTTATTGCCCTGCCTAGTCATACTCTATTGCTGTCTGAGGCATTGTATGCCGGAGGCGTTAGTCAAGTCACAGGATGTATGGCGAATTACCAGCTTTAAAAGATACATTGTCGAGGAGAGTCAAATGACGGGGAAGTGACTGACTGAATGATCAATTTAATATTACAAAACGGCATCACTACAGCTCTGATAATCACCTGACGAAATGATTTACTATCAAACTTGGTCTCACAATAATACTAACAACTAATAGGCTTATTTATGTGTTGTGATGTGAACACACAGCTGGGTATACCATTTTCCAAGCACACGCTAATACCATAGGTTAAAATTTGTGTAAAAAAATGTAAATCTGAATTCAATTGGAAATTTTACTCTCAAAATTTTGATATGGCAATTGGTAACCCTTTATCCCCCCGTGTTAAGTAATTTGTATTTGGAATTCCTCTAAAGCAAATACTAAAACAAAATCATCCCACGCAATTGTATGGTTCAGATGTGCTTTGCCAGGTAACGAAAACGTAAAAATAACTTCTTTGTTAAATTAAATTAATTAGTGCCATCAATAAACAAGTAAAAATTGTGCCGAAGTTTCTTCGGCGCAATCGAGTTTTCTGTGCAGCGTATTATCAAGGCCACAGAAAATAGATCTATCTTTCGGTGGTCTCGTTACAATGCTGTATGGGCCACGGCCCATGAGGCTCTCAGCTGGCCGTGGTGGCCTGTCCTATATCGTTGCCAGAAGCAAGATTATGGCTAACTTTAACCTTAAATAAAATAACAACTACTGAAACTAGAGGGCTGCAATTTGGTATGTTTGATGACTGAAGGGTGGATGATCAACATACCAATTTGCAGCCTTCCAGCTTCAGTAGTTTTTAAGTTCTGAGGGCGGACAGAGAAAGTGCGGACGGACAGACAAAGCCGGCACAATAGTTTTCTTTTCAGAAAACTAAATTTCACTATGAAAATGAAAAAGGATGGTTGCCTACCCTTTTTGGATTGCTTAATACGTAGAACTAGTAATGGATTTAAGTACAGTGTGTACAGAAAACCTACCAATTTTTCTACCATTTAATTTTAATTCGGATCACAACACTAAATTTAAAAAAATCATTTTTCACATCCATGTTCCTAAGACCATTACATATACATTGCCTTGAATTCATTGGTGATAAAATCGATATGATTAGGTATACAGAAAAGAAATTGAAATATCCTGATTCTTTACTAAACAATGAATTAAATGTGGCAAAAAGGACATTTGATGTTAAAAAAATTAAACTTATAATTCAAAAAAGCTAACTGTTCTGCCATGTAATAATCATTTCAAAATAATCTCCATCTACTTAAGAATTCTGGAGTCAATGTAGCATTTAAGAACAGTAAAACAATGATACACCCACTTGCGAAAGAACTCACCCGACAATACTAAAGGACGTGTGTACCAGATTCCAAATAATTGATGGGATAACCTTTAATGGAAAAAAATTGAAAAGAAAACAGAGCAGCATAAAAGATAGGTACGAAATGCACAGGTGAACAGTGGAATTTTTATACACGTTAGGGAAAACAATCATACAGTCAACTGGTAGTTATTCTAATAACGCACTTGAAAGAAACAGTCAGTCTAGTTTTATAAAAGAAATTTTCAGCAAGAACGTGGAAGTTAGTCATGGCATGTATAAACTTGATCCATGAATCTTAAAAGAAATACGCAAGGAGGTTAATTTTAAAGAAGGTACTTGAAAGATGGGGATAAGGAAAGTTGGGGCGCCACGGGTTTGTTAAATTTGACCTGTCACTAATGGGGATACAATCCCGCCAACAAATATCTGCCAGGTGCAAATACTTGTTTCCCAACTATTTGTATGTTCGTATGTACTGTCCTGGTAGCATATATACAGTATGAATTTCTCCCCGTGTCAAAACCGGAGAGAGAGGAGAATCAAGACTTGGGAGTCATCACTTTAATAGGAAAAATATTCTAAACCTTTCTTTCCTTACTTAACATTTTCAACAAATATAATTACTATAAAATCTTAAATATGGGCATGAAATCAGCCCTCAAGTTATGATTCATGACTATATTTCACTGTTTCCGTGCATACGCGGAAAAAATGAAGTACGGTAAGCTGCCATTATCATTACAAAAAATTACAATAATTATGGCAGCCAGTAAGTGATATACAAATAACATAACTTTATTGAAAAGTGTGATCATGTTCCCATAAATCTGCATGAGCAGACAGAAAATAGGACCAATGCTAAGAAAAATTCTGGTCATAAAATAAATCTGAATAATAGTGTCTTGTAACACGGGGTAGCAAAAACACCTAAGGTAGACAATCAAAGTCTGCAACAAAAGGCTGGAGACCTTGTTAGTTCAATAGACATTCCAAAGGGGCGTACGGGTGTCCCGAGCAGGGTAAGTGACGTAAACTCTCCTCTACAATCTTTTATTGCAGGTTGGATTTCCTAGGTGGAGGCAAGAGATACTTAGTTCCAGGTTTATGCGGGTGAGGGGTGCTGGCTGTCACAGCCGTCTCTTTCATCCGTAACCTCGACTACGGAGCAACGCCCTCGAGACACAATGTTTGAGAGACATTATTTGCGTGCAGTAATTTTACCCTGTCTCTTCCCTCTTCCTTCTATTAATATTCGATTTCCTTGGGATAAGCTTAAGGAAGGACATGTAAGAAATAATAACCGTCCTACGGAATTTCTACTCCACTAGAATGTGGAAGAGGCTAACACGGCAAACTATATATTTACAGAAATTCAACTACACAGAATTTCCTCTAGCTTTTATTACAATTATATATATATATATATATATATATATATATATATATATATATATATATATATATATATATATATATAATAGATAGATAGATAGATATATAATACAATACACACACAAATACATACATACACACACACACACATATATATATATATATATATATATATATATATATATATATATATATATATATATATATATATATTCGGCCGGATGTGATGTGGGACATACCGAAGTATTGAAAATTAATGTTCAAGAAATACAGCTAAACAAAATAAAAAGGCCCCTGAAAAACATCCCAAGGGTAAAGTTCTGGAGTAAATATAACAACAAACCCCAATATATTATATTATAATATAAAATACGTCAGAAGAAAAAAAATTCGAGAAAACTTCATAAAACGCCACGACTAATTAATACGTTTAAAACTTGAAATATAACTAATGATGAATTTGGAAAGGCAAAATGAATCATGCACTCAAAACAAGAGAGATATAACTAATTAAGAGATACAACCAATTACAACGTACTGTAAGCAATTTTTTTTTCTAAACCTAAGACGTTATTGGATTTAATACACAACGATACTAAACCACTGAAAAAATTAATTTATTCAAAACGTGAAATAAAACGATATGTCAAATAATACAATTGAAGGAACGTGCAAAATGAATTTATTCATTCAAAATACAAATTATGAACGAGTGTAATAAAAAAAACTTAATTAAGGGAAACTGCAAAGGAATATATGCGTTAAAAACGTCAAAATATAACAGGTGAGATATTAGTTTTCTTAAAATAAACTCTTTTATTGGAGATTAGATTAATGCCTAAACCAAAACACAACACACGCTGAAAATTAAGGAAACGCCAAAGCGAATCACAAATCCAGGGCTTCAGACATAACCAGATCCGCCAAACGGTTTGTCCTTCGCCACGACAGTCGACAGAGGCGGCCGTAATCACCGAGTAGGATTCCTGTCATCGGAAGAGGCAGGAACCCACTCTTTCAGCTCTCATGAATACCAGCAGCAGCAGCAGCTTCCTTGTCAGCGGGAAGTGAATGGATCAGCGGGGACTATCGAGGCTTCTCATTTTGGAATTTCCCGAAATACCTTGTTATCTCGATTCTGATCGGGGCGAGGACGGGGGGAGGGGGAGAGGAGCACACACTGCTATCCATTTCCTTCCCATACTTTCTCTTTTCCGGAGGGAGATGAGGGACGGATGAGGAGGGCGAGTAGTGACTGACCAGGATCGAACATGGTTAATGACTGTGCTTTCTGGGTTATTTTCCTAATAAAACACACACATAAATATATAGTTGAGTCGATAGTCAACATCAAACAAACAGGCATATGTTCAAACCTGTTCAGCACAGATGTATTTATATAATTTCCCTTGAATGTAAGTTATTCCCAAAGCAAAGTGAGTGAGATATTAATGAATTATTTGTGGCATGACATTTGAATTATATATATATATATATATATATATATATATATATATATATATATATATATATATATATATATATATATATATATATGTATATATATATATATATATATATATATATATATAATTATGAGGGTTAATTTATATATATACAGATGTGTATGTGTATATATATAATATATATATATATATATATATATATATATATATATATATATATATATATATATATATATATATATATATATATCATATAACAGAGGTTGGCTCTAAACTCTAAAGGAAACGTATGACAACTATTACGTCCACTTCCATGTTTTTTATCTAAACCGCGGAATAACCCCGTGTAGGAAATTTACACAACTTCAGCTGCTTCATACACCTACTCAACAGGTTCTTCGGAAACCTGTCGAATATCCTACACTCACCCTCACTCACTCACTCATAAACGCACTCATATATATATATATATAATATATATATATATATATATATATATATATATATATATATATAGAGAGAGAGAGAGAGAGAGAGAGAGAGAGAGAGAGAGAGAGAGAGAGAGAGAGAGAGAGAGAGAGACTGTGTGTGACAAAGCACACCGTAAATATTCTGAACCATAACTTGTAAACAAGCAAAATATTATAGAGATAATCATGACAGCTCCCTGAGGCTCACTAACAAAACAAACAACTTTTACACTGCTTCTCATTCTCTCCTACTGGTAAAAGTTGTGTCCTTACCTTCCACCCATCTTTCCGTCAGTGTGGTGGCCTCACTGTAACCCATGAAGTCTGTTGCAAGTTTCTGAACAATGAATTTAGAAATGAGGTAGCCAATGTGGACTAAACGAGCTGAAAGTTATTGACTCTTCTATTTCAGTCTTAACCAGGTCATCTACCCGGACTCTGAAGAGTCAAACGCACCTAGATATCTCGAGATTGTCTCTCTCGTGATAATATACCTGTAAATTCCTCCATACATAGGAGACTAACTGAAAACTGGATTAAACAAGGAAAAAATGCACCGAAGTTTCTTCGGTGTTATCGAGTTTTTGTACATCGTATAACCAAGGCCACCGAAAACAGACCTATCTTTCGGTGGTCTTGGTATAATGCTGTATAAGCCGCGACCCATGAAACTTTAACCACGGCCCGGTGGTGGCCTGGCCTATATCGTTGCCAGATGCATGATTATGGCTAACTTTAACCTTAAATAAGATAAAAACTACTAGGGCTAGAGGGCTGCAATTTGGTATCTTTGATGATTGGAGGGTGGATGATCAACATACCAATTTGCAGCCCTCTAGCCTCAGTAGTTTCTAAGATCTAAGGGGGGACAGAAAAGTGCGGACGGAGACTAATAGCCATCTCAATAGTTTTCTTTTCAGAAAACTAAAACTAGATTAACGCTTATATCTCATTACGGTGAGGGAAGCATGCAACATACCTTAGCAGTCTAATGCAAACAAGAAATGTTCATGATGAGATTCAAAAGTTTAATAAATTAAAAATATTTCCAGGGCTTTAAAAGGCCCTGTAACAAGCAGTCATGGTAGGGACACTTCTATTCACTGCTACAAACTTCAATTCGGGACGATTTCTATTTCCCTCAGGTCGAAATATAATCGCTCTCTTACCCATTTCTGATGGTATATCAGTTGTCGTTTTCTTTCCTGGCCCATAGTCTCCGAATGCTCTTCTCATCCAAATTCTCTTCTATAACAATAATATTTGTGTAATTTAATCATCTACTTTTAACCAGTTAATTCCTATATAAATTTTGCCTACATAAAAAGCCTCAGCAGAAAAAAAATAAAATTTAGTAACAGTACCCCGTAAAAATGTGACAATTAAGTTACTGTTTTTTCCTAAGTTACTTCTTGGCAATTCTTACCATACTTCCTTGTTTTCGTTCTCTATGACCGTTCAGTATTGTAAAGAACAGTTTGCAGCTGACAGGTTACAGCTCAAATTTTCTCTTCTGGAACTGACTAGATAAGAGCACTGAGTTGCCCATCTCAAAGCACATGCACTAAGGCTTCCACATTAAAGCTCTGTGCCTATTGCGTTGGTGTCACCAAATGTACATGCTCTACCTTTATACAGGAAATTACAGTTCAGTACTGGACAAGAAACAGGGCGGAGTACGATAACAATAAACTGAAGTTGGAGGATCAAAATGGTTCAAGAAAACTGCTACATAACAACTAATTTTTAGTGACAATTGGCACATCGAAGACTAATTACGGTGCAGAGTAAAAATACTTATAAAAATGTGTAACCCCCGGGGTGTGAATAAGAGGCTACGCACAAATTCCAGCATTACTTAATGCGTTCTTGTGGGCGGCTTATGCCAATACGTGCTATTGCTCTTATAATCGCCATTACACTACCGTAGATAAAACGGAGGATCTTAATACCAACCGCAAAAAATTTTCTGGAATATATGCGTACATGAACGTTCACACGCACATATACATATTTCTGTAATTACTGTCTTCTTGTTTTCCTGGAGCCGTCCACCATTAAGATATAGATACTTTTTGGCTTATATAAACATTCTCATGGAATACCAAAAAGCCGAAATGAATGTCACATACTTGACTGCAACCGAATTCCAATAAAGACATATGCTTAGGAAAATACCCTAGTGTACCCTTGGACAAGGGAATTCGTACCCAAGGTACTGGAGGGGATAATGCAGAAGTCATGGGGTATCAAATGCGTTGACAACATTGAATACATGATTACTATACCGCCTAATGAAACCAAATAGGACACGAGGTTGGAATTGGAATACAAAATTTAGGCCGAACGCCAAGCGCTGGGACCTATGAGGAAACTCAGCGCTGCAAGGGAAATGAACGTAAAAAGGTTTTAAAAGGGGTAACAAGGGGAAAACCTCGCAGTTGTACTATGAAACAATTGTTAGAAGAGGGTGGAAAGTAAGATTGAAAAAAGATATGAACGGAGGTTCAGTAAAAGGAATGAAAGGGGTTGCAGCTAGGGGTCGAAGGGACGCTGCAAAGAACCTTAAGTAATTACTACAGTGCACCGCGTGAGACACCTGTCCCCCTACGGGATGGGACACGAGATGACAAAGTAAATAAAAATAGCAGCACAGCTACACCGGCGAATTAAACAAAACAAAATGACAAGAGGAAATGCCGAGTGCCCTCAATTATCCTTACACCAAGTATATAAATGTAAACGTGTATGGCATGGTTTTTTTCCCGACTAGGCGTTAAGTGGTATAGTCAAAGCAAGCGTCGTTACTCTACCTGTATCTCTCTCTCTCTCAGAGCTATTCTCAAATGTCTACAACTCTTTCTAGTTAACATGTCGAAAACGACTGCTCTTCATTTACAACTCGAACATTCTATACCTGAGGTCATAGATACACAAATTCCAACCATAAAAGTTCATTTACCAGCAAACAGCTCCCCCCCCCCCCTCCTCTTCTAGCTCTACCTACACGTCACACATTTTGCAGAAAGATATAAAAGACCACCTTCAACAAAGCCCGAGGGACGTGTCCTCTCATACCTTAAGAGCTTTTTCTCGGAACCAATCAAATGGTCATTCTTTCCTCCAATCCCTTCTGCTTAACCTGAGATAGCAGGGGAATTAATCATGATTTTTGTAACGGGGTGCAGTTACGGGGAGATTTCCTCATTAAATTCTATTAGTCGGACCGCAGAACACAGTGCATATTGCATTCAAAGGAATCATTAAGGTCCAGGCTTGGAAAATACGTTCTAATTATGTGATGTTCTCTATGTAATTATCATTTTGCCTTGAGGACTTGAGGACATACGAATTGTTAGGGAATCTACCAACATTCGGGCCGAAGTCTGCTGTCACGATATGTACATTTTAGTTTGAAGTTCAAAACGAAATAATTATCTTTCTTTGCGGGACAAAAACATTACAAAGGTTCTGATGAACATTCGGACCACATCCTATATTTCAAGTGCTAAGTACAAGTTCATTGGGCTAAATTTCTTAATAATTTTAAGCCTATGAAATGTTTGTGGTGTTTTTTTTAATCACAAGCTAATATTTCATAAAGAATCTTCACGTTTTAGTTTGCTTTATCATTTATTATCAAAATATAAATACCTGACTATTCCTGAAAATGGATCTATTTCGAACCAGCTCTAAGGGGTCGATCGTTCACATATGATATGTGGCAGCTATCGTTTCATCTTTACCATCAAATTATTTATTATAAAAGCGACAAAAATAATACAATAAAATACTTTGTAACTAATGCTATAAACACATTCTTTCCCTTTTAACTTTCTCCTTCTACTGAAACAATGAAATAAAAATACGTCCCTGCATCTCCTTGTTCCTTGTCTACGTAACTCTCCAACCTCAAAGAACAAACACGAAAAGCAAACACTCCACCTTTATGGGTAATGAATGAAGTAAACCTACAGAGAAACAAAAACACATAAATATTCGATCTATCGGTTATTTGCGTAAGCGCGTGTGTAGCGGAACATACCTGAACAAATAACAAACAAATAAGGGGCGTTGCTGGGTTTCCCATCGCTCCCGGCTCCTTCATTGTTACCAACTTCAGCTTTCCGGCGAAAACCTTCACCGGTGGCCGCTTGGATAGAATAATGTTTATTTAGAAAAGATTTGGATACTGCGTACTCCCGCTGCGGGAGTTTATACAATCATCCTAATCCCAAGGCTGGGGGAAAGATGTAGGTTAAGCGTAGGTTGCCCAAGGAGTTTAGATTTAACTATGCCTCATAACATAATAGGGTACTTTAGCTTGCAACAAACCTTAGTAATAGCCATGGGTCATAATGAAGCCCAGCAGCCGAGTGGTCGTAAATATGAGACTGGCAGAAAATAATTTGGTAGCATAAATTGTTTTATTGCTATCCATTTTTTTATTACTACGTTCTTGATTCTCTAAGCGACGAGTGGTTTTGCTTTCGGAAAAACTAAGGAATGCTTTTAGGTTCTCCCTTGTTTCATTTTGTGTACTTATGCTTCTATCATTTTAATATGCTGTGCATATCGGTATTTCTGAATATTCGCTTGCAGACACGTATTGTGTTATTTGAATAACCGTACGACGTTTAACTTCAACCCCTAAAATATTTTTGTTATAAAATTTACATAAGCTTCTCAAATCAATATGTTATCATATGCTCTTCATGAAAAAACTTTTGCGATGATATCACACCATAGACCAAAAAGAAACGTTTAATCTGAATGGCAACAGAATAACTGACGAAATTTTGATGCAATGTCTGGTCTTTGATGTTTATGACCTACTTACAGTTAACAGCACATTTTCACTGATAAGACACATCTAGCGAAAGTAAATACCAGGAATTGCCTGTTGATGACACTTGCTTAGTAATTAGACAAACTGGAGAAATATAACACTAGGAACGTCGTCAAGAAGCAACCCTCAGTTAATAAATACTTCTGAAAAAAAGAGGCCCCATTACGGTACTTCAACTCTCAAAAACAATGGGTTGGAAGGCATGGTTCACCATGTCACCTTGAGGTGCTACATAATACGTATGGCCATCGACATGAGCCTGCGTACAAAAAAATTATCATGAAATAGGTTCAACCGTTCATGATAAACTGCTCATCGGAACGACGGAGTTTCAAGTAGAAGCACACATAAATTATTGATGGATAGTCAACCAACTTTCTTACATGGAGTATACTGGTTCCAAGTCCTCGGAAAAATAAAAATCCATTACCCTGTTGACTTTGACCCACACAGTCACATCGCCGCTTTCCAAGTAATGCTCACACCTAATATTGCTAAATTCACAGATGGATACACCAGCAGTGTAATCGTCATGTTCCTCCTTTAGATTCTTTACTGATTTCTAACATTTGTGTTCAGACTTTTCAAAGTTAAAAAAATAAAGCTGAAAACTTCATGATTCCGATTTAGACTGAGCTTGACCTCATCTGACGTCCTAGTGAACCTAATCCTTGATGACGGCTTAAGTAACAATAAATATTTAGCAGTTCAATGCTCTAATTATATCGGATAAAAATTACTGTAATGGTCTTGAATATGAGATGCTGATCTGAACTTATTCATATCTCGCGTGAAACAAATATTCAACCTACTTCAAAACGTTCCTCTCATAAACGCATCATCTGCAGTCTACGCTTCATATCAATATTCACAAAACATTTATAAATTTATATCACATACATAACCATACAACTTCTGCAGAGCTTTACTAAGTTAAATTTGTGAGAGGATAAGTATGGTTATACTGTTTATGCATGTGTGTGTATGTATGTATATATACATATATATACAGTATATATATACATATATATATATATATATATATATATATATATATATATATATATATATATATATATATATACTGTATATATATATACACATACATTACACACACACACACACACACACACACACACACACATATATATATATATATATATATATATATATATATATATATATATATAATCAGCATCTCCTCCAAAATCGTATAATGCAGTCTGTAAAATTCCATCTCTCATGTTTTCCCTGTGCTTTATTTTCCACATATCTCCAGTCATCTCCAGCACCGTCTTGCTGTTCTTAACCAAGTAAGCCTGGGTCTTCCAACTCCCCTGCTGTCAACAGGAGCCCAGCTGACACTATCATAGACTATTCTCCCGAGGTCATGTACATGCTATTATCTCGTCTATATTACGGGATTTTTAAAGCTTCATTTATGGTATTATGAATCACTCTATCCTGCTGTCTGGTTCTTGACACTCTTGTTCAAGCTTTCTTCTCAAATTTATAGTTATATGGTTTCACTGGCAATACAGACAACACCAGACTACTGTATAATCTTATTTTCACATGCAATGTCAGTCTGCTTGCTTTACAAATCTCATTTAGTCTGACTAATGATTAGTTTTATTTGTCCTATCTTTCACTAAATTTCAAATCAAACACGAGTGTATAAGACGAATTGTAGATATCAAGGGTTACTGGCATATATACTTTCGGGGAGTTTTGTCCCTGCCCCTTAGTGAGCACAAAGCCCAGCTGGCCCAATTAGTAGCACTTGGATTAGGGCCTCCAGCTTTCTGAACGAGAACCTGCTGCCTTTTAATTGACACCTCTTTGGGTAATGAAGGCTAGACCCACAACTGAAAATTGTTCCCTTGCCCGGTAGGAGCACCTGAAATCACTGGCAGCAGGAAAAGGGATAGGACTGAGGCGCTGACTCTGGATGCCTGGCAGATGACCCTGATTTAAAACGAGCAGGCAACAGCAGAGAGTCAGTTGGGAACTGCACACTACAAGCAATTGATTATCCTTTCATGTATTTAGCCAATGAATCCTCAATGAATAATTCTGACATAAATTGGATGGGCACAATTTGGGAGTAGCCATCAGTTCAGGCATACAGTGTAGCTAAGAATCTCTTGGTTTATAAACAGTGAGGATAAATTGAAAATGGGAAACTGAAATGATAGAGCCCTAAATCAAATTGGAAAGATAAAAGAGGCAGAAAATTAATTCAAGGGATAAGGACTGGACATCACTGATGTTAGTGAATAACGGTGCAAAGGAACAGGGAAAGCGACTGGATGGGGTAATGTACACATTTATTCAGGAAGACCTGGTAGAATTCATAGAGAATGAGGAGGCATGTTCTTCACAACCAATGCAGCACATGCAATGACTGACTAGGGAGTGGTGAGCAATAGATTACTTGGCATGATTTAAATCAAAACCGTGAAATATGAATATTATAGTGTGCTATACAACGATAAATCGACTCTGAAGAAATAAAAGAAGACTTTTATACACAACTGCCGAATGTAATGATATGTCAGAAAAAGATATGACAATTGTTACTGGTATTTTGAATGTGAAAGCTGGCAGGAATAATGAAGTTTTGGTTGATGTTAATGGGGAAGGAATGCCCAGGAGAGACTATATATGAAACAGGGGGACAATCTATTATCATTTGCGTTTTAAATAATTTGGTCATTGGAAGTACTCTTTTAACAAAATAATTCTCCCATGAATACGCCTGGACTTCTCCAGATGGCAATCATAGAAAGCAAACAGATTACGCAGCCATTAATTGAGAGAGAAAAAGAACACTCGGGAATGTAAGGCTCTACAGACAACCAGACAGAAATGATCAAGAAATGGAACACGGGTGTAATTTATCATTTTTTCTTGTTGCAAATAACTTCGTAATTGGAGATATTCTGACAAAAAAAAAAAGAAGCCATGAATACACTTTGACATCTCTAGACCGGAGTTATAGAAACTAATCAAATCGCATAGCCTTTAAGCCAGACAGAGAAAAGAACGCAGGAATGTTAGGAACTACAAATTCACAGATGGTGGCAGTGATCACTAACTTGTCATTGTCACACTAAAGCTGAAATTAAAAGCACCCGACTAAAAAGTTGATAAGAGTACTAGTTTTAGTACAGTACAGTTTCTTGAAGATAAACATCCAGAGACTTTTGCAACTGAATTTTGAAATGTTTGCAACACAAAAATCACATCACAGGGGAAGTACACACTCAATGGAGACTGGTTTAACATCACGAATGTTTATCAGTCTCCCCTTTACTGTTCGCCTTATATGTTTTATAGAAAGAAAGTGGTCGAAGATGGAGGAGAACAAAGGGAATCGAGTAATGATAGACACTCGTCAGACTTAGAAAATGCAGATGATGCTGTTTAAATTAACTAACACTACCAGATCTGAAAAGCTACAATGCATCATATATCTACAGATGGGACTCATAATAAACCTAAGAAAACAGAAGTCATGATGACACAAAAGGGAAAAGGGATTAATGAAGTTGAATCTTTCAAATAACTAGGAACAGGGATAACCATGATAGATTCACTACAGCTGCAGTTTAATTGAAGGCTAAAAATGGCAAATCAAACAATGGGCAGCTGAATATGATTTGGAAATCAAGTACACTGAAACTACATGCAAAAGTAAGATTTCATATAAGCCTACCACTACTCTGTATTACTATACGGGCATGAATCATGGTATGACAGTGAAGCAATTTGAAAATACAGCTTTAAGAAGGATATAAGCAGTTGTATAGCTTGATTGAGTAAGGTATGATACCATCAAGGAAATTACACAAGTTCCATATGTAGATGAGATAATGATACAACGAAGATGGAGATGGTTTGGACATTTCCTTCACACAAACCCTGGGAAAATAGTATGTTATAATGTCAACTGGGCTCCTGTGGGCACCAAAAGAGCTGAAGACCCAGACCTTCTTGGATGAGAACTGAGACCAGAGTATGGACTGTGGGAGAGAAAACGGAAGAAAGACATGAGCGATGGAATTCCAAAGAAATCTTCAGCCGCATGTGGTTTGAGGAGGTGGTGAAGATGATGACATAAAAAGAAGCCCTTATAACCTCCATTATTTCAAAATTCTTCAAATTTCGTTTAATTCTTTTGAGTTCGTCATTTTTCTATTTATTTATGTTTTATCTGAAACTTACTTCACTTGCTTTTTCCAGGTATTCCCTTTTCCACATATGAATTATTTGAAGCTTATTTAGCCAGTTAATATTGTCTTCTCATCTTGAATAATAGTGAATATGGCTATCAATCTCATCGTAATCCAGCTCTGCAATAATTTCCATTGTGCCCATGCCACACACGAGGTAGACAACACGTTAACGATTCATTATGTAAAATATTTTCCTTATCATTTTTTATATTTATGTTTTAGTATGTAACACGAAAACTTTCCAAATTGCCTAAGTTCTCTTCCATGGATAATATGAATTCTGGAGGATTACTAAAGGACTTTTATACCATAGAAAAGGGAATTATCAAACGAATTAAAAAACTCAACTGTAAATTTAAATCCAATGATAAAAGTTTTCTTTAACATCTAGAAGTGGTGGTTTCCGAATAACACTATTGATGATGAAAACATGACGTTCGTGAAACCGTGAATCTCAAGGAAGGTTGAACAGCCTAATGCCCTAAAAGATCCCTCTTCTACAAAAGTCACGCCCCTTGGTAAAATTTTCGTAAAAATCCAAAATTAAGCAGTACATTCTTGGTGGAAGTAATAACAATAATGAAAAAATAGTAATATAAATGTGGATATCCCATTAATTTAAGCACAGTGCAATAAAAATAGTTTTCAAAATTTTCATAACATCGTTAAGACTGAATTGATCAATTAAAAAGAATTTATTTTCCAGATAATTAGATTAATATATATAGACAGAGAATTTCAAAAGCTGTCGTTTTCAATCCGACCAAAATAAATTGTTGAAGATATTCCTTAAATATAATAACACTTAGACTTAAAGATGTAAGGTTCGCATTTTGTGTACACACGTTGCAACTGCGCACGTGAGTACAGACGACAGGAAAAGGAAACAAATAATTCTGTAACCCAGTAATTTCTTCCTCCAGCAGACCTCAGCAGGTTTAATAAAAAAAAATTTCTGAACAGGTTTTCTGGGGTGGAAAAGATCCTGACTACGTGGTTACTCATTTTTCTACTTTGCGAATTACGAATACCAATGACACTGTAAACAAATATACAGATTACATCCATGTATTTTTGCACTAATGAGTAGCTTCTTTCAATAGTATGATTTGAGAGATAAATAAGTTAGTTTTTATTGCTTTATCTATCCTGTAACTGCTGAACCAAGATGTAAAGACGGCTTCCACAGAATCATCGGTTTCAATATATATATATATATATATATATATATATATATATATATATATATATATATATATATATATATATATATATATATATATATATATATATATATATATATATATATATATATATATATATATATATATATATATATATATATATATATATATATATATATATATATATATATATATATATATATATATATATATATATATATATATATATATATATATATATATATATATATATATATCGTGGTAAAAAGCAGTTTTAAGAGGTTCGTGTCATCCACTATGGCTGTTTTCCTATTCTTCTTCACTATTACTGTATGTATATATATAAATATATATATATATAATATATATATATATATATATATATATATATATATATATATATATATACACACACAGTATATAGTTCCTCGTTGGGAGGGTGGGTTCCATTCTCGGCTAGCACTCTGCCGGCCGCGAGTTCGAATCTCCGACCGGCCAATGAAGAATAAAGATGAATTTAATTTTGGTGATAGAAATTCATTTCTTGTTGTAATGTGGTTCGGATTCCGCAATAAGCTGTAGGTCCCATTCCTAGGTAACTAATTGGTTCTTAGCCACGTAAAATAAGTCTAATCCTTCGGGTCAGCCCTAGGAGAGCTGTTAATCAGCTCAGTGGTCTGGTTAAACTAAGGTATACTTATACAGTATATATATAATCATCGGTTTCAATATATATAATATACATATACATACATATATATATATATATATATATATATATATATATATATATATATATATATATATATATATATATATATATATATATATATATATATATATCGTATGGTAAAAAGCAGATTTTAAGAGGTTCGTGTAATCCACTATGAATGTTTTCCTTTTTCATTCACTATTGCCGTTTTTATTTCTTTTTTCTGTATAACTGATGTTTGTATTATTCTTTGCAACTGTCAATTTTCCACTAAAATGATTATTACTATTCACATTAAACTAGAACCATCGGCGCGTATCTTCACCAAGCCATGCAAGGTCCCTCAACATGAACATATGATATGGGTTCCACCACAATGAATCGTCAAAGCTTCAAGATTATTCGTAATGGTTATTATTTAGAAGAGATCGGATTGAATTTTTTGTCAAGTTTCATCATAATAAAATCTTCGGGATATATTATCACATATACAGAGACGGATAGTAATAATATCCACTAATTTCCCTAAAAACGGTAAGGAAGATTGGTTAACGTTGGAAAGGTGGCAGAACGTGGGATTTGAAGGATGGGAAAGGTAGGCACACATATACGAAACACTGTATTGATATCAGCATTAGAAGTGACGCCAAACACGATGTTACATAAGAAAAAGTCGTCAGAGTTAGGTGTGTTTCTCAGTAAACTGATTAAAAAAAAATGTTACAATAAGTTTCGCATTTGCTGGATGGACTGGGATGGTAACATCCATCATTATTATCAACTGTTACCTTATATATGTTGCAAAGTTTAAACCAATATGTCTGCAGAAAGCAACAATGCTACAGTACTATATAAAAATTGCCTTCTTGGTAGATATTCAGGCTTGGGCGTCGTAATGCATGTAGTAGAGCTCTTGCATACAACGGAGTGAGCTAGTGTTTGATCCAGACACGAGAACAGATTGAAAATACACACTCTTGGTGATTACTGTTCGTCAAAGTGTTTATCATCATACAGTTAAAAATAGGAGAACCCAATGGGAACGACCCCATTCATAAGGTATTCACTACCTGTCTATTCCCTGGTCTAGTATGAATGCAGAAAGTGGCAGCGAAATCAAGGCAGCAGGGAATTCCCAGCACTGTGAGCCCTTGCCGTAACGCCACTTTCTCTTAACCTCTCCACTCTAGGAAAATTCTGATGAGCAGCTGAGTCATATTCATCGCTCAAGGCGTTGCAACAATAACTCCCCCGTTTTCCTATTGCGGACAATAACTGAATAATCGTTTTTGTAAAAGATACATCACAAAAAAAAAACAACAAACCTACCAAAAACTGAATAAATGTTTTTTAAAAGATACATCACAAAAAAAGCAACCAACCTACCAAAACCTACTCTTATATATTGCACTCATGGTGTATTTATATAAAAATTTTATCACGGCCTATAAAATCAAAACGAAACGGAAATTTAAAAACTACCCTTTTTCCTGTTGGGTGCACTGCATTCTGAACAAAAAACTGGAGATGAGGTTGCACACACCTTTGCCGGTGGCGATTTCTATACTGAAAGACAAGGATTACACTAAGGTATATAATCGGTACTGTCTTAATGTGTTACAAATCTGGTTAGGAAACGTATATAGCATGTTATTATAAGATACAGAATATCGATTAGGGCCTCACCGAAAAACATCTTTTTCTCACATGAAACCACCATTCTGCATTTAGTCATATCTGACGTCACTGTATCTCTCTATTTCAACATTTACATAACTAGGATGTGGGGCTGAGCTGGACAAGAAATAGCTGGAACCTTCAAGGTGTAATGGCTCCGAGTCATTGACACTAAAACATTTCAGCTATCTTTGTTAATATTCATCGTTAAGCTAGAAAAAAAAATGGGCCAGTCTCTTAAGTGAACTTCTAATGAAGCGTCACAAATGACTCAAACCTAAGGCTGTACAACAGCTTATGTGCCTGGAACTTCCCGACTACTGAGTTACAGGTCTTTGCTTGAAAGTACCCTCAGACATACCTCCTTTTCCACTCCTTATTTATCTGTAATATAAATTCCTATTAATTGTTACATGCTGCACATTAATTCTAACTCTCGTTCTTTGCAGCGAACTTGACAACATTATTTAGTTCCTGTTCCATATGAATAAGTTTACATCATGAATAATAATAATAATAATAATAATAATAATAATAATAATAATAATAATAATAATAATAATAATAGAGAACATGGCATTCTCTGCATTGCACTTTGCAGCGGGAAAAATTTCAGTGTGCATTTCAACTCACTCCAATCATTTTTGCACTGGCAATGTTGACATAAGTAAAAAATGCGCCAAAGTTTCTCCGGCGCAATCAAGTTTTCTGCACAGGCCACCGAAGATAGCTCTATCTTTCGGTGGTCTCGGTATAATGCTGTATGAGCCGCGGCCCATGAAACTTTAACAACGGTCTGGTGGTGGCCTATCCTATATCGTTGCCAGAATCGCGATTATGGCTAGCTTTAACCTTAAATAAAATAAAAATATTGAGGCTAGAGGGCTGCAATTTGGTATGTTTGATGATCGGAGGATGGATGCTCAATATACCAATTTGCAGCCCTCTAGCCTTAGTAGTTTTTAAGATCTGAGGTCGGACATAATAAAGTGCGGAAGGACAGACAAAGCCGGCACAATAGTTTTTTTTTAGAGAAAACTAAAATGTAATACAATAAAAAGTAAAGTAATTTGTAGCCGATTTTTTAATAAAAGATGTAAACAAAACACAAATGTCGGTAAAGATATTTCTTGACGGAAACATAAACACAACGGAATATCATACATGACGTCTATAAACATTTCCATTTCTTCTGAATTACCAGTTTTTATAGTAAGGAACAGTGGAATGAAATAACAATATTCGAGTGCTGACGAAGGAATGGAAAAGAAACCTGTTATCAGGTAAATACCATTTACAGACGGGAGAACTGAAGCTATTAAAAACAAACGCTCGCATTCGCATGTGCTCTCTCTCTCTCTCTCTCTCTCTCTCTCTCTCTCTCTCTCTCTCTCTCTCTCTCTCTCTCTCTCTCTCTCTATATATATATATATATATATATATATATATATATATATATATATATATATATATATATATATATATATATATATATATATATATATATATATATATATACACACACACACACACACACACACACTATAACTGGGAATGGGGTAGCGACCATTATGCTCTTTTTCTGAAGCCATCCCTTACTAAAGCAAATGAATTGGGGTTGGAAAAATATCTGTGCATGTTGAAAAATATACAGTACTCTACTTAGATAGACTTTAAGAAGCACCTATAAAAGCTGTACGTTTTTTACTATGTAAGTAAAATTTATAAAAAAAGTCAATAAAATAATTGACAGCAACGATATACTCATGGTCTTATTCGATTTAGGATCTTAAGATAAAAAAAAAATTAAAAAAAGGTCACAAATCCAATACCTGATGCGACGATATAAAGTATTGGCAATAAGCCAATAAAAAAAAAAACAACGAAATGACAAGTTTAGCACATAATACGAAAATATGTGGCCACTAAGTAACAACAGGATATATTAAAAGATTGCTGTGATTCTCAAGTCATTAAAAAAAAAAACACGCACACACAAAATAAGAAGCAGACCATAAGCTAAACAAAACACAGTAAGCAAGAATGACTTAAAGAGCTCCTGCTTCTGCCAATGTCAGATTTCAAGCAACGGTAATTTTATCTAACTGAAACGGTTAGGCGTCGGGATCCATACTAAATCTTAAAAGTTAAAAAGGCAATTTGACCTCAAGTCGCACTTCCTTTCAAGAAGCAATTACAGGCTTGAATATGGCAATAGTGAGTATTGTTCCAGTCTCTCCTGACTGAAGAATTTAAAACAGAACCGTGCAATCCAACCTCCAAAAGTCCTTCTCACCAAAAGATAATTTCCTACTTCTCCTAAATCTAACCACTTATTCCCAGACACGACGCAAAATTTTAGATAAAATTTTTGTAAAACTGACAATAAATAAACCAAACGAACCAAAATCATAACCTTCTTGGCGGAGGTAATCAATACAAACACAACGCTTGCTGGACGATCCTTTCCTTCTACTCATCATCAGGAGAATACCAATCGGAGGTTAACTGTTCCAACTACATGCGAGGTGAGACAGCTCACTCCAGGTGAGGTTTGATTTCTGGCTGGAAGGAGCTAAGGTATTTTGCATTCAATATTAGATCCGTGGAATATATATATTTCAATATCATAGATATGATTCTAAGGAAGATTTGAATGCATCTAGGGAAAGAAATCAAACCTCGCCCATTGGGACATGGGTTGCCTTAGTCCGCAACCGTCATGCTGCACATGGGTGGCGACAAGGTGTACGTGCGTACGTTAAGTACGTAAGCACACTCCTTTTATAAGTAATGCTCGTCAAAAAACACATGTATCATTCAAAGGTTTTACCTAAGATCAGTTTTATTGCCTTGTATTATCTTTTGTAACATATATTTAGTATATTAAGTTCCTCAGAACCTGAAACGAAAAATACCCAACATATGAGTCAATCAGGCATCCTCACATTAAGGCGAATCATTCATTTCAGACCACCTTGTGCATTCTCCTTGAAAATTATTGTCTATATATTCCTGAGTAACTGGTTTTTTAAATATAGCCTATACCATACATGTTGTAAATATATTCTGCATACCTACTGCACTTGAGATCATCATAATATGAAAGTGTGCGCAACAAAATTGCCCCCTGTACCCTACTATATTCTTAAGGAATTAATTTTCTATATAAGACCTGAGAAAATGAAAATTAATCCTCATAGGAAAACAATCAAGGGGAAAGAAAATAAGACATCTATACGGAGCTCATCAGACGAATACACTAGGCTAGGAAACGCAAACGTCCTATATAAAGGTTATAGTGTTCAGATTGTGAATGAAAAAGTGGATTCCAGGTAATTAAGTAAGAATTCTGGGGTAGCAGAGGGTACATGTGACCCAACCAAAATGCTACAATGTTTAATCTTGTGGTAGACTACGCTATATTAACTGGCTTGAAACTTAAAGATTACTCTTAAGGATGAGTGATTAGCAAAATCCAAATTGTAAACTGTATAAGATGTAGGTCCCAAAAAGCACTTAGATGATTTCAATAAATGTACAGTGAAATGTGAATTTTTTTTTTTCCCAGAAAAATATATGTCCTTATAAAACAGGGGGTGCACCTTCAAGACCAGCATATGTTACTTGGTGAGACCCCAATCTTCAATATGCCTGTAAGCTGACATCTGCTTGTGGCCTAATTGTCACTTGATTCATTTTCTCATTTAATTTTGGCACAGTGCAGTCAGTGTCTCAAGCACTATGAATTGACACTGCAGATTCATCTGGATGATGTGGATTCACTGTTGCTCCAGGGTCGTGCATCCCCTTTTAAGCATTTCTTTGGGGTGGCCATTGAAGAGCGAAATCCCTCGTATTGTAGATTATCCAGGGTTACCAACCACAAAACAGGCGAATGGTACCTTAAGGGTATGAGGCTTTTGACGAAAGTGCATGCTAATCAGATAGCAACCATGACTTAGGAGGATTACTAACCAGCTCTTATTACAAAAGAGCTTTTCACATTTTCAAACTGTGGGTCCCGACACCTTCAGTGGGTCGCGAGATAAATAAAATGGGTCGCTACAAAATAAAAGGAAAGAAAAAATAACTCAAGTGGGTGCAAAGTGCAGAATATAAACCACTCTAAATATTGCAAAGCACTCATAAATCATCGCTAGTTTTACAGATTTCTCCCATGACAAGGCAGGCTTTACCAATCAAAACATAACAGTACTGTACCACACAGAAGTTCGTTGGTTGTTACGAGGCAAAGTACTTAGCAGGGTGTATGAATTTAGAACTTGAGCTTCACATGTTTTTGGTAGAAAGAAATAATCGCTTGTCACAACTTTGTGAGGATGATATTTGGGTTAACAAACTGACTTACTTAACTGATATTTTTGGCATTCTTAATGATTTAAACATGAAACTTCAAGGAAAAAGCGGCAATATACTTCAACATATTGAATATATTGAGGGGTTTCAGGAAATGTTGAGGCTATGGCAAGGAAGACTTAAAAGTGATCATCCCACCTATTATATGTTCCCAACATTGTTACAACACACTGCTGAGATCATTGTTAATGCTGACATATTAAGAGGATTAAAACTAGAGATTTTGTCACATCTCACTTTCCTATCTCAAAGCTTTGATAAGTATTTCCCTGAAGTGAAATTTGAACCAGTGAAGAAAAGCCTTTGGATAAAAAAAATCCACATGCTCTCCGAAGTCCTGAATCTATAACTGAGTCAAAACTGTTACCTAAGAGGAAGGTGAATTGCTGCATCTCAGTTGTTCCTTCACACTTAAGAATGATTTTGAGAAATTAAATTTTTGCTCATTTTGGATTAGGAACAAAGGGGAATTTCCACTACTGAGTAAAAAGGCTATTCTATTATTATTACCTTTTGCAACTACTTACTTGTGTGAACTGGGATTTTCGACATTAACTCAATTAAAGACTAAGGACAGAAACAGGCTCAACACTGCACCTGATATGCATGTGGCACTGTCTTCCTCTGTTCCCAACTGGAATCAAGTGCTTGTGAACAAACAAACACATCCATATCATTAAATGACATTTTTTCAAATATTATTTACTTTACTTTGTGTCGGAATTTCCTTTAAATTTATTTTTCTAAAAATAATATTTTTACATTCATCCAAATAGATACATACAGTTCCAATATGCGTGGAATATAAGATATACATATAAATTGTCGATGCTAAATAAATGAACCTAAGGAACAGAGTTTCCCTTTGATTTATTACACATGGGTATAATGGGTCGCAATGCAAAATGTGCTTCTTGCTGTGGGTCGCAGCAAAAAAAAAAAAAAAAAAAAAAAAAAAAAAAAAAAGTTTGAAAAACGCTGCTCTAGAGAACTACAATTCATTTCCAGGTCCGTGAGAAAAACGGACAGAAGTCGGAGGTATTTTAAGATGCTACAGGAATCATACTATCCATACAATGTTAAACTGAAGGTAAGATGATAAGCCCTTTGCTGAAGCCTTGAATCCTATTTCAATCATAAACTTATTAGTAGTCATAACTGGGAGGTAATCTCCTCTCCTCTCATGAAAAGCTTATATAGCCACCATTTTGTCTGCTCCTACTACGTCTAAATCTATAATTAGTTTTCTCTAAGACAAAAATAGTGTTCTTATTTCTCTGTTGTAACGAATTAAGAGCAAAAGTAAAAAGTAATGGAGAATTACTGAGTAAAATTACGAAAAACTGGAATAAGAATTAGCATCACGTCAGAGACATTACAACATTTTATAATACAATATATATATATTATATATATATATATATATATATATATATATATATATATATATATATATATATATATACATATACACATTATATATATATATAGTATATGTATACACACGACATACAAGTGAATGCTGATGGGCAGGCTAATAACATTTTAGGTAAACTTAGCATACACGAACATTAAGCAAACTGTCATTAGAGAGAATCTCTCAATAAGCGCGAGCACCTGGTGAGGGAAGCGGACTAAATCCTGGTAAGTCTGTAGAAACCACTCGATGACGTCAGCCCAGCGCACGGGGGAAGGGCTCACATACTGTGACGTAGTAGGACTTTCTGAGTCTTCCAGTCTTCCGAAACCTTGAGTGTTGCCACAATATCAAACTCCCGTCCTATTGTCCTTCTCGGACAGGCTGACGAACGTCTATCGGTGTGTGTGCGAGCGCAAATTTATGTGTATAATAAATAAATAAATAAATATATATATGTGTGTGTGTATATGTGAATCTATATAATAAATATACAATGATTAAATTATACATATAAACATTTTGGCAAAAGTATACACCATCACTCTTTTCCATTACATGTATTACTGTAGCTTTACTATCCCTTTTTATCAGCCGAAAGAACGGAAGCCGGAAAGTTGACCACGAACTGTCTTATTAAGCAACGTCTTATCAAATATATCTCGAATAAAAGGGAAAATGAACAAGGATACACTTGCTTGCCATATACAGTTAACTAGCCATTCAGTTTTGTCATTCTTTACTTTAAAAGGGTTTACTATCTTATTTAACTTATATTTCATGATATTCGCTTCTGATAAACATTAGTTTAGTAAGATAAGCGACTCCAAAGTAAATTCGAAATCATTACTCCAACTTAATTTCACATCATTCAACCTTTAAGGGACACCAAATTATAAACCTAACGATGGCACCGGTTTTCTGGAACGTTGAAATAGTGTGAATATCAACTGTAGAGATTGTACTAACTATAGCTTATTAGGGGATTAATATTCCTCGGATATACACAAACTAATGATTTACCTCCAATCATAAGACAATTTCACGTATAAAATTCTACGGTTTTATATATATATATATATATATATATATATATATATATATATATATATATATATATATATATATAACAAAGTGCGTGTGCAATCTTGTAAAGTTGATTCTACATTTGTTATTTTGTTATTCACTCACCAATTTCCATTTTATCCAGAGGAGCTCTGCTTTTAAATTTGTTCTATATGCACGATCGTTCATTCTGAGTTATATCAGTAACTATAACTTACTGTACTGGCAATTTTTGATAGCTGGTGAAACAAAACAGACCAGCTGTCAGGAATTACAGAGGTATGAAAGCAATGGAGAGCAAAAGTTAAAGGGAAGACAATGGAGAGGGACTGGGTAAACCTTCTTAAAACATTTTAATCATGTTGAAAGGACAAATCTAAAGCTCAAAGAAAACGAAAGTAATCATTATGAATATGTCATATAATTTCTAGCACGTTCAATTTCAATTACTGATCACTTTAAATAGTTACATCAACAACATGATTATTGCAGATATCTATTTACTTATGTATGTGCGTCAGATTTTGACTTTTTCCACTGGACTGAATATTAATTACGAATATCAACATTACTTACAAAAACTTCATAAGCATTGATAAGCCAAAATGTATTACGCATTGCAGTGTCCAAAATATTATAACAAATAAACAAGTATAAACACAAAATATTTGGGGCTTTATCCAAACCCTCTGGCTTGACGTCAAATGCTTGGTATTTGTGAAGCCATTCGTCCACCGAAAGACGATGATGGTAAATTAACGAAACAGGTTTTCTTTTCCAGGAAGCAAACCTAAAATACGAATCAAGAATAGAATTACTTGATAAATGAGAGAGAGAGAGAGAGAGAGAGAGAGAGAGAGAGAGAGAGAGAGAGAGAGAGAGAGAGAGATTAACATCAATTAAGAGTTATGCAACGAAAACTATGTGCTATTCAGCATGGCTTTGCCTGAGGGACATAGTACCGTGAAATGGTATACCCTCCCGAAGACAGAAGTAGTTTGAGTTATTTTTATAATCGGGAAAATTCCCTAGTCATATACGTAACTTTTCCCGCTATTTCGAAAGGATTCCTTTTCCAGCTAACATTAACTACTGTATATCACAAATTCATTCATTTTGGCAGCTCTCTGCAAGTAGAAGCTTGCTGGGCAGGTTTATAGCTTTGTGACTTGTCCATCTGAATTTAAGTTCATAATAATAATAATAATAATAATAATAATAATAATAATAATAATAATAATAATAATAATAATAATAATAATAATAATTAGCGAAGATCTGCAGGATAGCTGGTGTTAGCTTAGTGATGGTTTTATCGAACTGACAGGTGATGGCGATTTTTTTTTTTTTTTTTTTTTTTTTTTTTTTTTTTTTGCGTTATACTAAATTCGGGATTTATGAATGTCTACGGGAACAATACTAGTGTAACGGATGTACATACACCTGTCACTCACATTTCTCCCCCCCCCCAAAAAAAAAATCCAGTCCGATAACATTTGAACAGATGTCATTGTTGCTTTACTTCTCTTCAGACCTGGAATATGTTAAGGCACAAGTTACCTGCGTCGTCGGCCATAAGTATTTAAAAAAGTCACCTCTAAATCTTAAGTTTATTTGTATATTAGTCGTCATCTCTTTGCTACGTTTCTCTCTATATTTTACATATAAGGGGATTCTAGCATTCATATTTAAAATCTATTGTTAAGCAAATTTGAGTTTTATCCCTTACAGCTACTGTTCTCGTGTTTAATAATAATAACAACAATGATGATAATTTCCAGTATCACTTGACAAACTTCAAATATCAAAAAGATTTCGCATTTTGAAATTTGTGAAAATGAGAAAATTTGTTCAATAAAAATCTTTCAACTTTTATTACCACTGACATTCACATGCTCCTAGATGCCTAAACTATCCAGCGAGAACTGTCAGTAATAGATCATGAAGTGAAATGATAAACAAAAACTTTAATGTAAATATATTCAAGCGTTTTTTCTTTCTTTTATTTTTACTGACAAATCCTATTTTTGTCTTTCCTGTATCTGTCATTTTAAGCTTATCAAAATACTCTACCGAAGACTACGGCAGAAAGCAACAATGCCACTTGAAATTCAAGCAACAGAAGACGGATGAGTGTATGAAGTCTGAACGGTGTGACCAGTATTCTAACTAGTTTTTAACCCACAAGATTAGGTTCAACTGGCTCCGAAGCACAAAACATACGGTAAATTTGTTTATTCCCTTATTATTATCTGTTTGCTTTAGCTTTATTTCAAAGATCTCACTTTTTCTTTATTTACATGTGGGAGACCTGTGTTGTAGATGCTTGTTTAGTAAGTTAAAAGGCTATATGTGTGCACATGTCAACATCACTGACAATATCAATAAAAATAATAATTACTGTTGCTATTAATACTGGAAATTACAAACCATATTAAAAAAAGAACGTTATGTCATTAGGAAGTTACGACATCTAAAAGAGAAATATCCTATATCGTTCAGATTTCCCATTTTCAAACTTCTGAGAATTTTTGGCAGGACCTTGTTAACCAGGGAACAAAGTTTTTCATATCATGAAACGAATGTAATACCAAACCTAACACCATCGTCAAACACGATTTAACCCGAAAATTAATGAGGAAACTCAAAATATCAAGGAAAAAAATAATTGACGTAACACCTGAAGGACCCCCAAGGTTGCTCTGCTACGAGGTTCTGGCAACACTGGTCATTGGCCCTCTGGCATATAAACCACAGATCCTCATCTCAGCCAGCAGTTGGTCTCTGGACTCCGTTTCTTGTACAAACAGTGACTCGACGGATCTATTCTAACTCTGCCTTCGCAAAGAAAATTCAGGTAAGATTTATGATTGTACAATTTCTGTGGATTCTTAACTCAACAGAAAGTGACTTTACTCCTCAGAATCGGGTAACGGCGTGTAACCCTGCAAATTATTTTAAAAGAATTCTTTGTTTCGGAGTCTACAAGAACAGTTTCGCGATGTTACGAACAGTCTTGCTTAATAGTTTAAGTCTGCGTATAATTTCTTTAACACTGACATATTTTACATACAGGTACAGGTATCTGACTTTAACCTTAGAATAAGGCACGTAAATAATGGTGACATGCCTATTTAGAGGACTGAAGGATGAATTTATTGCATCATGAA
The DNA here is from genome assembly GCF_040412425.1 of Macrobrachium rosenbergii. NCBI lineage: Eukaryota > Metazoa > Arthropoda > Malacostraca > Decapoda > Palaemonidae > Macrobrachium > Macrobrachium rosenbergii. Next base: position 37,896,311 of record NC_089787.1, read on the forward strand.
AGCTGCCATTGTGCGTTTGTAAATCCTGCGCCCTTCATTCGTATCTTCATCCTTTAGTATTGCATAAAAAACCGATGTGAATGTATAACGTGTTCAATAAATCTGAATAACTGTATACATAAAGTGTATGTGGTTAATGCTACAACACGCACGCTAACGAATACAAAAAACGCTAACACCAAATTATTTTTCATTACTCAACACACAAATCGGACAAATCGTTTAGGACAACTGAGGAAATACTTTTAACAAAAGCAACCTTGATACTATTGAATCCTACGGCACCCGGTGACAGATATTTGCTTAAGCTTAAACTTTCAGTTCGACGAATGGCAATGTCGTGTGAATAGTGATGAATCTGTGTTGACTGTTACCGGTTGTTCAAGGAAGCGCGTGACTTACTCTGGAAACATTTGTCAGTCCGCGAACTTGTCAGACAGCTTTTTGTGGGGGATTCTGCCTTGGTGTGTCTCACTCCCTGCAGTGTGCCGGCTTAGCTTTAAAATCCAGTCAGCCATTCATATCTTTGTGAAACATAACAGAAGACTATCAACATTTAACATACTTTCCCAGAAAAAAGAATGTATGTTGAAATTTTGAAATTGATACAGACAACAAACTGAAAACACTGAGACTGGAACATTATTATTGTTAGAATTCTCTCTCTCTGTATACATATATATTATATATATATATATATATATATATATATATATATATATATATATATATATATATATATATATATATATATATATATATATATATATATATATATAAATATAAATTTAAATTGCGATGACCGTGCGTTCTTCAGTCTGAAAATTAACTGTAAATAAATGGTCCATTACTATTTTTGATGAAAGCACGTTAGGCTCATTAAAAAACACTATGGACTTCCTTTGACCAGATATCATTTATTAAGGAAATATGTTTTTCTACTACGTTTAAAGCAGTCTTGCAACCAATTTTTTTTACGATAATAGATGCATACTGAATAAAAACGCAAAGTTAAGTAAATCTGAAAAAAACTTGTTTAATCTTTTTAATTATTTTTTAACAGATCTTTTAAATCTTGCAATATTTTAATTTTCAAAATGAGTGGAAGCAACCTTCGGGCAATTTCCCAATACAAGGGGGTTGTATCTAAAAAAAATTATAATTATCTTTTACAATTCCTATTTAGCAAAAGCTTACATAAAGTACAACAAACAAACTCAAACCTAGACAAAAATTCAGGTAAATGTGGATTTAGGAAGGGTGCCATCTCTGTGAACATCTATTTTTGTGCAAAAATTATTAATGTAGAAGGGTTAGAGTCGTCAAATTGAAATTCTGACATGCATGGAGACAACTTCCAAACTATAATGACAAGCCACAGATCCCTCTTAAAAACTTGCATGTGTGGACCAATTTGCAATGTGCTGCCATTAGGGAGAAGATGGACAAAAGTAAAGTCATTCTGGTTGAATTCAATATACGAATTAAATCAAATGATCATCTTACCAAGCAATATTTATAGCACGTTATGAATTACTGATTTCAAAGAAATGATTTAACGATCTTTTCAGTTCTTTAACCAAAACAAAGTAATTTTCTTTTGCCTAATTTCTTCATTTTTTATTCGCCTGCCAAACAGCCATGTGTCATTTTTCAAAACATTGCTCGCATGGCTTCTGAAGCAATGAACTTGCTTTTGCTTTTAAAGAGAAATTTATATGTAAATCTTTTATGATAGCAGCGTATAAAGTTTTTCTATTAGAAAAAAGACTATAAAAACCATTTGAAATAAGGCACAGAAGCAAAAATTTAAAGAATATCTCTCCCCCTCTCTCTCTCTCTCTCTCTCTCTCTCTCTCTATATATATATATATATATATATATATATATATATATATATATATATATATATATATATATATATATATATATATATATATATATATATATATAAAAGCACCATAGCGCTTCAGTCCTGCAGTAACCCTACCGTCTTGAGTTCACTCTGAAGTAAGAAAGAAGAAGCGAAACAACACGTAGCCCCGTCAAGGTCATGCATCCCTCAAGGCCTTTACTTTTATTTTTATTTTCTTGCTGGGTTTTTCTTACTTTACCCTTTCAAGTTTTATTTTACCGTTCGTGTTTGTGTGTAGATCTGAAATGACCTTAAGAGAGAAGAATAGGTTATTTTGCTGCGCATAAGAAATATAGAAAAATGTGTCCGTTTTTAGTGGAATAGTTTACAGGATGTTACTTGATACACATATTCATTTTAAAGAGGATGTGAGTCGTTTGCAGTTTTTGTTACGGTGGTAATGATGGCAATTATCTTTAGTCATCATTTCTACGTATATCTATATCAAGCATATAATTGCCGAATTCCTTCAAGTAAATAGTGTTTTAATGGAAAAGCAGGAAGCCAACTGAAATTACAAAACAATTTATGATAACCAGCATTGCTATAATAATTTTGTTACTTACTTTTCTATCTTTAATTACCGATTTTATTATAATCTGTATATTAGTCTACTTATCTTTCATGTTTTTTTTTTTTTTGTTTTTTGTTTACAAGTTAGCACTACATTTTTTTAAAACTTTTGACTTGTGCGTTAAGAATGCGGACTCAAATGAATATTGACAGTATTCATTCATTATTAAGTAACAGTCAAAAAGGCTAATTACTCCAGTTGCAAGTTTCCACGAAACTGAATATCCATAAGAAAAGAGGATATAGGAGAGCAAGGGAAACACAGTCAACTGTCAACAATAGAATACTCCCGAAAAAAATAAAATTTGTTTTTCCTTAAAACTCCATGACTGTATAAAACTCTCAGAAATTCTGTAACACGTAAAACACTGGCTTACAGGCTACACTAAACTGAGGTTCTTTGCAATTAAAAGAACTGAGTCTCTTTTCAGCCTCCAGCTGCACTGATTTCCGCTTAATATCTTTCATACTTTCTTTTTTGGTCTCTTCACCTAACTGTTCAGGTTCCTTAAATTTACCTCCTCCAGTTTTCATCTAATTCCAGAATAATTCCTTTGGGTAAAATCTGTGAGAGGCGAGAAATGCAACTCACTGATACCATTAAAATAATTTATATTGATAATTATCTTATGGCAGTTGTATAACTTTTAAAATCTTAAACTCTATAACATGCTTAGGTCACTAAAAAGCATCTATTTGATTTTCAAATACTTTCCTTTTGCAGCATGAAGTTTGCCACGTTTCTAGCCACCGTGGTGGCTTTGGCTGGTGTCACGAATGGTTGCTTCTGGTGGGAACCAAATAATAACTGTGATGAAAATGGAGGTGCAGCTGCTCCAAGGACCAATTCAACTTCAGGGAGCGGTGGAGGCGCCCACGTTGAAACAACAACTACCGAAACAGCCCGTTCTAATGCCAACCCTGGCGATCGCATCAGCAACGTCGGAGGCGCAGCAAACGCTGCAGCAGCTCTTAATGCTAGCCCAACCGTTGGAGATCCTGAAAGTTATGCGCCTTGTAACAACAACCTTGGCCGATGCGTTCCCTATTATCTTTGCCGAGAAGGCAACATCATCACTGATGGTGCCGGCCTTATTGACATTAGGTAAGATATGACAACTTTCCCAAGGGTTCCAGTATATATGTGCTCATTTGTTGTTTCACGCGCTATATGTAATAATTCATGAGTCGAAGACTGTAACCAATTATTTGCTTAGTCTATTTTCTCACTGGTATTACTTTTCAGGATTGGGCCCAATCGTTCTGGGGCCAATGGTGATACAGTCTCCAGTTCTGAATGCCCCCAGTTTTTGGATGTTTGCTGTAATAGCCCAGAAACAGAACCTATTCCAATTCCCAATCCTCCTATCCAGCAGCAATGTGGATTGCGAAATGAAGAAGGGGTTCATACACGTATCTTAGGATTCAAGGTTTGTACAGACAATAATGTTTTAAAAAATTGCATGACATGAAACACGGTAAGAATTTCAAGAAGTCTTAATTGTTACAACAACTTGGTAATTTGGTTTACTCATCCAACAGGACAATCAGGCCCAGTTTGGTGAATTTCCCTGGATGGCAGCCATCTTGAGGAAAGAATTCATCGAAGAGAAGGAGATCAGTCTCTACGTATGTGGTGGATCTCTCATCCATCCTCAGGTTGTCCTAACAGCTGCCCACTGCGTTCATTCAAAAGATGCAAAGTCTCTCAAGGTACGTCTAGGAGAGTGGGACACCCAGAGGACGTACGAACTGTACCCTCACATCGATCGTAACGTCGTAGATGTAGTCATCCATCCAGGTTTCAACTCAGGTGCCCTGTGGAATGATTTTGCACTGCTCTTTTTGGAAACTCCAGCTGACCTTGCTCCTAACGTAGGAACCGTATGTCTTCCAGTTAAAGGTCAGAAGTTTGATCTTAACACTTGCTGGGCTACTGGCTGGGGAAGGGATGATTTTGGAAAAGGAGGCAATTACCAGAACGTACTCAAGGAAGTAGCACTGCCCGTTGTTCCAAGGACCCAATGTGAAACTGCTCTTAGAACTACCAGACTAGGAGTGTTCTTCAAGCTTGACCAATCCTTCATGTGTGCTGGAGGTAAACCAGGTCTGGATACATGCAAGGGTGATGGAGGTTCTCCTCTGGTCTGTGAGGTAGCACCAAATACTCAAACTTACGTGCAAGCAGGTATCGTTGCATGGGGCATTGGCTGTGGCGAAAATGGTATACCCGGAGTCTATGCCGATGTTGCAGGCGCCTCAGACTGGATTACTCAAAAGGCTGACGAAGGTTTACTTAGGTTGTATAACATCCGAACTGCCGAAGGCTACTGGAGAAATTACAAGACGAACTAACTTCTGAAGAGTTGTCTATTTATCTTGTTAGACACCTATATTTATCTTTTCTTCAACCCACACCAAACTTTGTATGTTGAAGTTTTCAGACATATGGGGCGAAACATGTTATAAGAATTGATACACTTCTTTTCATTAGTTAACTATATTAGTATGGATTTGTGTTTTTTTCTATACGATATTTAATTACCTATTTATATTAATAAATAAATCATATATTAAACATTTCTCATTCACCTTACTAATATCATTTCTATAAATGTTCATTGGCCACAAAATCCACAAACTATAATAATATATATATGTGTGTGTGTGTGTGTGTGTGTGTGTATGGACATTAGACAGAAGAGGATTATACAGTACAACTAATAAGTTGTCGAAAGTTCGTCACTGACAAAACCATTTGATATATTAGTTGCGTAGATGGTAGCATGAAACCTTGTTTCTTTGCAGAGAAAATTGGCACCATTGCTTGGAAAGCCTATGAACGCAAAGGGAAGATATGGGTAAATAAAAAGAAATTTTTTAAAAGGCGTTTTTACCCAAAATTACGGCATTAAACCCATTCATAAGGATATATATATATATATGTATATACATTTATATATAACCATTTTGAAAATACCAAAGATATGATGAAGACAATAGATTAAAAAATATTTGCATGACTACAAACATCTTAGAAGAGTTTGCGTTAACCACTACTACGCAAAAGAAAAAAAAATGCATATTTCTAAGGATCTTCAACTCCCCATTTCGTTGAAAGGCTTCTAAGCGCTTTGAGACAAGTGGAAGAAATAAAAAATCTAAAAATAGGTCATGTTGACCAGCCATCAAATCATGAATCAAACAAATATAACAAACTCTGAGGGAGGGCCTCTTGCCGCATTACTTTTCTGTGTTGGAAAGTTGCCTTCCCTATATCGACTATTTCCTGGTTAACCACACCAAGGATTGAATTAAAAATTTCCGTTTACTTTAAAACACACGATTGAGGACTTAGAGAACTTTCTTGGTAGACTGCTTAAAGTTACGACTTATTTTTTACAGGCAGGTAAGATCGTAGAAGATCTAGTAACAGCTGATCTGCAAATGCGGCCTATGGATCAGAGCGCAAAAATTTAGCCTAAAACCAAGTCTCAAGTGTCACAACCAGCACATAAGTACTTGACAGCTTTACAAGTCTTTCAGTTTATAGATATCTGTATCTGCTCCATCAGTTAAATGTTGCTTTCCGGTTAAATAAAAATATAAAAAAAATAAATAAATAAATAAAAATAAAGGTTTCGTGACCAATAGTTGCACAACAGTAAAACAGAGAAACAATTTTCAGTCAACATCACAGAAACCAAAATTACTATTGTTTTTCTAATTAAAACTGCTGAAGATCAATCTGTGATAAAATACTCGATTCAGCATTGATTTTCATGAATCTGGTTTTACTTCTTGCGTGGCCCTTTGGTTCTCGTGCCTCACTGTAACAAACAGCTATAACAAGGTGATTTAGCCGTCCCATCGCGAGACATAACATACTACAAACAGAAGCACACAGCAAATTCTAAAAAGGATCTCCTTTCGTGTTTTACCCATCGCAAATAATTTTCTATCTTCCTAATACAGACTTTGATAACACATAAATAGCTTCTATAATTTACGACAAAATAACGGAGCTGGATTCCACTGTATGTAGCTCTGTCGTGAGACTGCCAAAAAAAATAAATGCACCCTAGTACACCGTAGTATTACGTATGAGAATATATGACTATATTATTACACGAGTCAATAAAATTCTAAGTCAAACTTCCAATTAATTACCACAGTCTGACTTTTTTAAAAGTATATAAAAACGCATAAATAGTTCAATTGAATTAATCAGAGTCCCTTCATTTCACAAAGCAATAAAATAAATGATAGCTGTTATAAATGGATTGGCAATAGGAAGAAAGAGGAGACCAATTTCGACAAGATATTTAAAATTCTCTCTGTTGTTTTGAGGCGTCTCACTGAGGCTCGCTACCAATAACGAGGCTCATAAGCATTGTTGCAACTTTCCAAATTATTTTTTGGCATGAGGCTGTTATCCCCATGCCCATGCCGTCATAAATCCAAAAGGTAATAGTTGTTTAAGCATTTTCATTTTCATTTACTTATTTTCCACTATTCCGAGGGGCATAATTTGTTCGGAGATTTTCATTCATCTGTAAGAAGGGAAGCATGAACACAGTCAGACAGAATATACTTTCATGCTACAGAAAATTATAGACAATAAGGAATTGAAACCTTTCTAAGCATTTTCTGAGCTTGCTTCACTATTGTTGCTGTAGTGACAAAATCGCTTGCAAAACTGAAATATACGATATTAAATAGTACTGCTAAGTCTAATATTCAATTAATTTTCAGGGGAAAGATTATAAAAGTTAGGCTGCTGGACGTTTAAATCAGGTAATACAAAAAAAAAAAAAAAAAAAAAACCCAACTACTACTTTCAAATTTCATCCCCATTAGCACAAACGGAGCTGTCAGAAATGACACTAGAAATACTTTCATTTCGTCTGCTCTCGCGAGTAATATTTCTTTCAAGCATTAAAAACCATTCTTCGTATTTTGCTTGAATTTTGAGCAATAAAAAATGTTCATGCAAAAGCTGAAATATGGAGGCGATAATACTCATAAGAGCTTTCAACATTCTTTGTGCCCCTTTAATTTTGTTGCCTTGTTAATTGCATACCTATGTACATAAGTGTATTTTTAAAACCAAAATTATATTAATCGTCCTCCATGAAATGTGCGGATTTTACCAAGTTGGTGCAAGGTGGCCCTCTACTTTGCACTTCCTCAGTCCAGTTATATGGGTCTTCAATGTACAGAGCACACAGACTCTGCAAGAGGCTGTCTTTCCATCGTCAGATAGAACCACATCATTCCACTTTACTTTGATCAGGACTGACCGCAGCTGTAAATGACAGACGTTAACAAAAATGCTGCATTCTTGGCATTTCCATAAGAAAAAAAGCTATTTCAAGCCAATAAGTTTTCCTATCCAAGATAATATCCAAAATAAAAATCATGAGACGTGAACAAAGCTGTATTGATAAACATTGCAACCACCCCACCCCACCTCAACAAAGGTAATGTGACTCCACTTCCTACGATGCCTGTCTTCGTTTCTGAGCATCTGCTGGACAACTAAGTCTCAATGTCGATGAAGCTGATGTTTCCTTCGTCTGCATTTTGGATTTCATATAGAGCTAAACTGATGTTATCATTGGCTCTCTCTCTCTCTCTCTCTCTCTCTCTCTCTCTCTCTCTCTCTCTCTCTCTCTAACACACACACACACACACATACAAATCATCTGTGACACGCCTTTAAATTCACTGACGCTACAGGTTTTTGAATTATGTGATGAAGTCAACTGTGATGTTCAGGCCAAACAACCAAGGGTATAATGGAAGTGCATGGTGAAAAAAAAAAAAAAAGGATCCCTTGAATGAACATAACAGAAACGGGTGTAAAAAATCCAAAATCAGCGACTGCAGGTCCACGGGGACTGTAATGCAGTCGAAAACGCTTTTAATTCTAAAATTATAGCGCTGAAATAACCCCATTTTTCCCTTGATTTTCTGATGAAGTGGAAGTGACATTTTAAAAACAAGTAAAAATGTCTCTCAGGCTTCCACTAAACGCTCTACAAGTTCACCTGCTGTTTTTCATAAGAAATGGAGACATTTTAATGAATACACAGCTTGTGAGATCCTCTTCTAGCTTCATCGTCGGAGTTATTGCTGTGATGACGAAACCAGAGTAACTTTTTCACTGAGTATACACTTCATAAGAAATTCACGAATATGACATAAAGGCATTTTTCTTATTCTCTGGAAAGTAGACGTCCTGTGTGTACTATCATTTAGAAGAAAAACAGGAATACATTAAATCAGAACAACTGGATTGCAGTTGTAAAGTGCATCTGTCCATAAAGCATAAGGGGAGGGAGAGAGAGAGAGAGAGAGAGAGAGAGAGAGAGAGAGAGAGAGAGAGAGAGAGAGAGAGAGAGAGAGAAAACAATGCATCTCAGCATAAGGGTGTCTTTTATTAAGATCTCTCTCTCTCTCTCTCTCTCTCTCTCTCTCTCTCTCTCTCTCTCTCTCTCTTTTAAATACAGTAATGCAAGATCATAGCGGGCTGTATGATAGACGAAATAGCAAGAATAAGCACCACGCATTATTATTATTATTATTATTATTATTATTATTATTATTATTATTATATTGAGTAATAAAAATCCACAATTATATAGTAAATATATTTACTATATAATTGTGGATTTTTATTACTCAGATTGTTTTTCACGAAATTGTGAATCTATTAGCAATCATTATTATTATTATTATTATTATTCAGTAGATGAAACCTATTCATGTGGAACAAGCCCACAGGGGCCACTGACTTGAAATTCATGTTTCCAAAGAATATAGTGTTCATTAGGAAGAAACAGAAACATATAAACAATTCTTGTTGTAGCTTTTTTAATGAAAAATGTCTGGGGCTTTCGTCAGGCATTAGTATATACGAGACTTTCCTGAATTTTTCTCTTCTGAATTATAATACATTTATATGAAACCCGTTAAATACTTCACCCACGCGATACTGTATTTCCGTTTGTTAAAATGATTCCTGATAAACTGTGATTACCAAATGTAATATAATAAGACTACGCGGGCCTTGAATCGTGACAGAAAGTGAGAGGCAGAAAAATGAATTAACAGACAATACACCGAGGTTAAGGAACATAAGTTAATGATACCGGTAAGGTAGGAAATTCTCCTTGCTTTGGTTACCTTTAATCCATGATAGTCTTCGTTTTCTATGAATGCTACAGGGTTAGAGAAAACGTTTAGGGAAAATTAAACGCAATTAGGCCAAACTTAATCTAACACTGGATTTCTGTTCCAAGGGAAAAAAGAATAAAAAGGGCGCTGTTACATAGGACAACACAAATATAACTCATTAAAGAAAACACTACAAACTCATTTGGGCAAGATCTGTAAGACTTAAAGTTCATAACTATCACTTCGGAGAAATAGTTACCCACTTTAGAATCATTAGGACGCACATTGAAAACATACTAAGAAAAGAACCGATGTACCAACGAATCTCTCACGAAACTTTATCACACAAAATGTTTATTGGAGGGCAAAAAAACTAATAAAATTGGAAAATGCTCAATATAAACATGAAAAAATCTGATAAAAGTCATACCAAACAGAAATCCAGTATATGAAGGGGAAGTTAAGTGGAGACTTGATCACAAAAACATTGATTATGTACAGTGTAACCACATAAAAACAAACGACTAGCAAATAAATACTCTACCTATAGCACCAAACATTATCTGGTGGCTGAGGAGACCACCACAGCTCTCAGTGTTTACTCGTAAAATGAAGAGAAGTAATGAAATATGAAATAATAAGAAAGTATAATGATAACCAAGAGCAAGAATCCAGGATTTGATGACAACTGCCCCACTCAGGTCAGGTCATGAGGCTTCATACCTGTGCTACTGACCAACAAGCCCTGCCCCACCAAAAAGGGCCTCAGCACTTGACAGCAGAATAAGCTCAAATAAGTGTGGCATTACGAAAAGTAATATCATAATTGTGGATACTTAGTACACTTCAGTTTAAAAATAATGCACAGATAAGTATATAGTAAAACAATTTAAGATAATACTCAGTTCAGAGAAAATGCAACAAATTATAATGAAGAAGAAACATTCAGAGTTATAATGAAAAGAATAAAAAAGTCAGACGTTGATACCTTGCGATACAATGCAAATAAGTAAAGCTTCCTATTTCAAGTGAATTTTGTGATTGCGAGTCATAACAGAATCATAATTTCTCTAACAGTTAAAGAAAAGCCCACACCAATTCAATCAGACACAGATACACATTACCTGTTTGATAGTAGAGCCATGTGATAAGAGTTTAAGAAAACTATATTAACTGTGGCATTCAAATTGTAGGATCAGCTAAGTTTGTTCTGTAATATAATCAACAACCTGACAAGAACTAATAGTGTGAAGTCATAAACAAGCATTGTCTGACCTAGGTTGGTTAAAATATGTCCTGACTGGAAAATTTTGTCATAGCTGCACATATGCGAAAGGCCCATTTTTTTGTTTTTTCACTAGGTTACAACCCCATGTTACGATAACTTTTGTCCGGATAATGAAATCACACTGCACCAATAGTGTGCAGTAAAAATGGGAAATATATCACCAAAAAATATTTCAAATATTCCATAATACTGTCCCTGAATTGTCCAAAAAATATCACCTATTCAAAAGTTAATTCAGAACAGCACCTTCAACACTGCAATCAATATTTGTGCGTTAATAATGATCCCTATCCTGGATAGAAAAAGAGGGTAAGCTATATGATTAACTCTCGAGACTTGCCAAAAACTAAGGCTTGCTGAAACATACAGCAAGCCTCAGAAACTGATACAAGCAGCCATGAGTGATGAGGGGCCAAAAGCCCACGGGGCAAGGGTAAGAGATAAGGTTTCATAAATTTGTCCCTGTCTGTTGTCATGATAACAGCAGGCTAGCAACTGCTAGCAGAATGCCTTTTGAAGTTAAGAACAGTACTAGATGGATTCTGACGTAAGAAGTAACTTCTGGCTTAACATGGTGATGATGTACGAACTGGTGCTAAAATACGAACAGGATCCAGTACACTACATCCCATTACCTATTCTGCAGCGAAAACATCCAAAAAATAGGGTAGTTTGAACACGAAAAACTTATCTGACAATTAAATCAACTTTAATCTTAATAATAATTAAAGCTAACCTACAATCTTTCAAGAATATGTAAAACGTCTCAAACAAGGGGGTAGAATAATCGGCACATACAAAAATAAATAACTCATTACGGAATAATTCACAAGTTAATGTTTTTAGAGAGATAATCTAATATCCCTATCTGGCTATCCTAAGTCTTTCTATGCAGGCTGCACGTGGCCCAATCAACACAATAAATCATGCAGTTCAACAACTTTTAAATAGGATATGTGTAATACCTTTGAAATTGTTTATGTTAAATTCTGCTAAAACTCAACCGACCAACTGGGAGCAGGATGCTGCATCCCGACATAGACAAGTCATGAGATGTCAGGAACAAAGAACAAGAAGCAGGTTGCGTCGTCATCATGAGGGCATGAAATGTAATTACCCTCAGCATTCATTCTTTGTCTGTAAGGGATATAATTAACGACAGTGGGGAGTGAGGTTAAACTTTCCAACCCTGTATGGAATTAGACTGGAATATAAAATTTAGGCGAAAGGCCAAGCGCTGCGACCTATGAGGTCATTCACCGCTGTCCAACCCGGTATGAAAAATTATTCATTTACTACGACGGGACCTCTGCAGCAGCCTCATTTTCGCTGTTAACCAGCTCGACCTTGAGTGGTTGGAAATGACTTGTAAACTGAGTTGAAATAGACTGTGAACCCACTTTTGCTGTTTAGAAACTAAAAGGTCATATTCTTCAAATTCATTAACACTGTAGTTCCAGTTCCTGGCTGGGAAATGAAGCATTCGCTAAAGATAGTAAAATTCGAATTAGGACACGTACAAAAAAGGTGGAAATTAAACAAACAGTTGAAACATTTAGCATCCTAAGCACATATAACTTCTAATTATTATCATTTCTAACTAACATCTCATGAAAAGGGGTGACATGTTGTAAATGTGACTTAGACAAATTTTACTAATAACAAATACCGGAAAAGTTCATCATACTTCTTGTAGACAAACATCCAAAATGATCAGAACATCTTTTCCAATGAAAAAGGTCTAAGGCTTTCATTAGGTATTAATATATACCAGACTTCATTGAAATTTTTCTTTTGTATAATAATACATTAATGTGAAACCCGTTAAATATTTCATCTACATGATACTAATGCATCACGCTTCTAAAGCTTTAGGACTGGAACTGGAATACAGAATTTAGGCCAAAGGCCAAGAGCTGGGACCTATGAGGTCATTCAGCGTTGAAAGGGAAACGGACAGTGAGAAGGTTTGAAAGGGGATTTTTAAATGCCCTATTCTGCTGCACAGCAAGTCTATACACTAATATTTGATTGGTGCAACTTTTGCTTTTTCTAAAACCAACTTATTTACCTCTACGATTTTTATCAGTTTCTTTCTGCAACCTATTGAGAAGCATACTGAATATTTTCATTAAAACCAACTAAAGTAAAATGCCTCTACAGTTACCACAACAGTCAGGTCAACTTTTTTCAAACATCAGGTTTGTTAATTCATTCCATGTCCTTCAAAACATTCTACTTAGTGTACAATGAAGCCATGTATGTATCTATGTATGTATGTATATATGTGTGCATGTATGTATATATACATATATATATATTATATATATATATATATATATATATATATATATATATATATATATATATACACGTATATTTGTGTTATACATAAGGCAGTAAAATTTCCAAAACCTTCACATACAAATATAGCAGTTTATCCCGCTGACTACTTGAACTTCGACCTCTTTAAGTAAACATGCACAAAGCCTGAAGGCTATCAGATATGACAAAAAGATTATTTACGTGAAACCTACAAAAAAATCACAGACCAAATAGGATGCAGTGGGTGCCAAGATATTTACGAGAGGACAAATTCCTAGACCTCGTGTACCTAGCGTAAATATTTCTACCCATTTTTCTTTTAGCTTCTGCCAACTGTGCTATTTCGTCATGAAGGTCGCAGCCCCACGAAGGTTACGTTCCGATTCTTCCCACGTGTAAAACATAAATGTCCTCTTTTTACGGAAGTGGGACACAAGCAAGCACCGGCAGGAAACCGAAATTGGGGCAGGTTTCCCATTCCTTCCTCGTTGATCTTCGTTTCAAGTCTGTCATAGTGCTAAGAGTTGGCAACAAAATTATATACTGAAATTATGTAATTCTCATTTTTCTTTATTTTATCTTATCAATTTTATTCTACGTGGGCATTAACCCCTAAACTCGTCATTAATAAAATTTAAAGTTGGTTTTCCACCAAACACTCACACACACACACACACACACACACACACACACACATATATATATATATATATATATATATATATATATATATATATATATATATATATATATATATATATATATATATATATATATATATTTATATATATTAAATTTTATCACTTGCACAATTATTCTGTGAATTTATACGATCAATAACAGGACCTTATTTAAACAGGATGGTACCTAGCGGAGATATTTATCAGGAAAAGTTACAAACTTTCCAGACGATGAAGACAGTTATTCCTGGAAAGCTTGCAACTTTTCCTGAATGAATATCTCCGCTAGATACTATCCAGTTTAAATGAGGTCTATTATTGAATTATATATATATATATATATATATATATATATATATATATATATATATATATATATATATTATATATATATATATATATATATATATATATATATATATATATATATATATATATATATATATATATATATATATATATATATACTGTATATAACATTGAGCTGTTTCCCCAAACATGTGTAATAACTCATTGGCCACAGCCACATTCATGCTTTAACTACTGAATCATGGTTGAACCCTGAGGCAGGGAAACATCAACCACATTAAATTTTTCACAGACCAACAGAGGGGCTCTTCTGTAGTGCATTGAACCGGTGGCCACGGTTGAACCCCTTTATAAACACTGAGCAATTCACCACAATCTACGCACAATTTCGTGCTTTCGGGAGACAGAAGCTCTTGTACTGCATCTCTCCAACACTTCACAGGTTTTCTCTCTTCCTTTATACCAACACTGTGTATACACCGTTTTCACCAACCTGTCGTTCACCATTATCAAATATCTCTAAAAACATACGTCATATTAATATATATATATATATATATATATATATATATATATATATATATATATATATATATATATATATATATTGCAATGGAGGATACCCTTCACAAGTCAACTCGCCTTTCAAGAACCTTGTTTTTCAAAGAACTTAAGGTAAAATCATTTTATCTCACTGCTGACACTAACAGCCGATCATGGAGAAATTGCTTCCCCTCTACATCTCTAGTTATTATTCCCTTGGTGGCCTTTTTTTTCCTTCTCCGGACTTGTGACTGTGTTAAGCCCTTTTCCAGGTCACTAAGCCGCCCTTGGAGATAATCCCTGTTCATCCGATGGCAAAGTGAAAGTCGGACAGACCGCATGGCACACAAGCAACCCACGAGGTCAGAACCCTTACCACATGGTCGACAGAGCTACACGAGGTCAAAGGCAGCACGCCAAAAGCCATATGTCTCACGACAGAAAATGGGCGACACTTTGGAGAATGGGAAAATTAATCCAGCAGAAGGCATAAAAGGGGCCACGCCATTTCATTTGCGCTTGACAGACACACACCCAGATGCAGATCCGACACACGCTACCCCTTGACCTCCGCTACTTCAGAGCCTCCCCCTGACCTCCCTGCTGTTTATCCAGTCCAATATCTTTCCAGTGCCAATTTCCCAAATAACACCCCCATTGTTGGTAAATCTACAAGGACTCATCTCTCTGGAATAAGGTAAAGTACCAGGAGTCTGTAGTTTACCAGTCATGTAGTTCTTTTTCTTGTGTTAATCATTTTCCAAATGCAATTCTCCTATAGACCTGACTTTGTTATTAACTTTTGTGCACAAGTGATTTTAACGGTGTTTTAAAGCCGAGGAATATTGGCGCCATCAGCACACCCTCAAACCCTTATTTACACAAATTCCGCCAAGTAATCGTTTGCATTCTCCATTGCAGACGAAATTTTCTCACTGTGGATCCTTTGCTTCAATTGTGCTTTATTGCTGTGGTCATCCCACTGCAATTTAATCCTCGGTGCCACTGAAGTGGAATTCCAGGCGCCTTCGGTTATCATCTTTCCATCATAATTTTGTACTCCAGCAGGACCCCATTTACCTGTCTTAATTATGCCCATCTTCTAATTTTGTTATTGTAAATATGAGTGATTTTAGTTAACCTAAGAGTTTATCTCAATTTTCCCTTTCAAGTAAGGCCCTCTGATCATTACCTTTTCTTCTTATGTCCTACTAGTCCAGGAATTTTAGTCAGATCAGCGTCACCCCTTGTGGTAAGTTACTTCCTCCTAGATTAGAACATAAATATATATATATATATATATATATATATATATATATATATATATATATATATATATATATATATATATATATATATATATATATATATATATATATATATATATATATATAGTACACAAACATATACATATAATATATATACTGTATATGGGGGTATGGACATGGATCCTCGGTGAATAATGTGTAACAGGTCAAAGTGGACAACGTGGCTGAGTGCTGCAGCATTCAGTTCGTTTGCTAGGTCCATGGATGGCTCCCAGGCAACCGCACACCAGTCTGCCCAGCTGTAAGTGGGAACCAGCATCTACTGCATGGGCTAGTAACTTTACCAGGATGGGAGAGATATATACACACACGCACACAAATAAATATATATATATATATATATATATATATATATATATATATATATATATATATATATATATATTATATTATCGCATGACATGGACAGTTCTTCTAAGCTTGCAGTCATTGTCTTCTTTCTGCTTATATGTTTTTTTCGGTTCATAAACCAATACTTGCTGACTACAATTTCTTTACCGCATCAAAGCATGTGAATAAAAATGGTAAAATTAAACTTTTTCAGCACATGAATACTTGACAATTATCTAGCCCATTCCTCTCCCCCTCACTTCTCCATCTATGGTTAAAGGTCGTCAATGCGTAGCAGAGGGAAGAGACAGGTCATATCACTTGAGCACAACATAAAACCATGTAAGGTGCAAATTATGTACAGAGTACTCGAATCAATCCATAATTTTTTACACATTATGCAGTTCAGCCTAATATACGCAAGACGAATCTATGATATTCCACGAAAAGTAAGTCAAGACTCCAGTTATGCACTACATATACCTTAAATCCAAATATCACCACACAAGAACTGTTTTACTGTTCTCACGTGATGTATATTTAACTCAAAATCTGCCCTTCTCTTTTCTGGGTCAAGCACCGAACCGACGAAGTTAATCTTCTCTTCTCTCACGTGTGTGTTTGTGTGTGTGCAACTTTTGGCGTGTAGTGAATCATTCCACAGGAAATCTATTGCCACCATCAAAGACAAAAAGTTACTGGGTCAAAAAAATTAACAAAAGCAACAATAATGATCGGAATATCCTATTATTATTATTATTATTATTATTATTATTATTATTATTATTATTATTATTATTATTATTATTGCTGCAGGATAACAATTAAAAAGTCCGGTAATGAACATTATTATTATTATTATTATTATTATTATTATTATTGCTGCAGGATAACAATTAAAAAGTCCGGTAATGAACAAGTATAGTTAAAAACTGCATTAAACCTTCAAGATTTCCGGATTTTTTTTTCAAAGGAAGGACACAAGATTTTCCCAAAAGCGTAATTGTTGTGATTCTTATTAACACATTTTCAACACTCAAACTTTTTTGCGTCTTTTTATTCATCTTAATTTCAAACGTGACCGTTCATCATATGTTGTTTATTACGACTTATATTGTAAATGTGCGAAAATTTACATGGAAAAAGCTAGAGGGCCAAAATTTCCATACGTGAAGAGGTAAACAGATCCAAGAGAATAAGATCAAAACAATTAAAACTGCCAACAAACCTATCATATACTATCTACTCAACTGCAATCTTGCACTGAAAAAACTGCATTCCTGAAAACTTCTTGTTAGTTCAGCGAGTTCTCGATGAACAATTTATGCCTTATCAATCCTCGGCAAAAAATAGTAGACTGAGATAAGAATAACTGAGTCAGAAGGAAGACAATTAGTACACTGGTTTTCCGATGATGCACTGTGATCTCGTTGATGGCTTCCATCTGAGCTGATCTATCCCCATTTTTAATTTCTAGGATGCAATATTTGTTTATCATGGCTAAAGTTAGAGACAGAATTTGTAAGATATTTACACCAACACGAAATTTAACAATAAAACTGAACCTCAGAGGAAATTCTATACACCAATATCCATCTCCCATTGATAAAAAATTCCTGTATACTTATATTCCTTACGGAGAGAGAGAGCGAGAGAGAGAACGCTAAGCATTGCACGAAGCTGAAACAGAATTACCCAACAAAAATCACAGGAAGATTAATGAAAGAAGGTCTGTCGGGAGGTGTACAGTATTTCTAAATGCACAATAACAAATAACAATCGTGAGCAACACATCACGTGTGGCTGCAGCCAAACCTCTGGCACAATGCCATTATTGTCAAGCATTACCTCTTAGCCAAGGAACAGTTAACAAGTAAACAATTGAAGCAAAAACAAGTCCCTTGTGCGCACGTCTCTCTCTCTCTCTCTCTCTCTCTCTCTCTCTCTCTCTCTCTCTCTCTCTATTATATCAGATTGCCTTGGTCTCTCTCTCTCTCTCTCTCTCTCTCTCTCTCTCTCTATATATATATATATATATATATATATATATATATATATATATATATATATATATATATATATATATATATATATATATATATATATATATATATATATATATATATATATATATATAATGAATTTTTTGCCACATTCACCTGTAACTTTTAATATTTACAAATACTACATAATATCGTTTAATACCAATTCTTCATTCTCTCGGGGAATCCCTGTCAGAGAAGAAAAGCCTTAACTAAAAGAAAAGGAAATATATATATATATATATATATATATATACGATCATGATCGAGTATATATATATACACACATACACACACAAAATCCACCGTTCGTAACCACGTCCAATTTTTAAATTAATGGATATATGCCCCTAAGAGCGATGGGTTGATGGTGTTCGGGTCTTTTTTTTTTTTTTATAAAAACACATTTATCAACGCTAAATACCTAACCTTCGTTTACCCAATTGTTTGCAGCCTAATTACCAGTTTGTTTACATTCTCCCTTTCTCTTTTAGTTACACTCTACCTCTAGCTTTGATGGGTGTTTCGTTCTAGTTTTCCGTTGGAGTTTTTACCCTTTATATTGGTAAATTCTAAAAAAGTTAGAATTTATCAGGTATGTAAGTGGCATTTTATGTATTTATCTAATTTTCCAGCCTTGAAAATGGATCAAGTGATGTGAAACGTCCGCATAAGAAACTTGTTACTAGTGAGCGATATGCCTTTACCTCTTCATCCTGATATACAGTATATACATTGTAGAAAAATGCGCATTAATGCGCAATTATTGGTATTAATGAGTGTGGTTGTGGTAATTTTTAAATATTTAGTTAATTCTCCTGCTCAGGAATAGTTTGTTTCTTGGTTAAAAGCAAATGCATTTCCTTGCAAACATACGAATTGCCTCTTGGGACAATTTAGGAGAAACAAGCCATTCTTGAGCCATGTCATTTAAGTTTTGGCAGGTTGCTCCCCACTTATCGCAAGGCTGAAAAACCATTGTCGGAAGTGAGCGACCTGAAGAGGGGGAACGGAGGACGGGGAGAGAGCGGAAGCAGAAGCAATCTGTCTGCCAAAAGAAATTTTTTACAGCCAAGTGACAATGGCTGGCTCACGTTAATTGGGGGACCGTGGCTCTGGACGTAACCTCTCTGGGATGCTCATCACCGTCTTCACCATCCACTACTCAAGAGGTGGAATATTAACTTCCATCACCACCGCTACCTTTGTCAACACTTTATTATGGACCTAAAGGACTGGCTAACAGTTAAGGTAAAGTTTGCTATAAGTGAGGTGCATTTGCTTCGTAAACGTTTAACTTTAGTTACGTTTTTCATAACCAAAGTCTTGCAACCAAACCCTTATTTACAATAAAATCTGAATGGTCTCATGTTTAGTCTTTATTACTATCTCGCTTTTCGAGATAAACAGGTTCTTCAAAATAAACAAGCAATTGGGCTGTAATGATTGACGAGAGGTGACAATGGAGGGAGGAGCAGAACAAATACAAAAAAGGTTACCTTAATATTAGTTTATTACAAATTAGTTATTTACATATTTATAGTGAGTCAAGGTTCAATCTAAAATGAACAAAAACATTACAAATGAATTAATCGCTTAACAGCAGCAGCAACAATAAAAAAAAAAAACAATCATTACATAAGCAAATTGATAAACAATTCAAAAGCTTAATAATAAACAATACTTAGGCAGCTAAAATAATAATTGCATAACTCACAGGCAGCAAAAAAAAAAACAAATAATGAAAAAAACTGTAAACTAATTATTACAGCAAATACATAATCCCGCAGCATAAAGGAACAACAGTACTGGACGTCCTTCTCCAACATCGGACGAAAACAACAGAGCCGACACGGCAACCATCTAGACCCCAAAAACAGTACAGACGTCCTCCTCCAGCACTGGACGACCACGACAGAGCCGACACGGCAACCATCTCGTCCACAAAACTTCTCCACTGCTCTGCTGCCAAGACCTGACTCGCAGGTACGGATACCTGCTGCTGCTACTCCAGCTGGTTTGCTACTGCTCTCAACCTACCTCGTTGCTGCTACAAACCTGACTGACGTTGTCAAGCACTCCACGACAGACGTCAACTCACCAGCACGAAAAAAAAACACAAATAAAGGAGGCAACAATCCACTAAGGGAACAATCGACAAACGATTGTTCCTAACAGTCTTAAATTCTTAAATTTTTGTAATCTACGATAATGGGCTAAAATTAAGTTCGAACATTAGCAAATTTGAGGTTTCCAGCGGGGATCTAACTATTGATATCTCCGTAACATTTCATAACTTTCAAGAAATTGTTTAGGAAATTTACTTATTATATTTTACATATTTATATTGTAACCCGTGCATTCCAAAATTTCAATGTTTTATGTAATGGGTTACAGGGCCTGATGTTTCGAAAGTTAAGGGGCAATAGTGCGGGCCGAAATGCAGGTTCTCTAACGGAGAGAGGACGTCCGCGCTAAGTTTTCAACGTTTATGACTGCTGTACCAGGATCATCCTAGTCGCCAGTCCCCATTATTAATGTAGTTACAATTGTTAATTTAATTGTAAATTAAAAGTGTTCTTTTTTAGAACTAAGTTTGTTTGACCAAAATGTTAAATTGCTCTCTTACATTGTTTTTCGAATATGAATATATATATATATATATATATATATATATATATATATATATATATATATATATATATATATATATATATATATATATATATATATGAATGAATTTTATCACACCACCGTGATTCATATGCAAGCATTAAGCTACAAATGTCCTTTAATATCCAATTCGCTCTACCGCGGAAATAATATATTTTCATATGCTATTTCCGAGGTAGAGCGAATTGGACATTTATACTGTGTGTGTGTGTGTGTATGTATATAACAAGTATAGGATGGATAAATGAAAAAACTATAAATGAAAAGAAAATTTATTTAAAAAAGGCATTATAAGAATGTTTTGAGACCAGTGCCGAGCTCTGCATAAATAATCTAGGTTTTCATGTGTTCCAGGAATCAGAATTCTTTTTTGAACAGGTGCCTAGTCGTGCAGCAAAAAATCTGAGTCGTTTCGTGTCCTTGTATGCTCGTCCGTTAAAACCAATTTATGGGCGTTTAGAGGTAAAGGCCTTGAGTGAGACGAACATTGTCGCTGACGTCTAATGTTGAGTTTTAAGTGGTGAATTGGAGGCAAATTTGGCTCCCGTTTCTTCATCAATGAGAGCACAGGCCCCAGAATTATCTGCTGCGTAGTTTCTTCTGTACTGATAGCTTGCATTTTAGTTTTCTGTAAAAGAAACTACTGAGAGGCTATTTGTCTGTCCGTCCGCACTGTTTCTGTCCGCCCTCAGATCTTAAAAACTACTGAGGCTAGAGGGTTGCAAATTGGTATGTTGATCATCCACCCTCCAATCATCAAACATAGCAAATTGCTGCCCTCTAGCCTCAGTAGTTTTTATTTTATTCCATGTTAAATTTAGCCATGATCGTGCGTCTGGCACCGCTATAGGTGCCAACAACACAGGCCACGACCTGGCCGTGGGTGAAAGTTTCATGGGCCGTGGATGAGAGTTTTATACAGTATTATACGTTGTACAGAAAACTCGATTGCGCAGAAGAAAATTGGGCGCATCTTTACTTGTTAGTTTTCTGTAAAAGAAAACTATTGAGATGGCTATTTGTCTGTTCGTCCGCCCTCAGATCTTAGAAGCTCCTGACGCTGGATGGCTGCAAATTGGTATGTTGATCATCCACCTTCTAATCATCAAACATATCAAATTGCAGCCCTCTAGCCTCAGTAGTTTTTATTTTATTTAAAGTTTAAAAATTTAGCCATAATAGTGTGTCTGTCAACAATATAGGACAGGCCACCACCGGGCCATCGTTAAAGTTTTATTGGCAGCGCTCATACAGCATTATACTGAGACCACCGAAAGATAATTCCATTTTCGGTGGCCTTGATTATACACTGTAGCGGCTGTACAGAAAACTTGATTGGCGCATTTTTTACTTGTCAATTTTCTATAAAAGAAACCTGTTGTGCCGGCTTCGTCTGTCCGCCTGCTTCTGTCCGCCCTCAGATCTTGAAAACTAAGGACGCTAGAGGGCTGCAAATTGGTATGTTGATCATCCACCCTCCAATCATCAAACATACCAAACTGTAGCCCTCTAGCCTTATTGGTTTTTATTTTATTCAAGGTTAAAGTCAGCCATAATCATGCTTCTGGCAACGATATAGGACAGGCCACAAACTGCCCGTGGTTAAAGTTTCGAGGGCAATTGGCTCATGCAGCATTATACCGAGATAGATATATTGTCGGTGGCCTTGATTATACGCTGTAGCGGCTGTACAGAAAACTCGACTGCGGCGAAAAAACTTCTGCGCATTTTTTACTTGTTTTTATCTTGTGGGTAGTTTTAGCGGCCTGAATTTTTGTTTCATGTAGCACATGGGTGTGATCATGAAGTCTACCGACAATTTCGCTTCTTTGGATATGCTTTGTAGGTGGCTTTGTTTCCGCGTTCTTCACACTCAAATGATACAACACCATTTGCCAAGTCTTTTGGTTGAACATAATTATATCCACCACAATCTTGTCGGTCTTTTCCTCTTTCACTTTTTATAAATTCCATGATGCTTAAGGGCTTGCAGTCTTTTCTCTAATAATAATTTAAACCTATTTCAAAAGAAACAAAAATGTAAATAAACTACAAGTGTAACTGTTGTTAATTGTTATAATTATTACAATTAAATGTATTCAAAAGCAAACTAGTGTAACGATTGTTAAGTTGTTATAAGCAATATGGCACTTGGTGACTTTTTACGAAAAAAATTAATTATTTTCTGTTTGGAGAAAACGATAACCTTTAAATTTAAACACAATATAATATCGGGGGGTAATTGTCCTGATACCGTTTAAAAGTACTCTTACAGTCATTACTTAGCATTCTCTTACTTCTCTAATCACCTGACATCTGCATTTTTGTAGACTTTCTAGTCCCGACGTCCCTAGAATATAGTTTGTCATCCACATGAAATGTACCTAGTATACTTTCTCTAGTGCAATATAGAAAGTACTTAAGGTTCTTTGCAGCGTCCCTTATGTTTTCAGCTGCCTTTTATATTTCAACAGTTTGAGCTGGTCTCTAACTACTTAGCTGTTTAGCTTCTTTAACATTTCATTATCATTTTCATCACTAACTCAAGAACAAATACTACGGGACAGGACAATCAAGAGTACAAGTGAGTCGGCTGTTTACTACAAGTAATTGAGAATAAAAAAATAAATAAATAAACGAGTATACACAGAAAACGATTGTCGTGAGGTATTTAAGTGTGAGGACTTGATTAAATATTCATGCTGTTATCTCAGTCAACTTCAGCAAAGTGAAGAGAGTTGCTTCGTAACTGAGGTCAAGTATAACAGCCATGCAGATAAATCTGCCCAAGTAGATAATCTGCGTCTTAAAATCTTTTCAATGCAGCAAAGTTTTATCCTTTAACAAAATCTTATCTCTTAATAAAGTCTGTTGCTGTTGAAACAAAAAATATTTATCTCGAAAGCATTTCTCAGAGAGCAGTTTTTTCCTTTTACTTATCCTCTTGATAGGCATTACAAAAGAGCGGTCACAAACTCTGTATCTCGTAACAAAACTTGTATCTCTAAATGAAGGTTGTTTCCAGTGAGAAGGTTTGTATGGCGCATCAACGTTTGTGCCCACAGTTAAATCAGGGCACTTAATAACAAAATGTGTATTTGTAACAAAGTTAGTACCCCAGTTGTAACAAAAGTTACATCTTGTAATAAAATTTTTTGTAACTTGATGAAAAAGCTGACATCATTCTCTTAACGTGTACATTTCAATTTTCCAACACTTTTCGCCCTTGACCGCTGGACCCCCCACTGTGTCTTACCTATTACATTAATGCGGCGTCACAGAGACGCGTTTTCTGCCATCTTTCAGCATCCTGCCGACAAATACTGCATCATCAGTCTTAAACCTTTTTCTATGCTGGTGCAAAACAGAAGTTACGCATCTTCACTGCGGTGACGCCACACAAGAACGAACATGCGCGATTTCAATTTTGCTACGGATACTGGCAACTTAGAACAGCAAAAGATTGGCGGCTACATTACAGGTGCCAAAGGAATAGAGGTTATTTCACTGATTGCTGCTTCCTCAACCCTTGTTGTTGGCCTCAGTTTCTAACGTCATGCTACTTGCGGGGCTTGTAGGATGCTAGTGTTCATTGTTTGCGTGAGAATCTATACAAGTACCACAATAGGTAAAACTTTGCTTTATGGCAGCTATATTACATGAATTAATAGGTGACAGGTATCACTGTTTGTCACAATAACGTGAGAGTCTAAAATTCAAGTTTTTCCGAATTTAGTTTCCACTGTCATCCAAGATAATGAACTGAGTTCTTGAAAATTCTTATTTCTAGATTATTGCATTTATCTGTTAATAATCTCCCTGTAACTATCTTAGAATAGATTCTCCTATGAAATAAGAGACCGAGACGGACAGTGGTGCCCAAATCTACTCTGTCAGAGCACGAAATATCTTGAGAAGAACATATTTTGATTAAACTTGGTGGAAACACTTACTGGGGTACCCCTCTAGATGTTTAACCTTTGAATACCGATGAACATATGCGTTATTTCTTTCAAAAAGCTCGCCATTATCAGGTATACGGATTTTACGTTGCATGACTTGGCAAATACGCGTGTTCTATTGAGTGCCGCGTGCTGCATTTTATTCACGATAGCCTTGCATTAGATAAGCTAATTACGCAACTTAACAAGATTAGTGATAAGGTATAAGCTTGTCTAGTAAGATTCCCACGATCAAAAAGCCTTTTGTAAAAAAAAAGAAAAAACAAAGGAACAACAATATCTGTGCATATCAACCAACAGACTTATTTTAAATTGTACAACTTATAACAAGACTATGATTACAAGCACGCAACGGAGACACAAATTACACGCACGCGCGCGCGCGCACACACACACACACACACATATATAATATATATATATATAATATGTGTGTGTACTAAACCACTGAATATGAATATACAAAACAATTAAAAGATTCAGCACATGCAAGTGCTTTAACATGCACCTTCCAACATTGGAAATCAAGTTCTATGCCATGGAAGACTCTGGTAGAGGTTACGACACAGTACAAGCTTGAGACCATCGGTCACATGGTCATCCCAAGGCTTAAGGCTGCTAAATGTGACGCATAATAAGAATAAAAATCACACAGTAAATAAGCACACATATATGTGTATATCTATCTATCTATCTATCTATCTATCTATCTATATATATATATATATATATATATATATATATATATATATATATATATATATATATACATACATATACATAACGATTATGCAGTCAAGAGCATGAGTAATGCAGTACTGACCAGCGCATTACTCTTTCTCTGGTGCTAGATCCTCTTCAGGGTCAGAGTACACTTTTACTCTCCTTCTTACTTTTACTTCATCACTTCTTGTCAAATACTTTTTTATCGGCCTCGATTCCACCGTCATTTCTGTACCCTGATCATCTCATCACACTTTAATGGACATTTTCTTCCATTCTGACCTACAAATTAGGCCTTTTATCTCGCATTAACCTTTTATTTTCATTTTAGAAACTGATATCTTCTTTTTCTTATGAAATGAATATCAACAATTCGTTTAACAACTACTTCATGAGTTCACACTATTGACGCTTTAAATACTTCTATTCCACATCCTGGTGTTTCCTTTCCGTCTACTAATCGCGACGTGACTCTTCGTTACTATTTTTATCACTTATTACTTAATTTGCTCCTTGTAACTGTGATATTGTAGTACTGTCATCCATTTCTACAGTACTCTGACCTCCAATCACATTTACCTCAAAATAATTCACAAGGGGTCATTAATTTGTTGGTCTGTCCCATTCAGTCAAATTGTATTCATATAGTTCCAATAACCTGCACTTCACAATTCCCAGCTTCTACTACAAACATTCACTTTGTGGTTAAAAAAATGGAACAAAAACGGCACTCGTAAGTGGTACAAATATACCAATCATTCAGTTGTACTTGACCGTAACTTTGTGTAGTATAAAAATGTCATTCATCTCCTACTTCTGGACCTTGTCCTAATCCAAGGACACCCAACCCACAAGGTTCTACCTTAGTTGCGTAAGCATAACACGTTTGGTTGATGCACAGTAAGTCTATTGTCAACTATGTCTCAAAATTTGCAAATTTCTAACCAGAAATTACAAATATTTTAGGCCTTGATTCAAGGTCAAACTGAGGGCAAGAGGCTGAAGTTAAAAAGTCTTCCATTAAGGAAAATCTGTTCCAGTTGTGAAAACCATACCTTGCAGTCATCAAAAGGTATCAGGAATTATAAAAACTTTATCTAAAAGGTAATGATTTTCTATGTATAATATTGACCGAAGATCAAACAGAAGGATAGGAGGGACTGCACAAAAATGACAGTCATACCACAAAGCTTCGAAAGCTATTGGGACTTACGCTTTAACCGAAGGTAAAATAATGATTCTGCGGACATTTGTTCCCACGAACTAAAAAGTTCCTAGGCACTATACAAGTCGGTCTCCTACAGACCCCTCAATTTCCTTAATCTTGTTTCCCTTTACTAGTATAGGAAAATCTATTTATATAGGCAGACCTTTTGAAGAGCTTTATCAAACAAAATGTATATTTGCATACTAATATCTACCATTCCATAACAGTACCTTCGACACATAAGAAACAGCTCAAGATTTCATTGAAAATGTGTTGATAAATATATCTTACATAACAGCCCTCTAAAAAGAAGCATGAATACCTAACGGCATTCCAACAAGCCTTTTGCAGCAACAGTAAAAAGGCTCTGTAAAGGTTGAATGTCATCGTTATAGCGGAATTCCAAAAACGGAAATGGGTTATTTCAAAGCATCAACTAGGGTCAATGCCAAGGTTCGGGGTTAGTAGGAGCAAGAGGAGGAAAAGAAGGGAGGAGGAAGAGGAGAGAGAAGAGGACTTTGGTGGACGCCATCCACTGAAAAGACGGACACGAAAGCCATATGAGATGTCGCCAAGCCCACAACATACACGTGACCGAGTCGCACTAGAGTGATTTAGATATCCTTCTTGAGCCCCGATAACCTTATCAGAGGCAACTGAAGAGCCTGCGCGGCCATGTGTTGCCGTCTGATTCTTTCCCGTGTTTGCATATCGGACTGAATGGTGGAATATTCCACCGGTTCAGTAATAAAGTAGGACGAACAGCAGCCGGCAAGGGTAAACTTTTCCATTATTCTTCTTAATTTTGTCTACGGCGCCAATTTAGAAAAGCACGTTAAAAAAAGAAGAAGAAGAAGACATAGCGACAGATTTAGATGTGACAGGGAACCTTTGTTTTGGCAACGTCAATCGTTTTTACGTCTTCCTTTTCTCCTGCGGTGCGTTTTTACCTCATTTTGTCCTTGTATTGCCATCTGTCCTTTCTTCGACATTCCTCGTTTTTTCTGTTCTGAGGACAAGAGATAGATAAACAGCGTACCCACTGATGATCCATAAATCCGCGATGTGAATTTAGATAAAATACTATGTGCGCCATAACTCCAAATAAAATGCGTTGACACTACGCTCAAACGGTCACGGTGAGTTTAAAGACTAAACTTGACTTTCAAGAAAAAGTAAAATAAATCCCCCAAGTCCCTATAAACTGAAGCATCGAGAGTTAATTACTCTAACATAATTCCTTTAAGAAAACATGACACAAAAACAGCATTAAAATATGACACACCTTAAAAAGTTTTCTACTTATCTAGACTGTGGTAAAAAAAGCCTCTTATCAAAACATCTTGGCGTTTCAGTCAAGAAACGAAAAGGAAAAAAAAGTTTCTCGGAATTAACTTCAATAATCGATTACATTCTCAGACGTACCCTTTTTCGTTTATCATAGTCAACCGTACACCATTTATTACGCATAAAAGTTTAGGACACGTTCCTCCTCTAACTACTGAGTCAGTTATGACCCCCTGGTGCAGAGAACTTAAGGCGTCATCTGATTCATAAATTTATGCAGAAGCCTTGGCAGCTGAGCGTCGAAAGCGCAAATTTACCATACCCTCTCCCTACCACCACCACAACCCGACATTAAACAACCTTCTGACTCTATCTTCCGCATAATCTCCCACTTCCTAAATATCAAGGTTATATATTATATACGTATATGTATGTATATGTATATGTATATATATATATATATATATATATATATATATATATATATATATATATAATCATATTACATAAATTTATGTATATATATTAATATATACATATATATGTGTATGTGCTGTGTATACTATTTCAAGGGTGGTTCACGGAACGCAAGAGGTTTCTGTAGCCCTTCTGTCAACTATTCTTAACTACTTATGCTTACTTAAACGTGGTGCGACGTATATACTCCTTTGAGCATTGACTACGGTATACGAAACACACACACACACACTGTTCTTGAAACGGATGATAACAAGCGAAACGTACGAATTCTAAATCTCGATATGGTGCGTTCAAGTAACTGGTAGAGATAAACTAGAGAATTAACAAATTAATCAGACATTATCCTGGCACTTTTCCTTGGATTAAAACAATCATTTTGTCGGGAAAATTGTTCTATTTGGTGTTGGAAGCTGTTTTATGTACCTTTCCATTGCTAATTAAAACCGTCAATTGGTAACAAATTCCACTTGCGGCCCAACCAATGATTAACAGATCAAACCATCGCATCAATGATTACATGGGTCACTGAAATACGCATTTTCATATTCGCCTTAACAACAAGAGGAATCTTCATGAAATGTGACACTGATTAGAGATGAATTCATTTCGCTCGTGAAAAATTCTGCTACTCTTCACCAGAGCTTATTCAATCACGCCATTCAACTTGGTACACATCATGAGAAGTGACCACGCCTTCGTAACTGGTTTTTATATAAGAGACCTTGATCCCTGAGAGCTCCAGAACTAAAATTGAGCTTCACTAGGTTCTTTCAGTAACAGTCTAAACATTGCCCAAGTACTGTAGAAAACAAAGTCTTGATTTTACCTTTGGTAAATAATTAAGAGAGAATATTTTCTTAATACCTTACCGAAGGCTATCAAATGTGCTCCGACGGCACTTCCCATCTTGTATTGTTAAGTCTGATGCAACAGAACCACTAACGTCTTCCAATTTCCAAATTACAAGCCTTCTCTCTCTCTCTCTCTCTCAAACACACACAAACAAACACTAACTAAACGTGTCATTTTCTTTTAGTCGACAATGAATAACGAAATTTCGGTCGCATCAGGTTTTACAATTTCATTTCCTCAAATGGGATCGAATTTGATTACCTAAATTGCCCTTTACTTAAAATGGGAGGATTCTCTTTTGCTCTTATTGTATCAATCTCTCACACAGAGAACTAAAGGCCACCAAACAACACTTCCTTCTCTAATTTTTCCTCGCATTTTTAAAAAATAATATG
Source organism: Macrobrachium rosenbergii (assembly GCF_040412425.1). Classification (NCBI taxonomy): domain Eukaryota; kingdom Metazoa; phylum Arthropoda; class Malacostraca; order Decapoda; family Palaemonidae; genus Macrobrachium; species Macrobrachium rosenbergii. The sequence continues at coordinate 37,926,405 of NC_089787.1, forward strand.
TCTAACAAGTATGCGTAGCCCATTTTGTAAATAAGCAATTTATTTCTCACTCTCTCTCTCTCTATAGAAAATATGTACAAGAGCACTGAAAAACTTCCTTACTTAAGTGACCCTAACAAACTCGTATTTCTTACGTAAACCACAACGAATTCACTGCAGCCTTTCTAAAGACGGATCCCCGGTTCACCGGCAGCCGGCACGATGTTTACAAGTCCTTAGTTTATCTTGAAATCTTACTTTACGCCTAGACAATTCCATAAAGGTGGAATTACAACAATATTCATGCACGGAAAACCTAAGCTAGTATGCATCGAGTGGAGGGATTATGTCATTATTTCAAATGATCACAAAATACGTTCAGTTTTTTCAAGATTACATGAAAAATATTTAGCTTCGTTGACCTGTATTGAAAATATTTAGCAGGCATAGGATCTTCAGGTTTCCAAGTTCAAACGTCATTTTTACCTTAGGTCCTGATATCCAAGTCCGACTAAATTTAACTTTTACAGACATATGGGCCTTTCGTTCTAGGGTTGAATGAAAGAAACATTTCAAGTTAACGGTATTAATAAATCAGAGACAAGGACATAATATTCAAAACTATGTCATGAGCAGAAATAGTTTCCAGTGTGGGCTAAAGCTAGAGACAGAAAGTAAAACGCTAACAATCTTTGATAAAATTTTCGAAAATTAATTGTTATGATAATCAGATAAACCTTAGCTTGTTTGAAGAACCTTCAAAAATACTGACATGCAATAAAAAGAAACATGATTTACTGTTATCCTGAACATGACAACTTTCATTCATGTTAAAATGTTTCAAATACTTTCACTTTAAATGGGACTCTCGATGTCATAATATTCATCTAAGGAAGTCAAGGTTATAAGAGTCAATGAACTAAGCAGAGAGAGGAGTATGACGCCTTGATTCAGAAATTTTGGCAAGGAAGTAAAAACCAAAGGACCTTGATTTTCTGTTGTAGCTGCAGTGATGTAACTCCAAATATTGTACCCCTTGAGTACCGAGTCTACTTAAACGAAAATAAACGTAGCATTCCTATGGATATATGTTGTGTTACTGCATAATAGGTTGTTATTATCATTAGCATACATTGTTCTTCAACAGGAGCATACACAGCAGAGGTAAGTATAGAAAACATATAGAAATTATGGTAAAACATATCACTAACAATACAGATAATATATATATATACATACACACACACACACACATATATATATATATATATATATATATATATATATATATATATATATATATATATATATATATATATATATAATGTATATTAGCTGAGACATTTTTTGTCTGCCAATCTACTGCCGATTACGAATTGGCCAACATACGCAGCTTTTTAAAAATAATTTTGTGTAGTGAATCAGCTTGCATTTTGATATTCTGATGCTGGATTGCTAATCCATGAAATCGCAGATTAAGAAAAAACACCCTGGCAACCACGTAACCAATCGTCTGTCTAGGCTTCGTGCCGGTATTTGGTTTTTGTTTAGGCGACCCCCAACAATGTGGGGTGATTAAGCATTTTCAATGAGTCTGGGCCAAAAATTTCCACGTTTTCATAAAAGGTTTCCTTTCCAACAATGAGGTTTTGTACTTAATCCTGTCTTCTTAACTGTTATGCATGAATTAGCCGCTTGTCTTTTATCAGACCACATTTTCGAACATACTATTCATATTAAGCCCATCCCTATACCTCTGTGCATTCAGATACCGAGGTGCTATAAATGTCGTGGAGAGCATTTCACTTCTTAATTTAATGACAAATTTTCAAGAAGAATCCCAACTATTCAGTTCTTCTTACACTACGTGTAATAAGCAGTTTGTCTCAGAAGCGTCAACCTATTTCTTTCATTTGCATTCAACATCCACACATCACTTCCATAAAGGAGAGCTGGATCATCAATCCCTTCTCACATTCAAATTTGGCCTCCACTTTGTCTTCTTCACACGCCTTATTATCTTCCTTGCTTCATCTATTCTGCGACTCACCACAGTTTTTGTCCTGTTTAGCTCCTGTTTGAATTCCAAACTGGTTCAAGTTTTCACCTACAGCATTTTCCAGGATTATCTTAGCCATCCTGCAATAGAAATCAACAGTTTCCATTCTTTTACCATCCATATTAACATTCACTACTCCACCTTCTTGGTTTCCCCTTAATCTCATAGCCTTTCTCTTCCTTCTGCTACTTCTCTTCGCTATCCCAAAACAGTGCTACTTCATCTACAAACATCAGTAATTACACACTCCATTCACTAGACTTTTCTTATCACACAACTTTGCACCTACATCTCATTTCCTCTTTCTGACTTCTTGCTCAACTCCATACATGGAGACTTAAACAGCCATGGAGTCATAACAACCTTGCTTAAGAAACCCTTCTACACCAAACTAGTCACTCCCCTCTACAAACCTTGCTTCCATCACAAAATAATTTCAATCAATCTCAATATCATCTGTACCATGCACCCTCAACACCTAATACATTCTTACTATCAATCCTATTACATAGATTTTTCTAGGTCCATGTATGCCATATACAACTCCTTCCCTTATCATCTAACTTATTACCTAACTATTTGATAACAAATACCAGATCCCCACAATCTCTTGTTTAACCCTATAATGTTCTTCCCTATTAATATTTCATCTTTCTTATTTCTCGTTCAAAATCTTAAGTTACACCCTCCAGGCTCCAAGTGTACTATATAATATTTTGACTCCTCGTAATTCTTATTGTTCTTTATGTCACCTTTACTTTTATCCATATAACTTGCAAAGCCTAGTCAACCACTCATATGCAGCCTCATCAATTCATAGTGTCCGTTCAATCCTCAACATCTAATTGCCCTCCTAAAATTTTCATCAGTCACCTCTACAAGAATTTTCCAATTCACACTAATCCTTTGTGCTCTGGCATCATTCAGCTCATCTTTCCAGTCATTACCCTCTCAAATAAATGTAAGCTTTAGGACATAATTATAAAACTGTTTCGGTTGCTGTGTAAGAACGAGTACAAAACACCGCCTATAAAAGGAACTCCCGACTGATTTCTAATAGCCCTGAGTACAAACTCATGAGTTAACATCTGGATGAGGACAAAGAAGCCCTCTGGCTTCTTTGTCCTCATCCAGAAGGGGTGTAAGTCGTGGACAGAGCTTAATACTGTCATAGTTAAGGCTGTATGGAGTGTGTGTACTCGCAGATCTTATATCGTACCTGACTTCCTTTAAGAATACTAATAACCGTGACAGTCATACCCTAGACATCATGAATAAGGCCAGTCCTATATTTAATGATTCTATTAGACTAGCAAGCTGCAGTACCTATGTCATGTTTCTTTGGTAATTGTTAGATTATATCTTAACAAACCTTCTCGTAATCTATGCCTTTTTCTCATTTCCTAATTTTCTTTCTCTCTAATATATATATATATATATATATATATATATATATATATATATATATATATATATATATATATATATATATATATATATATATATATGTGTGTGTGTGTGTGTGTGTTTACATCAGTCTTTCATTTAGGTACACATGTAGGTTGTAGGCATATGTTCTTGCCTACACATTTACAGTTTATTCTCAAGTCATGATTTCCTTAACCTTTAGGATATAGTGAAAATAATTTTCCAAAATGAGTGCATAAACAAATGGGTTTATATCACGCCGAAACGGTTACCTAACTTATAAATATATGCCAAGCGCCTTAAGATATACTGCTGGTATACAATTACGCCGCCAAGGGCACAAACATATCCATCCTTAAACTTTTTACCAAAAGTAATAACTTCATATACAGCAACCAACTAAAAAATCGTCTTTCATAAATGTGAATCATACTGTCAACAGCTCCATATAAGTACAAAACAACTTCGCACTGACAACCACTTGATGAGCGCGATTCATGAAAAATAACTTTACCTTGGGTCAACAGCAGTAATTCGCACGAAGGTTTTCCGCCTTAGTTTATCTGGCATCTGAGACCCGCCCTCCTCGTCTCTCGTTGTGTAAACAGCACGTGTGCCAAGTTCTATTTTGGAAATGTTTGCACTTCTAATCTTTCGCTTCACAATGGCGAGATGTGGATAACAAAATAAATATGTATATAAAAAAAAGGTATCGTCAACGTATAAGCGTCTTTCAGGTACTAACTCACTACCTGTGCACATGTTTGTGCAAGCATACAAGCCAACACACATGCGCGCGCGCATACACACACACAAACAGTTTTTGGGAAGGAAAGAGAGGATATCCAAATAAAAACTTATTAAAATACAAATATACTAAAGTACATTCTTCAAAATTTCGAATACTAAACAGCTACAAGATAAATTGCTGAGTTTATTTACCTGCAAGTAACATTTACTCTAGAAATCTTTGCAAAGAAAATAAATAATCAGTATTCTCTTACCTACCAACCTGCCTAAGATCCCTTCGCTTCGTCCTTTTATTTTCCTTGAAGTCTTGTCTTTCACGGCAACGAAATTCCGATTAATATTAAAATTACTTTCTTCTATGGTAATTGTCAATTGTTTAACTCAGCTTGTTCTTTCTTACTTGGGAAAATCAACAAATTTCAACGAACGTTTATTTTCCTCTAATAAAAAAAAAGCTTGAAATTCTCTTTCTGCTTCTGCTTATATTGATCTGCAGCTTTTCAGTTGCAAGAGGCAGTTCTAATGCTCTCTACCTAGTTGAGACCCTCGTCATTTTAACTTGAAAAAGTACGTACCCTGTTACCATTCTTTATCATACAGTCGTACTGAAAAAGATCTGAAACAGGTCAACCATATGAATCACTTCTTGTTAGGAGGTTTTTCTGAAAACCTAACCACTACATACCAGAAAACCTGCTACAAAACTTCATCTGATAAAAAAAAAAAAACACCAACACCAGTATTTATAAGATAAAAGAAATATCCATAACCCTACTTACTCACCGAAAAGGAATAACAAAAAGCAATAAAGTCACAGTGAAAAAACAATCCATAACCCTACTTACTGAAAAATATATAACAATAAGAAGCAACAGTCACAGTTAAAAAACAATCTGGCAAGAATTCACGATGGAGCATTCAGAGCCTTCATCCGGAGGTGATAGTAAACACATGCTAAAATAAAACTCAATTCTTTACATGGTATGAATGTAAAGACGGAAGAAACTTCCAGCTCAAAGTAACACTGATCTCTTATATCCTCTTCACCTAGCGAAATTCAGTAACCAGATATAAAGCAAAAAATTATTTGCTGAAACTTTTTTTTTTACATAATAGCCCAGGAGCATTAGGTCAAAATTGGGGTCAACCTGGAAAAAAAATGTAGAAAGCTGAATTTTTGTCCAGTGGTAGTTAGAGGTCTGTAGAGCTAGAAACACCAGTCTCCAAAATTTCTCCTTGTGCTTTCCGCGTGAGAGCCAAATTCAAAATGGCTGCCATCATGCCTGGCATAAAGTATCGAATATTTATGTAAACATTATATAGGCATATAATACACCAAATAGTATGATTTTGGGCCTGATAAGTCGTTTTCTGGCATTACTTATTCTTTTTAGACCAATATAGAGATACAAATTTGAAAAATTAGGTAAGGGCTATTAATTGTATTGATTCGTGTTTACGTTTTATTGTGAAATTCTCTAAAAAAAGTGACAGATACATTTACAGTCTTAATCTTCATATTATAGATTTCAATAATAATAGATATATAGTAATTTCTGATAATTTAACAACCTGGTGAAAAACTAAAGATATAAGATTAATACACAAAAGCAAATCCATGAAACTCTTAGACAGTAAAATCATTGTTGAATGAACAGATCTTCAAATCGTGGCACATTTAAAAGTTACCAAGTGATATAAATTTTTGCTGCAAAATCCTTTCAGCATTTAACAAACAGATGACAATAGCAACCTTTGCTTAGAAAAAAAAAATTACCAAAATTGTTTAATGTCAGTGCAGGAAAATATTTCAAATGTCAGAATCAAAGTTTTACACTCATCAAATACTATTTCCTTCCTATGACAAAAACTGCAAATTTATTCAATATCTACTCCATCTAGTTCAGGGACATTTGTACAAGTTTGGCCAATGCAAGAAGAACACATAGGAGTACAATAAAGTCTTGCTCTATGGCATTTACACCTCTTACCACAATTGATTTTGCACCCACAAGAAACAATCAATAAAACAGATTCTGAGGCAACAGACCTGTCAGTAAGAACAGGACTTAGTGACCCACCTAGCTGTTTCCAACCCCATTCTGTTGGCATAATATCTGTTGACTTACCAAGCCATTCTTGGACTGCATAGTAAGCTCTGTATGAGTGAAACTTTGCAGCTGCAGAAGTAGGAGGGAGACTTTTAAGTTGAAAAGTTCCAGATATTTTACTAATTTTTGCATATACTGTATATACCTTAACTTATCAAGAGAATTACATGTTTTAGGGGCTCCATATAATCTTAAAAGAAATTGTTCACCTGCTCTAGCTATCTCATCATGCGTGGCATCACTTCTTTGAAAAACATCTAATATTTCCCATTCCCCTTTTTCCAACACGGCTATTGCCTTTTTTCCCTACACCATAAAGTGCTGAAACTGTATCACAACCTGATATGGCATGTGCTATCAATATGTGACGAGAGACAGATGATTTCAAGTTTTGAACAATACTATGCACATTATATGCAGAATCCTTGCTACCAAATTGCATGTAGACATTTTTTGTCTTTGACCCATGGATTAGCATTACTAGCAAATCAGTATCATTACCCACAAGAACAACTGGAAATTGCCTGCTGTCTGCCTTTAGAATTGTAGTGCTTGCAATCAAATAATCAGCATCAGCTACACTCTGATAACACCTGATACCCTCAACTTCCAAGCCTTCCATCATCTTATTTATTATGCGTGCCTTATTATTACGATTTGCCAAAATTGATTGTTGAGAGTTAACCACAGGTGTTTTATTTTCAAAGATTACATCTGCAGAAACATTGTGGTCTCCTCGCCGATTTTGTTCTGCTACTTTAGTAGATTTTGATACATCAGTGTAACCATCAAAACATACCATGCAATCCCTTCCATAAGTATTAATAACATACTTAACATAATTCTTAATTACATCACCATATGAACAGTTCATTGGCCATGTTACAGTGTGAAGCAGATAGCCCCATCAACTACATAGTACACTTGATCTAATTCACTGATTGGAGTTGGTGTTACTAAGGTCTTTAAATGCTGAGCAAGAACACTCTTGGCTGTTTTTCTCATAATTCCTTTATCAAATAAAGATGGAGGTTCTTTGCTAAACTCATATTCTAAATGGTTTTCCATGTCAGAGTTTTTATTTATTGTACAAGTGACGCGCATGAAAAGTGATGTAGGATCAATTTCCACATTATGACCCCGTACTCTAGTGCTATTAGTTGCAGCACCAATAGATATTACTTTGTCATTTCTCTTTCAATTTAGCATCAGCGAAATTGAGTCCTGTGAGACGTGCTGCAACCTTTTCACCTACCTCCACAGCACATTCTGCATTAGAAGAATCAGGGGCTACCACTCCAGTGGCAATGCAAACCAGATTATTTTCATATTGGCCAATGTATGAAAAAGGTGAATGCTGGAAAAGGTAATCTTTGAAGGCAAGGAAATGTGTTCCATCACGCAAAGTTGCAGTAGTTCGCAAATCGCTATGCTGGTCAGTTGTCTGAGAGTGGACACCACAGAAATCTTCTAATGATTCGCACACAGGAACTAGTTGAGGAAGAGCATGAACTATTTTAGCTTGTGTTCCTTGGTTAATGCCCCTTCCATGTGCAAGCCCTCCACTTGTTTTAAGCATTCTCATAAGTACTTGCTCTATTGTTTGGTCGGTGAAGCCACCTGACCAAAACCTATGACTTCTTCTAATGGTCCAGTAACCACCTGATGTGTACTTCATATACTGTTGGGGATTCATCATAGTTCTTAACTCCTGCATTTGTTGCAGATATAACCTAGTGCACTTGGCATAAGCTGTGTGACCTCCAGCGTGGAGCACAGGAATCATCTTTGAAATACAGAGCAGATGTAGCTGCCAGTCACCAGTTCGTTCAGCTCGAAGGAAAAGTAATAGTGTCCGTACCATTTTCAAGTACTCAATCCAGAGCTTAGCAGTTTTGCTTCTAGAAGATAATTCTTGCTCTAGATTTTGCAAATTCTGTGATAGCTGCTCTACAGCTTTGTTATGCAAAATAGTATCTAGTGGACAGTCATGATTGAGAAGCATAGCATGTAAATCTCGTAAGCTTTCTTCGGCAACTCCATTTAATGAGTTTGGAGTATCTAGCATAAGGGAAACTATCGAAGCAGCAGAGAGCATGTGTGCCCTGAGAGCACGTGCATATGCATGACCAGTTAACATATGTTTGGTTGAATTCATTGCATACACGGTGTTCCATTGTTCTTGGAGTCCACTACCACTCATGATGTTACCAATTGCTCCCATATAAGACATAACCAAGTGGAAGCCTCCTAATCTTATGATGAGCTTATTAAGGTGAGGTGTTGACTGAACTATTTCTGCTGCTTTGATATAAAGTGGTTGATCAAAAGTAACAGGGCAAATACCCAGCTGATATTTCTCTGCAAGATATTGTGCATAGGAAAGAGCAGAATAGATTGTGTCTACATGGTTTGGGTTATGGTTGAGGAAGGGTAAAATCTCAATGCGACTTATGTCATATAACCCTTGAGTGACAACTGCTTGATTAAATCCACTCCACAGAGGGCACTCAGTTGGGTCAAACATAATATAACTAGCCATCCACAAATTGTCCAGGTATGTAGCCAATTTCAAACTTTGGATATTGGGGTATATAAGTTTCAGTGGACTAATAATAACGTTTTTCATACCTGGCTCTGAAGGTTTTCTCCATTTCTTCAAAGGTATCTCTGCATGCTTTCCAATATCAGTGGCTGGTCTCAACTTTGTGGAGCGGTTAATCACTGGTTCAACGTAAGTGCCACAAGGGGTGATCCCAACTATACCGCCCATAGCATGCCAAGTTCCATGCCCTGTTAATGTGCGGATGTCAACATCGGCATTGTCAAACACAAAATTAACAAGTGAATCTGTCCATTCATAGATTGGCTCATCAGTTGGAACAACTGCATCATAAAGTCTCTGAACCTCTCGATAATCATCTGCAAAGCCAAGGAACTAAGCAAATCAATCAACTCACGTGATTCCATCTTAGAGTTGATATAAACTGATATTGCTAATAAGATAGGGGATACAAATGATCTGGGCCGAGCTGCAGCAGTAATACTGTGAGCTATTCCTAACTGTCGACGTTTGCTTTTGGTTAGTCGACTCAAGAATCTAATTAGAAGTCCTGAAACCATTGTTTCGCTATTTTCCAAGTCAGAGAATTTTGGATACTGTGTTGAATTATAAACAAAAATCGTATTTGATCGTCAATGAGAGTTGCTGCAAAATCAACAATATCCTCTGCTGAGAGACCTGTTGCTTTATATCTGTCTCTGAGAATAGCATTCCCATGATTAAGAAAAGTGTATATAGTTTCTTTACCATATTCACTTGTAATGATTAAGTTATCTCTGTAATGCTCTTGCAATCGTACCTTCAAATGTTTTGCTGTATAATAGTCCCCTTCATCTGAATATTTCTTTAATAGAGATATCAAATCACTGATTGAATATTGATGAAGGTTATTGTTGTCAATATGATCACACAATTTATGGAAAGCATCATTTTTCTCAGTATTAACTGTACCAGAAGGCCGTCCCTTTGACTTTATGTTCGGTAGCTGTTGCTTTCCACTGTAGAATCTAACCTGGCAGTCATGGTGGTATTTAGCTTCAGCAGCAACAAGATCCCCTATATTTTGAATTCTGATATGCACAGCCTCTCCCCAACTGTCTGCTCGCTCCAGTGATTTTGCAGAAACAGAAGCTAATAACTCTTTAGTTGCAGCATTATGAGATTGACCCCGCCTTTGTGAGGGAAGTTTTGTGCTTTACCTAGAAACCTGCCACAGTAAAGACAATCCTCTTTAATATTGAATGGAGACACGTGAGAGCGACGCTGTAGTTTCCAATTATCATCAGGTAGTGATTCAGTCAACACTCTTTTCCTTTTCTTTATACTTGATGGCATAGTGTATTGCTTTTTACATGAAAAATGAACAGGAATTGGGCAGGCCAGATGAGTCAATTTTTCATGGAGTCCATCCTTTAAATCAGAACTTATTTGAATAATGCTAGTTATTCCTCTTTCAGTTATAGTGGTAAAATCAGAAGTAATTGCTTTATCACAAAAACACAAATATCACACTGTTCCTGAGATGCCATCTTGATCTTTAATTATTGTTACCATCAAATATCCTAATATGTCTCTGAAGTTGAATAGCAACTGCTCTTAAGCTTAAATCCTAAACACCTTAATGTCAAACAGCATGCATTCTGGAAAAAAAGGAGAAACCTAGTATGACATGTCTGGAGAACGGTAATTATTGTGAATGTATGATTGTTAATACACCCAACCCCAACAACCAAAGGAAAAAAAAAAAAACTGTAGTGAAGACACGTAGCAGGCATGGAAAAATCAATAATACTTACTAAGTCAGAATACAATCCTAAGAATACTGTTCTTTCTGTGATGGACAAATATCCTTGTAAAAAATCCAGGATATAGCATTAACCGACTGATAGACAAATTCCATCATATACATCTATTCATATAATCTATGTCAAACAGCATGCATTCTGTAAGAAAGAAAACCTAGTAGAGTATGTCCTGAGAATGGTAATTATTGTGAATGCATGATGAATTAGTACATCCAACCCAATCAACCAAAGGAAAAAGGAAAAAAATGTAGTATACACCCACAAAAGGCATGGAAAAAATCGATAATACTTACTAAGTCAGAATACAATCCTAGAATACTGTTCGTTCTTTGATGGACAAATATTCTTGTAGAAAATCCAGGAAATAGCACTAACCCACTTATAGATAAATTCCAACTTAATACTAGTACATCTTTTCATATTATTTATGTCAAACAGCATACATTCTGGAAGAAAGAAAACCTAGTAGAGTATGTCCTGAGAATGGTAATTGATGTGAAGTTATGGTAAATTGTACATCCAACTCCAATCACTACAGGATAAAGGAAAAAAAATTCTACAGAGAGTAAATATATCTACATTTGTAAAATTTTGGGTTTACCCTTAAATTTTCCTTAAATCATATATTTTGAATCAATTCTGAGATTCACACTAAGGGTTGACGTTTTTCGTTGAATGACCCTGGTCAGCATTGGTAAACATTTTCCTTCTGAAGCCTTCAGATAAGCCCAAAACACAATAATAAGGCTATTTTTGGATCTATCATCCAAAAAACATATGAAAAGAGGTACTTCAATCCTATAAACCATGTTAATTGAAATATTTGTAGTTTCGTCATGCACGATGGCGGCCATCTTGGATTTATGGCTAATGCGCGGAAAGCACAAGGAGAAATTTTGGAGACTTTGGATATTTTGACTTGATAGGTCTCAAAGACGCTCTGTGCAAAAATTCAGCTTTCTACATTTTTTTTCCACGTTTAACCCTAATGCTCCTGGGCTATAACTGCTAAGGGGCATGAAAGGTGAGTACTGCACAGAGGCGGCTACAACCTTTCAGAAAAAGAACTTACATAATCCTCCCTTAGTTTTTGCCAACGATTGATCACGTGACTTAACGTGGTGAACAGAACATCAGGTAGGATTCACACAAATTTTGCGTTAAATTTGTTGAGTTGCCAATCAATTTACATAAAATAACTGATGTACCTGCAACTAAACATGGCTACTCTTTCAATAACATAAAATGAATACAAAATGGAAGAGAAAAATACGTAAACGGTATGTATCTACGTTGTGAACGTGCAGACTTTACCGGGGAATGACAACATGTTAGCTTGTTTTGAGGTTCCAATAATAACTAGAGGCAAGGCAAGAGAGGGAGAAAACTGTAGTAGTCTTCGAACTATGTCCCTGTATTACAAAGATCTGCAACCCCTTAAAATGAGTAACTTAATCAACAACAGACACGCAAACATGTCAGTATGATTTATTCTGCTAACGTTGCTGTTAAACTGAAATGCTTTATAATTTCACAGTTTTTAGCAGTCTCTAATTCAGAATTCACTTTAATATGATAACACATGAACCTTTCAACTACTGACAACCACTTATGATTATCTATTTAAAACAAAAGACTTAATATATAAGCAAATATATACCGACAGCATACACACAGAAAAATGAAGCCGCAATAACATGTTCATCTTCGTGGAAGTGCATAAAAACATCAATCCTTCTTGCGGAAAAAAAAGTCACAATAAACGCTACAGACGGTGTGCAATACCAGAAAGAAGGGGGATTTACAACTGTCTTGAATTCCACAGTTTTTAATTATGTGCAAGACTAATGTTATAAACTGAAGTAAAATAATGGCTGGCTGGTAATGACATGGAAAAACAAAATTTAAGGAACCATTACAATTTCAAAACTTTGGTAGTCTTTGGAGTTTATTTCAAATATTAATTATACACTTTAAGTTTCCAAATCCAGGTGTTATGATGTAAGACTTTGCATAGGATAACAGCTAGTGAAGACATCACTTTAGGTCTTGAGAAGAGTTCACAACAATTTTCATTCCCAGAGCAAAAATAGTAATTGCAGAAGTGACTAACCATCATCTGAGTTAAGGCATCTCTTTTGACATTCTTTTATTTCTATCATTTATAATGAAAGAATATATGTTTTATTTTGGTTTGCCATTGTTCATTTTCCCTACATGTTTCATATTCTCTTCATTCCACTGTTATTTGTTTGTCGTCTGTTTTATAACAGATGACCACGAGTTGGCGTAAAGACAGAACCAAAGTTTAAGTTAGTAACAAAAGTCCAAGCCTCTTAACCTCCTTTTGATCGTTAGTGAACTCTCAATGACCGCATTGCTTGCCTGTTGATTATTAGTGCACTGGGAATTCCTGTAGTACTTTCTAAAACCTGTCGACAGGCCCCTAACCAGACGTCATCCAGGGCACACCCGGGATCCTAGTTGGCCAACGACCAACGCAGCAGCCGAAGCCACCTCAGAGCCTTCACATAAAGAGGATCGGAACAGCAATTCTTTTTAAATAAATAAATAATCAGACTCTCTGGCAAAACTAACTATCGGTAACAGACAAGCCCATCTCGGTGTTCATCCTTCAGATGGAGTTCCCGGTTCCGTCTGCACAAGGGAAAGAACTTGCTACCGATTTGGCGTAGCGCTGAGCTACAGATGTTCCTTGGAGAAACTAATCCCTATCTCATGCCTGACCCGATAATTCTTGACCCTCACGCTTTAGCTTTATTTTCAAAAATTTTTAAGGTTTATTTTTACATGTTTTTAAGCTTTATTTTCAACATTGTTTACGTCCTGTTTTTAATTCTCTTTCTGTTCCTGAAACTACACCTTGTTTTACTTCCTGGACGAAGAACTTCACTCGCTTCTACCACCCTACTGTGTTCGACATCTCCTGCTGAAGATCACGCTGGCCAAATTCTTAAAAGTTTTTTAGCTCTGGGCAGGGAACCGTCCATAAAAGACTGTACTCAGGTGTTCTTGGCAAGAAACTATCATTGCGTGCTCTAGTTTTAACATTCGACGTACGCGACGTCAATGCCCTTCTATGGTTAGCTTTTTAATTTTCTGAAAAGAAAACTACTGTGCCGGCTTTGTCTTTCCGTCAGCACTTTTTTCTATCCGCCCTCAATCTTAAAAACTACTGACGCTAGAGGGCTGCATAATTGGTATGTTGATCACCCACCCTCCAATCATCAAACATACCAAATTGCAGCCCTCTAGCCTCAATCGTTTTTATTTTATGTAAGGTTAAAGTTAGCCATAATCGTGTGCCTGGCAACGATATAGGATAGGTCACCACCGGGCCGTGGTTAGTTTCATGGGCCGCGGCTCATACAGCATTATGCCGAGACCACTGAAAGATAGATCTATTATCGGTGGCCTTCATTATACGAGGTACAGAAAACTCGATTGCGCCGAAGAAACTTTGGCGCATTTTCTACTTGTTTTTCACGAAACTGCTTCTTCACTTGTGAAATCAAGATATTGTGGGAAGGCTTCGTTTCCTTGAGTGAGAATGCGTGCGCGTTTTGCCTCTAGAAGTTGCAAATACATCTAAGACTACATTTGGCTGCCGCATCTCTAGGCTTGATACAAAGTAATGCCAAAAGATTCTCAATTTTTGTTGGCGCATGACGCTTCTGTTTCTTTAACAGGAGTGGTTTTAGCCAAAGCCATTAAAAAGGATGAAGAAAATGCATCCCAATTATCAGCTTCCTATGCATCATTATAATAATTTTCATTCATATTTACGAGCTTGTTTTGTAGATTCGGCCTCAGATATCACAGCTTCACGAGTACAAAATGCCATACACAAGAGTAAAAGGCACCCAGACAATGGGAAGGGAAAGATTTCTTAAAAAAAAAAAAAATAAATAAATAAATCTTTCAGAACTACTGCTACTAACTCCCCCCTTGACAACGCTGAATCTCTGGGTGCCCAGACACCAAGAGAATCTACTGTAGTTTCTCTCTTATCAAAGGTGAAAAATATTGAGATTGGGAATGGAAAATTTATAGACTCAAGGTCACACGTTATCTACTTTAACAATAAATGTTAAGTTTAAGTTTCTCTATGACCAAAGAGAGAGAGAATACAGAAAATTCAGTAAATGCCCTCCTAAAATTTTCTAGACCTCGTTAGAATTCAAGTCTATATTTCTGAGGATTCAAAGAATTAAAAAAGTCCCATAAGTTGGAATTCTCTATTAATGCTATATTCCTCGAGAAGTTAGTACCGCACAGATAATGTCTCCTACACCAAGCCTTACTGTACTGCTTATTTGACGGTATTTTTCTAAAGTTGATTACACAAATCAGGTGTTTTAACAGGACAGGTAATCGAAGTCAAGCGAAAAGAAAAATTATATCACGAAATATGAAATAAAACCAAAGCAAACTGCACTTGTCCAAATGATCTTTTTAAGCGATGGTAGAGTGGCAACCACAAAGCGCTACTGCTACGTACCTGTGAAGGTCGTAGGATATACTTAACCAGTCAATGAATCAATATTTCCGAGAAGCATAACACATAACTTGAGCTTTAACAAACCTTCTCATACATATTGCGTTTGCTTTCCTACTGCTTGACTATACAAGCAAACAACGCAAGACTAGTGGATCTTATAAGATCCAAACTCCAATGTCGCTTTACTCAAAACTTACTCGCCTATTAATGCGACCTTTTGTTGCTGACCTTTCAACTCTCTTAACCCACTTACCCGTTACTCAAAAGCCTAGCTTCTTCTTTTTAGTCCTTTACTTTGCAGAAATCAAAGAATCGCTGAGGTGGGGTTTTTCATTTTGATGAATGAATGAATGACTTCAAGTTATCAGGCGTCGTGACTTTTATGGTCATCGACGCCGAAGTTAATTAAAGGACTACATAGCATAGTATGTTTACAATGTAATTAAAACTTGTATGAAATAAAATTATATCTTATGTAAAACTCCAGCTTCTAAAATATATTTTAAAATGCCACTAGCATCAGACATCACATCGTCTTCAAGGATCTTGGCAAGGATGTATACCTGCCATCCCCACCCCGAGCTTCAGAGAGGTATCGAACTCTTCAATCCCCAAGACTTGGGCGTTCGACCAACAAGTGCTTTACAGTCAAGGGGACTAAGCAGTCCTCACAGTATGGGCAAGGCCTGCCCGTCATTAAAAACTCATGTGTTAAACGATTATGGCCAATGCAAAGACGACAGAGGGCAGTTTCCCATCTTCGGGGCATAAAGTTATACTTCCAAGGAGATATGACACTTCTGATCTCTCTCATCTTATTCTGGTCTACAGAGTCCCCACGCTGTTGCCAAATATCACAAAGAGACCGCTTGATATTCGGCCAGAAATCACTGTGTAATATTGGATATCTCCTTGGAAGTAGTTCTGCTGCAGCTGTTTTTGCCAATACATCAGCCTCTTCATTTCCAGGCACACCAACATGTGCTGGAACCCAGCAAAATTCCACTCTGATACCTCTGCGCTTCAGGCTGCCCTGCCAAGCACTGCGCCACTTTCCGTTATTCAATGTTCAATACACTGAAAAGAGGGAATTGGTGTGGTTGGACAGCAAGATAAAGACCTAGAAGATACGATAAACCACAAGGATCTACAGGTGGAGTTGGAAGAAAACTCTAGTTGCACTAACAAGTAATAGTTATAGAGGATAGACAGTAATACAGAAGATGGGAACGGGCTAAAAGGCTAAAAAATGGGTGCAACTAGGAACTAAAGGGATGCTACAAACACCCTTTAGTAAAGCCTTCAGTGCACCACGTGAGGTACACTGGCAGCATTAACCCGCTATGGGGCCTTTGAGTAAGGAACGCCTTAGCTTTTCAAAACTCAGTCATGGGGAACTCAATGAACACTTAAATTAAGCTCCAGATCAACATGACCATAGAGCCAATGTTCTAGTATGTTCTTTACTTATAATCTTGCATTTTATCTCATTGAGGATTTATTAGCCACAACCTACTTACACCCCATCTTTGGCCATTCACCCATCGCTTGTTTGTCTATGGTGCTCAGACCAAGTTCAATGTACTTACTGAATAATTTCGCTCTGAATTTTCGCTGACGAAATTATTACTTATGTTTCCGGAACCCTATCCTTGCAACAACTCATTTAATAAGAACCTAGCTATTACACACAACCTGAATTGTGCTTCATTCAAAATTAAAAGTCCCAACCATTGCTTGTTATTTTGATATTACCTATTACCTAAGGTGCTGCACTCACGATCTTGACTGTGGGCCAAGTCCGCTTACACCCTCGCTGTACACGAGAATTTCACAATCCAAGAGGTACTGTGCGTAAGTTAACTCGGGGTTATTGGGTTTGATACAGCATACAATTTCCTTACATGACAGAGAAGTCTGCTTTTCCATGTATTTCCTGAATCACTTAAGATTTTTAGTTTTCTGTAAAAGAAAACTATTGAGATGGCTATTTGTCTGTACGTCCGCACTCAGATCTTAAAAACTACTGGGGCTAGAAGGCTACAAATTGGTATGTTGATCATCCACCCTCCAATCATCAAACATAACAAATTGCAGCCCTCTAGCCTCAGTAGTTTTGATTTTATGTAAGACGGAAGTTAGCCATGATCGTGCGTTTGGCACCGATTTAGGTGCCAACAACACAAGCCACCACCAGCCCGTGGCTGAAAGTTTCAATGGCCGCGACTGAGAGTTTCATACAGCATTATAAGCTGTACAGAAAAGTTTATTCGGTGCATTTTTTACTTGTTTTTTTAGGGGATGGTTAATCATCAATTAAGACGCATATCCACCATCACTGGTATCCGTTTCTTGTAGCATCATGCGCTTTTCACTATAATAAAAAATAAAACTGCATACAAGTGACCAGTGGAGATAAGAATCACGACAATTAAAGGATAAATCAGCTCCAGGTTCCCAATATCTTAATGGAAGATTAAAAAACGAAACCACCTACTCCTATACAGAAAGTAATACACAACTTAAAATGTCATCTAAATAAAATAAGAGGAAGTTAGAATAAATACACAAATCTATAGTAGTTTACAAGTAATTTTGTAAATCTGTGAGTAATCTATATCGTCCATCTTATTTGGTTTATATATATATATGTACATATATATATATATATATATATATATATATATATATATATATATATATATATATATATATATATATATATATATATATATATATATACACACCAATGGACACCGAGGGCAATAACACATTTGCTTTTACGGATCGTGCACTCAGTGAAGTTTTGCAATTTTGAGTCTGGCCATTTCTTGCATGGGCAATCTCTAAAGAGGCAAGATGCCCTTGGGACATAAATTTCTTAAATTCCCCACAATGCGTGTGTATTTATGAATATATTGTTCAACATTTAGCTGATTCCCCTGACGGGGTAACTAAACAGAAAAAATAAAACAATGGTTTTGAAATTCCACGACGAAACAGGTCCCCTTGAGTAATGCTACATGAGCTGATGATATTAGTGTAAATAATTCTTGTGGAAGTGACTTTTGAGAAGATAAGACGGGTAATTAAGAGGCTTAGGAACGAAAATGGTACAGGAAGTACATGGGATTACAAGCAAAATGTTGCAGTATGATGGCAAAAGTATGAGAATTGCTGACCAAGGTATTTAAGATATTCTGGATGAGGGGAAACATTCCACTGGAATGGGAAAGTGGAATAACTGTTCTTTTGTATATTGGTTAAATGTGAAAGAGCTGATTTTACATAGGTACAATGATGTAACATTACTTAGCAGAGCAGGAAATTGTATTGCCAGGTTTGATTGAGAGTAATAGACGACTAAAGGACAAGGGAAGTGCAGTATGAAATAGTTGTGGTCAAGTGACGATTTTGAGAGCAAAGGGAAAAAGCGTTTATAAGAAAGAGCAAGAACTGGTGAAGATGGCAAAAGCTGAAAGTATGTGCTAGGAAAAGGAACGTTATGGAAATACACAGGCCATGTAGATCGGGGAATATGATAGTAAATGGCAATCAAGAAGATTGGGTAATGAATGAAAATGTTGAAAAATAAAAGTTGAATCTTATACACATTTAGAAGAAAAGGAAAATACGATAGGATGGTAGCAAAGCTGTCACAAAATAGGTGAGGATAAGAAGGCAAGAGCGTATATGCAAAAACTCTGCAAGAGAATAAGGGTGTCTATGAAAGCCACTTATAGAAGTTAAGTCTGGGTGTCAAATGAAAATGCAAGAAAATAAATTCAATCTGTTGAGATTAATTGTTCATGTAGTATAACTGTGGAGAAAGGGCTGATTCACACCTGACACTCACGCTCACGCTCACGTGCACGCAATTGATCGCGCTCAAATATTCTTTAATGATAAACAAGCAGAGTATTCAAACCATCCAGTCAATCATTTTCGCTCAACTCCAGTCACGGTCACAGTCAAGCTCACGATCAAAGCCAAAGATATTTTGAACGTGCTCAAACTTGAGCGAGAGTAAGAAAAATTATAATGAAATGTAGACTTTTTTGAATTTGTGGACTTGTTTTTTTTTTTTTTGGTAGGGTAATTTCTTTTTACAGTATATGGAACTTTTTGCTTTTTAGCAAACTTCTATTTTCAGTTCAAACAGGAAGGTTCGTTTTTTATTTAGCCCTATACTGAGTCCAGAGGTGGACAGAATATTTGCATAGCATTTGCGAATATAATTATATCTGATAATAAATTCATTAATTAATTTTTTTTTACCTTAAACATACAGCCAAACTTTCTCTTGAAGATATCGATTCTCTGAAATAGGTGTCTTCCTTCATTATATCTGATCCAATTTTGGACAAAATATACTCGAATGTCCCTTTTGGCATGCGGAAATAATTAAAGAATTTTTCTTCGTCATCTATAAGATGGGGATATAAAGTGTTATATTCTCCTTCACTCTTCACTAGCATAGGATGCACCCAAAATCTCCTCCTTTTTCTCTCTCCCTCTTCCTCATCCATCGCTATGGCTACACCCGCTAATTCTAGAGCCGAAAAATCATACATGGTTCACCAATGCCAACACAAAACAAACTGAGCTCAGGAGAGCTTGAGCGGCATATGTGAACACACCAGTAAAATGAGCTGAGTGAGAGCTTGACCGTGACTTGGGCGTGAGCGTGAGTGTCAGGTGTGAATCAGCCCTAAGGGGCCTAAAATGGGCGAGATATTGGTGTACCGAAATTCATTATGGACTTTGCATTTTATGTAATTAATATATAGATTTTGTTTAATTAGAACGTCACGGGAAGACAGTTGTCAACAGCTCACTGTTTCCAGCGGCCGTTCTGGTTTTGACCGAACCAATCACTAATGCTTTAGCTTTCTTCCTGAGGCTAGCGAAACGCAATTCAGTTACGAAGGAGCATTTGATCGCAAAGGATCTAGTAACTCTCTTATACTCTGAGCTCCAATTTATCATAAAGGAAATACAGTAAGTTCTTGAAAGTGACAAGTCTTTTTACCATGTCAGCTTCGTTTAACACCCTCCAGGAAAAAACTATCCTTCATCGCAGTCTTTCTACAGGTATGCCTTCGTCCCAGGATGATGTCGGTGGGTCTGTTAAACTCAGGGGGAGTTTTTCTGTTCATAAGACATCATTTGTAGGGAGGGAATGCTACCCCATATT
The DNA here is from genome assembly GCF_040412425.1 of Macrobrachium rosenbergii. NCBI lineage: Eukaryota > Metazoa > Arthropoda > Malacostraca > Decapoda > Palaemonidae > Macrobrachium > Macrobrachium rosenbergii. The sequence goes on from NC_089787.1 coordinate 37,946,819, forward strand.
ACATGCCTTCCAATTACCATCTCTACTTATATTTGTTTAGCATTACGATTCTAAATTTTATCCCTCTTATTCGTACCCTATATATTTAAATTTTTAATACGAAGTTTTCGTCCCCTTTGAATTTATACATATCTTATATATAAATTTAAATTTTGTGGATATCAAGTTTGACTGTTGGTTTAAGTACATAAGTTTCCAAGGTATGCAATTTGTTGAGTATTATGCGTTTTGCACATATACTGATACTGTTAATTTAAATTTATACATAAGATATTTGTGTAGTGTGTAATCAGGTATTTCTAGCAACAGAAGGTTTGGAAATTGCTAAACTGAGTCCGGTTTCCCCTTGCTGCACGATGAACAACTTTGTGTTTTAGCGGCCGTATCAACACATGGATGATTTAGAATAGATATTTCGCCAATACAATAAATTACTTATATTTTTATATACTTTTTAATTAGCCTTCTAATAAATATCCAAGTGTTTCGATAAAAATTTCACCGCAACGGGTGAAAATTCGACCAGCATGTTTTGAGGTGGTCTGGTCATGTGGAAAGAATGGGGGACGATGGGCTGATGGGTTTATAATAATTCAAATGTGTTACGATGAAGACCTAGTAAGTGCTAGACTGATGAAGTACAAAGAGGTACTAGATGGGAAGAGCCTCCTATATACTAGTAGCGAGTCTGTTTTTGCATGGGGAAAAAATTGCGCAGTGCAAAGGGTTTCTGTTCACTGACGTTGGGACCTTGCGTAAGAGCATGAAGCAGCTAATGCTGTAGAAGTTTCTGCATCGTAGTTCATCGTCGTTCCTGCAATGAGGATAAGAATGGGGCAGTGTCGACCGTTTTGTTTGTTTTTTTACCATCCTTTATTAAAAACACGTAAAAAATGCGCCGAAGCTTCTTCGGTGCAATCGAGTTTTCTGTACAGTGTATAATGCTGTTTGAGCCGCGGCCCATCAAACTTTCATCCACGGACCGCTGGGGCCTGTCCTATAGCGTTGCCAGATGCACTATCATGGTAACTTTAACCTTAAATAAAATAAAAAGAGGCTAGAGGGCTGCAATTTGTTCATTTTGATGATTGGAAGGTGGATGATCAACATACCAATTTGCAGCCCTCTAGCCTTAGTAGTTTTTAAGATCTGAGGGCTGACAGAAAAGGTGCAGAAGGAAAGACAAAGCCATCTCAATAGTTGTCTTTCACAGAAAACTTAAAAAAAGGGCGTATGTATCCAGAAAGCAAATTTATCTTCATTATTCACACTCACTGTAATAGAAATGTTTTTCATCCCACAAGAAGCTGTGAATTTGGTAAGTTCACCTTAAAGAAAACAAATAGAATTTTTCATCCCACAACAAGCTGTGAATTTGGTAAGTTTACCTCAAAGAAAACAAATAGAATTAAGTGAAACTTTTCTCTTATGAAAGAAACTACCCAATTCCTCTAGGGGGTCAGTCAGAGACATACATAACTTCCACCACTCCAGTAGAAAAGCAACAAAATGCTTTCACATGCACTTGAAAACTTAACTCTGCAAGGTCAAGTTTTTGAAAGGATGGGCATAAGGGTTACATTCGCAACCCTAGCACGTGATACTCGGAGCTCAGTCAGTACAGTAAGAATCATGTCTACGAAACTTGTCTACGATAATAAAACACTTCTGCGCCCTGAGGAAACATTCAAAACATTAACTGATTTTTGAACCTGGAGCAAAATGTCAACAGTCGAGAATAATGAACCAAGGCTCCTTTAAAAAAAAAATTAAATTACTGAACTCACGTGTGAACTCTTGTGTTTTGTCTTTTCAGACGAAATACCTAAAATAAACAGCAAAGCTTCGTACTGATTTTTGTGATTTTCTTTCCCTTCACCTAAATAAATGTCATTCTCCTTCGGCTTTAGCCTGCTCCAATTTTCAACTTTCTAGATACTAGGCACAAATCCCTTAAGTCATTCCAACGGGTCTTGAAATACCCGAGGCCGCTGATTAAACTACTTCCAAGTTACATAAGTATGTGCCCCGTAGAAAGGTAGTGCCGTCCATGTACTTCACGTGGTACACTGTACAGTAGGCATTACTTAATGTTCTCTGCAGCGTCCCTTCGGCCCCTAGCTGCAATCTCTTTCATTACTTTTACTGTACCTCAGCTATCTTTCTTCCATCTGACTTTCCACCAACTTCTAACAATTGTTTCATAGTGCAACTGCGAGGTTTTCCTCCCGTTGCACCTTTAAAACCTTTTTACTCTTAATTTCCCTTTCAGTGCTGAATGACCTCATAGGTCACAGTGCTTGGCCTTTTGGCCAAAATTTTATATTCCATCTTATTCCATACGTGTGTCGCTTCATAACAACGAGTAAAATGAGTAGTTACTGGTAAGGTTTTGCAATAGCGAACATCGCAGAAAGAATAACTTTCTAAGGACAGTCATGAAATTTCCAAACTTGAAGGTCAAGGCCACGTAGAGCACCGTCCCCAACCATGTTAGTCTTTGAGCTATTCTTGGAATTCTTGTCATTATAGAAAATAATTTCGTTGCTTGCAAGCTGACACTGCTCCCAGCTTTAATCACAATTCGTGTTTACAATCACCTTCTGTAAATAACTGGAAAATATCGGTGGGGTCTTAATTCTGTTGTCGCTACGCAATAACACATCCAAGCTGTGATTTTCCAAACTCTTTTTATTTATTGTGATAAGAGTTTCATTAAGTAAATAAAGAAACCAGGAATAAGGGATCAAGCACTTTAAAGTTGTCTTCGTATATCATTCCTACTTGAAATCTGATACTTAGTAAATTATTATTTGATTCAGCGATGAATGAACTGTGAATGCCCTTATACCGTCAAGAACCATATTCCAAGGTTCAAATTTCTCAGTGCATTTGAAAATTGTTTCAGCAAACACAACGAGAAGACAGTGGTAACTTTCTTTTAAAAGAAAGAAACATAGTTTTAATGTACCCAGCTTTATTTCACTAACTCGTGTTTACGTGACATACTACACACAAATATTGTACTTACACGGGGCCAAGTTGGATGGCGGGAAGTCCCAACCCTGAAGGGGTGTTACGTATCGTCTCGAAACTCGGACCTAGGGAAGTGGTTCAATCGATGTTAAACATGAATATATATATATATTCTTAAATAATTTGCTAACTTGGACGTTTGTGAAAATAATTTTTTTCAAAGAAACAGGAGCACTCTAAATTGAATAAACTTGACTAGAAAATTACAGAATAAGCGTGCAGTGTTTGCTGAATTATCAAGTGGTGTTGAAATAATTGTTAAATAATTAGAGAGAAATGAAACAATACAATTCTCTACGATAACTGGGTATATGAGAAATATAAAACGAGTTAAAACACGATGTTTATAGGTATAACATGCACATAAATGAATTATGTATGACGACAAGCGGTGCATTAATTACTCATAAGTAATTAAACACGTAATTGTTTTAAGATGCTTAATAATTTCCATTCTCATGTAAAGATTGAAGTAGACGAAGGGCTGTAGATTTACGTTTTTTGACACTGTTGTCTAAGTGTATTGGTTCTTTTCTCTACTTAAGCTAAGTAATCAGATTTTGAGTTTGTTGACGGATTAAGGAAATATTAAGTGAAAAATTTGATGCTATGTAAACAAACATTTATCTTATAACAACAAAACGCAATACTGTATACAGTATGTATGTATGTATGTATGTATGTATATATAGATTACTTTGTGTTAACATCAATTAACCACTTCCCTTAGTCCGAGCTATCTTAAACACACACGTGTGTATGTATGTATGTATGTATGTATGTATGTATATGTATGTATGTATGTATATATATATATATATATATATATATATATATATATATATATATAAATATATATATATATATATATATATATATATATATATATATATATATTATTGTTTTATGTTATTATAAGATAAAGTTATTCTCAAGGTATAGTGAATTGGATATAAAACTATATGGCCTTTCATATATATATACGTGTATATATATATATATATATATATATATATATATATATATATATATATATATATATGTATATATATACACATATATAAACACAATATAATATATATATATATATATATATATATATATATATATATATATATATATATATATATATATAGAACACTTTCATACTAGTGTACTGGCTTAGCCATGTATGTTATTGAACCCAGGAACATGCAGGGCAATGATGACGGAGAAGGAATACTGTATTCTTGCTGTTCATGACTCCTGAAGTTTTCATGACAGAGGTGATGCTCTCTGATGTTGCTTCAAAACATCAAGGATAATGCCAATGCATAATGGAACATATTCCACACACCTGAAGCGACCGGAGAAGAAAAACAGGTTGAATAAGTGTTTTGGCATCCACTGTATGTTTTCCCTGAACTCGGGTGTTCTATTTACGTCTCGTCTCTCTCTCTCTCTCTCTCTCTCTCTCTCTCTCTGTATATTATCTTGTTGTCATGAGTACTTTTTTCTTCAGGCAAAGCTCTATCTTTGTAGTTATTGTACTACGACGTTCCTTTCTTATGCATTATGTCAGGTTGGACATCCACGTATATTCAAAGTATCGTTGTACGCACCCAAAAGTATATCCATAAACCCATACTTACGCATAATTTTTCACATTTCAATATATATGACGCATTATTGACCCCCACCGATCGTTCTTGAGTAATAAAATTTTGATATTTTTGTTATAAATGAGCTGCAAGGGCCAATCATTTCTATATCCTTTAGTGTGATTTCTAATTCCTTTTCTTTTCAGCCTTTGAATAGTTCGTAATTCTCATTGCTTCCGTAAAAAATAAGTGGTCACTATTTTTCATCTAAAAAATAAGTAACAATCGCAAATGTTGAATAAAACGCTTATCTTCCGAACAGTACAGCTATAGCAACTGGTTCTGGTTTCCAAAAGGATGGGTGGTCGAGACATGAATGCCACACCCCTTGACGAAAGCTCCCGTTGGCATGTTGGGGCTAAGAAACTTGGCTACTGGCTATGGATCACAACAAGGCTTGAACAGTGGCTTCTTGATCGTGCTTTAACAACATCCTTACTGTTTTTTTTTTTTTATTTACTTATGTCAGAGAAGCCTTCTACCGTCCTTTCACTTAGTTATCTCAAGGTTCGTTCATTCAAAGAAGCTTACAAGAGTACTACAGTTATTCTTTTGTTCTTTTTCATGCATTTTTCTGCATGCGTTTAATCTTGGCAACTTATGTTTTTATTATTATCATTTTAAAGTTTTTTTATTATTATTTTGAATACTGCTTTAGATGTTATTATATTAGTGATTCTTCCCCACTGTTTCTAATATATTTACCCCCACCAAATAAAGATCATTATCTCGTTACCTTAATTTTAGCAGGATTGCAAGAAAAAAATTACTAAAAGTCAGGCTTCTTCACGGGCATAAGTAAATAAATTTTGGGGCAACATTTACTTACATGCAGAACCATTTATTCTCCCTAAAGTTTCTGGTTACCTTCCCCCTCTATTGTTATTACTTGCTTTCTTTCTCTTTCGCTCATTTTTCGCAACTCTTTCCATCTTCCAGTGCAGCTGACTACTCAATCTATCCTTCTGTGCACCAGCACTTGATCTTTTCTCCTCTCCATTCCGTCAAGAATTAGGGCACCCGTCCGTAAAACATCAGCCAAAACAAATTATGAAACAAGCTGTTCAGTGGGTGCTAGAAACATCTGGAAAAGGTTCATCAAAAGTAGCGACACCGACTAAGGATTAAGCTGAGAAGAAGAATAAATTAATAAGTTCCTTTTTCCTTCACTAAACCTTTCCAGTTCATCATCTCATTTCTTACGATTTTTATTCCCTCTTCCGGCCCTTTTATACACAAACTCGTCCCATTATCCTCATATCTATCTATTTTTTCCAACATACTGCCAGATTCCCTACGAATAATGTTAGAGGCCCCACACCCTTTTTCTTGACTCAGCAGATGGATGGACTTCAGAGTAGTCTGGGAACAAACTCAGTCCCAACAATCATGAGCCCGAGTGCAGTAACACATGCCTTTTCGCCCATGTTCCACTGGAATGTATACATGCATATGGACAGAATTTGTGCGTGAACTGTTAGGTGCTTGTTAGTTAACATCCATTTCACTGAAATGTAATGAATGAGTCGGTGATCAGTTGCAGTTTCCAATTTTTAAAAATTAAGCTCAAACATCTACACGTCTATACTGCAGAACCTAGAAGCTAACATTGGTGAAATATTTGACCAAAACAGGTAACGGAAACCATGAATGATTGAAAAAGCACACGCAAAATTAAGTGGTAACCCCAAACACTTTTCATAACTATAATTAGCTGGAATTCTCATATGCTCAAACCTTTCTTAATGTTATCGCTAGCGGCATATCAGGTAGCAATAAAGACAACTTAAAGCTACCTTAAAAAAACAGGCTGGGTGAGTATATATGCTAAAGTGAATAAATAAAGGCTCTGGAATTACAGCAATCACCCCTCCCATGAACTGGTGGTGGAGAAACGCGTCTTCAAGTTAGAAAAAAACAAAATATTTCTAAAGCTTTATTTCCTCTAATCTCTGAACTCTAAAGCTTTCCTGCTATCATGCTTTTAGACCGAGAAAACAAAAGAAATATTTTACAGTAAAAATTAGAACATATAAATATGCCAACTGACAGCAATAAAAGGAATCTCAAGTAGTGACCATATTTTAGGACAAATGCAACTGGAATGGCAACCATGATTTATTGGTTTTTGTAGACTGGAGAACCAGAGAGAGAGAAAGGTGAGGTTAAACACAGAAAGAGCTGGCAAACCAGGCTCTTGAGGGAGGGAGTTTATAAGTCACGTCAAATAAAAGCAAGAGGAGAATCTTAAACGCTGACAATAGATCAGTGATTCTTAAACTGGGGGGCGCGCCCCCTAAGGGATAGCCAGAAGCTAACAGGGGGGGGCGCAAGCAGGGTTGCCAGATGGTGCCTATTTTTTTTTATTTGTGATATTAATTGCAAAATTGCCAAAAACATTACCACTGCTTCCATCTGTTTTCTAATTATTATCTCAAAACATGCCAAAAATTCAAAATATAAGTCAATTTTCATTTCAAGTCTTATTTATGAGTTGAAATATAGAACAGTGCATACTTATAAAAAATTTAACACCAATAGAACAAAAATCTATCATTCATCCATATACTGCATTCATATAAGCAAATAGGCAACATATTGTTTACAGTTGGCAAAAATTTCAGGGGTGGGGGGGCCCGTGGGATCTATACATAATGCAGAGGGGGGCGCAAGGCAAAAAAGTTTAGGAACCACTGCAATAGATGGAGAGAAATAGTAGGTGAACCCTGATCTCCGAAGATTAAATATGCGAAGAGGTGGCCTGACACTGTTACAAGGCTCGTGTATATTTGTCTTTTGCACAAGAATTCTTCTATAAGGGTCATTTATTAAAGAAAACAGTTATACAGGAGAAAAGAGGGAACCTAGCGGAATACATTCCATTACTGCTGCATGCAGGATGTTGCAATACGTTATTTTATTTACCTACTAATGATGGCCTGAGGATAATTTTTTATTTCTTCGACCATGGAAAATGCCACGGGAAAGTTGGTGTGAGATAATTGCCAGTCTTTAATTTGGTAAGGATTCAATTCCAAAATCAATAAAACAGAACCTTATGCCACTGGACTTAGCCAAGTGACCACTTCGCTCATAGGTTTCATGAAAATTAACAACAAAATAAAGGTCAATTAGTTCATTCTAGTAGAAAATCAGTATCTTATGCAGCTACCCCAGTGTAAAAATGGACCCATGACCGCTTGGAATGACTAAATGTAATAACTCTGGTGCCATAGCACCAAAAGTCTTCTGATTTTGCTGCGAGAATTTCCACAGCAGAAAACAGACTGCTCAGTTCTGCAGTACTGATACATATTTGAGGGTAGAATTCTTTCACTTTGTTTCTAATCAGTTTCCCGGTTCTACTAACCTACACAGTGCAGTGTAGATTCATTCATAGCTAGTGTTTTATTTGCCCCTTCAATACTCCAGTCTTGAATTCAAGAGAAAGCACTGGAAATAGTAGAAGTGTTGGGAGCCTTATCTGCACTAGCACTTGATGAAAATGAAAGAAAACTTGAGACAGAAAGGCATGGACTTCCTGGATGGTCATGGAGAAGCTACTTCACTGAGTAGAGAAGGAAACTACAGCAGCACTTTCTTGCAGAAGAGAGTACTGTTAATTCTTCTATAACCTTAACCTGACAGACGTCCTAGTGATGGATGAATAATATTGCCACCTTTAGAGAATCCAAGGAAGGTGGGCCCAGGAGGGGTAAAAGCCTCTCAATATAAACAATGTTGGGCACGGGTAGCCATCCTTGTAATGTAATGAGAAACCCCTACAACCTCACAGGATCCAAGAATCTGGGACCACTCTAGTTTGCACAATTAAACACAGAGGCAAGTAAGCCTCTCGATATGAACTGCACTGGACTGTCTGGAGCCGGAGAAGCATCCTGGCCTGTGTAATTTATCTTCAGTTCTCAGAGCTGGGAAATTTGTTAAATTTTCATTCTGGATTCTTGTTTTTAGACTACGTTCACACAGGGAGTTTTTAACTGCGCAGTGAGATACGCCCAGTCAATTGTTCGATGTTAGCTTATGGAATCGTTCACTCATAACCACGGTGTATCACAGCAGTTTCCAATACGCCATGGCAGCGAGATTCCCCTCGCCAATGCGCGATAGCCGGGCATGTCGAGACACATACAAGTCAATGACAACGTTCACAACAGGTGCCATCATTGGCTGTGTGTCAGCCAATGAGAAAAGAGATTATGCATTACCATAGCAACCCTGGCCACCACACCTGGTCCCCGTGATCAGAGTCACACACACTATTGCATAGCTGTCACTGTCAACTGTTAACTACGGAGAGGGATCATTTTGATACCGATTTATTCATAAATGAAATTGAAAATCAAAAATTTTTTCTTCATGCTCTCTTAAAGATGGGTACAAATGTTACAAATAAACCAAAGGTATGTCTCTCATGTAAAACTGGGTGTACCCAATGCCGTCTTTGGCACTGTTTGTGCCGATTCAGTCTGTGATTCAACAGCCAAATGCAAGCTATTTCTTCCATGTCCATTCTGACACACACACACACGCACACACACACACACACACACACACACACATATATATATATATATATATATATATATATATATATATATATATATATATATACATACAGGGTGTTTCGAAATTAGAGTCCCCGCCTCTACAGCATAAACTAAAATTGATATGGACAAAAACAAAAGTAATTCAGAACAGGTATTTATTTACGTTTCTCTCTGAGTATTTAATATTTCGTGTGGCCTCCATCTGCCTGTACCAAAGCCTGCATTCTTGAGGGGTATGATTTCAGCAAATTGTCAAAAAGCTGAGAATCAAACTCCATTTCCCTGAGCACTTCGGTCACCTCTCTTCACAGGTCGTCGAGGCTTGGTATACCATCATAGTTCACTGTGCGCGCTTCAACAAGATCCTTTAAGATACTACCAATGTTTTCACACACATTAAGGTCAGGGGAACTACCTGAAAATTCACTTGACAAGAAGAAATCGTTACCAATGTTTCGAAGCAGCTCCTGCGTCTGAAGAACCTCGAAACATGGTGCCTTATCATGCAAAAATGTGACTTCTTCAACAGATAACACATTTTCAGGATCTTTGAGGAAAGGAAATACTCCACCAGTATGCACAGTTTCTCTGAAGTATTCGCCATTCCATGAATGTCCTTTTTCTTTGATGATCCACATTAACCGTTTGGCTGTGAAACAGAAAAATTCCCAACATTCAGGAAATTTCACAACTTGGCGATAGCGCACGTCATCGCTGATATCATCCAACTTTGCAGCCCAAATGATGTCATTTTTATGATTTGGCTTCCTGATTGTGTAAATGAAGAATTCATCTGATGCGGCAACATGGAGAAAGTCAGCTTCATCCCAATCTTAAGAAATGAACCACAAAACCATGCACGGTCTTCTCTCTGTTGCCGAGCGATGTTGGGCTTGCTGATAACATGAAATGGCTTGATACCAGATTTTTTCAACTCACGATATACAGCACTATAACTTCTCTTCTTTCCCTTTTTGTTTCTAGTTCAAGCGCCAATTTACATAAAGACTTTCTTGGTCTACCCACTGCCTCAGCTATGATGTCTTTTGACTCCTGAGAAAGGACTTCAGGCCTTCCAAGATTCTCACTCTTTTTGCGATGAGTCATATGAATTTTTGTTCCAGTTTCTTTTAACAAAGGATTCATCTCTTTTAATGTATTTAGCTATCCAGGAACATGAAATGAAGGATGCGTCAGCATCCCTGGCCTCTCTGAAGGTTATAGCCCGGATTCGGTCAATCCATCTGATTTCCACCGAGTTGTTAGCCATGGCTGTATCTAACCCCGTCACTCAGTCTGAACATACAAGAAATGTAAAATGAAAAATAAATCTGGAAACTGTGGCCTCGCGATTTAGCTTATCAGGATTACTCAGCACCTCGTCAGAAGTTAATGCCAGCCATATCTATAACCCCGCCTTCAATAGGCGTTCATAGAAACTTAAAATAATGTACTTGGAGATAGGCTATAGCAGAAAACTTCATAACTTTCCATTTGTTCTGTGGAGGGGGGCTCTAATTTCGAAACATCCGGTATATATATTAAGAAGCATTACCGCGCGGTGGCTGCCGCGGTCAAAAACGCTTCGTGTGAACGATTACAGCGTTAAACGAGCGGTGGCCGCCGCGGTTAAAAATGCCCTGTGTGAACACAGCCTTAATCAACTTTCTGGCTGTGCTCGCCAACAAAATTGGAATGCAGATCCACTGTAGATCTAGTACAGCCCAAAAAATAGCAAGAGTTAACAGACGAAACCGCTGCCAGCCTAAGGATAAATTTATTGCTTGTCTACCCAAAAATTCAGCCTTGAAAATAAGATGAAGTACCGGTAATTTAAACCGTAGAGATGTTGCCAGAGTTTTGATGCCACATAAGCATAAGCACTTGAAATAAATAAGACTGTGCCAGAAAAACATAAATAAAAGTGGGAAGGCACGGACATACTGGATGGAGGTACAAAACCACTTTACTGCAAACAGGACACCCCAGCTACGAGAGATTACAGCGAAGAAAATCACTGTCTGACACACAAAGTCCAAAAATGTGACCTGCATGGTTTAAAAATCTGGATTCACAACGGGCTTGAAAGCCTCTCGATATGGATTATGTTGGACGCTGCTGGCTGCTGCCACTGTAATGGGAAACATCACCACTCCTAGGGATACAAGGAATCAGGGACCAGCATTGTTTACACATTTAAATTCACAGGAGACGTGCAAGCTTCTTGATAGGAACTGGGCTGGGCATAAAATGGACACAGGGCACTGCGACTCTGGAGTTACGATGATTCATGGAGAAGCATTTGGGCTCTGAAATTTTATTAATATTCGTTATTCTGAACTATAAAATGTATTAGATTTTCACTCTGATTCTTGTTTTTAATTTATTATCTGGCTATGTGTACCTATGTACTGGAGTGTAGTTCCAAGGTAGATCCAGTGTGCGTATGTGTGTATCTTTGCATATATGTGTATTTACAAATATCAAAAGGATAGCATGCTTTCCCAGCCCATAATGAGGTGGAATGATTGAATGAGTTCCTGAAGAATTCACTCCTTTAGTGCACTAGCAATATATTGATAACATATTAATATTTGATCTACTGACACTATGCTCCATTATTTTTAAGAGTACTTGAATTCTAAGCAAAACAAAATTCAATTCACTTCTGAAACCGAGATCGATGAGAAGTGGCCGTTTCTTGATATATTTACTAGCCATATGAGAATAATTCCAATACACACACACACAAATATATATATATATATATATATATATATATATATATATATATATATATATATATATATATATATATATATATATATATATATATATATATATATATATATATATATATATATATATATATATGAGACAAAGATACTCCAACAAATACAGAAACAAAATCTGAAAAGAACAAAAGGGAATACATCTGCAACAATATAAACAACAAATATACCCAGCCTTAAGATTCTTTACGCCGTCCCTAAGGAATAAAATGAGGAGGGCTGAGTGTAATGCTAACCAAAGTCTTCACAGTCCTTAATGTTAAAAACTTACCACGTCATCAAAAAGCATACTGAAACTTCCAACAAACCTTAGCAGTATTGTGCAGTGGCAATACGTCACAATGGAGTCGGGAAACTAAAAAAAAGTGGGAGTAACTGATGTCACATTTAACAAAACGCAACGGTACGTGCGCTGCAATATTTTCCGTGGACTAAGACTGTACCCACGCAGTATGGTCCACGTGCTTGGGAAATTCTTTGGCACATTCTCTATACATCAGGTTCAGGAAGGGCAATGACGTCCATTTTCAAACCTTATTTCCTTGTTTACATAATCCTTTAGTTTAGAAATACTGACTGGTCAGATTATTATTATTCCATGTGAGAGAACCTTCAATGGAACAAGCTTTAAACTCTTAAAAGACCATTAATCTAGCAACAAACACACTATCTCAGTATAAATATATATCTACATATGTGTGTGTGTGTGTGTGTAATATTCCCCTGTAGAAAGCTTCAGATATATAAAATTAAATGCAACTGAAAGCAGAAATTTCAATATTTCAATATTTCAATATGTAATTGGTGGGTGCACAGCAAACTTTCTGGAAACCATCGATTCACTTAATCAGAGCTTAAATACATAAACATTAAACTATGTGAAATATATTAAATAATATAAGCCTTTTCCTTCTCTCCTCGTACATATTTCAAATATTCATGAAAAGTATTTCAAATATGCATGAACCCAAAATCTGGGGTGGCAAGGTGTCCCATCCTTGCCGCTGTTGTGTAATTTCGGCATGGCGTTTGTGGAACAGATCACTTTAAACTCATGCCTGTTTAATTTTCAGCAAATTCGCTTTGTGCTACATTGAAGATGTTTTTATCCTTTTCACTCTTGACGGTGATGGTGCTTTCAAAGAACGGCTAAAAATTTGTCAGCAGTCAAACGCAACATATTCAGTTGATGTACCGTACGAACTTCTATTTTATGCTGTTTCACAATGAAGTTTACATTTTCTGCATATAGAAAGCCGACAGATGCTGAGTTATGTCTGTCTTTACTCTTATCATAGCACTGAGATTAACAGAAATATTATTGTCAACATGGCTGTCAGAGCTCTAAAAGTGTTGTCACCCACATTACCTAAAGGAAGGGAATAACCATTTTCGAAAAGAAACTTTTATTACAATATGTTATAAATCTTATTTTTGAGAAGACTCTGTCTAAAGCTACAAGAAAGTTTTACAACACAACAAATAAGTATAAGCCACAGCAATAAAGGTATAACACTTCCTTATCATGAAAAATTAAGTATAGCACCTTGGTTCATCAACAAGTCAGGCCATGGTGAGGAAATCCACAGAGATGTAAGTGAAATATATATTAGAAATATATATACAAACTTTTTATATATATTTCTAATGTATATTAACACTTACACCACTGTGGATTTCTTCGGCATTTTAGTGACTCACGCTATTATGAGATTTTCATGATGTCAGGCAATGCTAAAGTAGCTTTCACATATGATAATTCAGTCAAATTAATATCTGCTAAATCTATGGATAGTTGTAGCAATGGTAGTGATATTGGCAACAGGGCGGAAATAGTATATGTCATTACACGTAAACTTTGCAATCTATTTTGAGGGGACAGGTAGAGGCATGGACGTGCGATTGCCAAAACATGAAAATCTGTCAGGGAATTTGCTCTAGCCAGTGCCGTCGCGAAACATTATTGGGAGAATTATCACATCAACAACTGAGAGGCAGTAAACACAACATACAAGAGAATAATACGCATAAGAGGGTATTTACTAGCAATACCATAAATGGTAATACAAGAATAATATGCGTAAGAGGGTATTTATTTGCAATACCATAGATGGTAATACAGCTTTTACCCAAGAAAACAGGCATACCAACAAGCTGGTCTGCAATTTCATGAACAAAGATTTGAACCTGTTTCCTATGGGCCTAGTTCCTAATACCGTGTAATCCTCGTCTCTCCCCATAGGTTGCCGAAAGGGCAGTTGTCATAGAAAACAGGAACCAACGGAGGGTCATTTACCAATATCCAAATCACCTAATCCCCAAAAACGAACAAATAGTAAAAAGGCAGCAATTTTGAGGACCTAAACGTCGTTTGGCAAGCAGATACGAGGGAACAGCCATCACAATGCAGGAATTTTCATCCCATTTATTTTTTTTTTTAAACTTGCTCACATTCATCATCAGTTGAGTGAAGAGGACCGTAGGACAAAAAGTCGAAAGCTCCCATTTTACTTTAGGCTTGTGTTCTCTCTAAATACACTACTCAATCATAAACATTATTATGGATAATTTTTTTGTACGGGCAAAATAAAAAAAAAAATTAACATGCCACGCATTATAACAAAGAAACTTTGTTAAGACCAAGAATAAACAAGTATAAAATGCACCGAAATCGAGTTTTCTGTACAGCGTACAATGTTGTATGAAACTCAGCCATGGCCCATGAAACTCAGCCGCGACCCATGAAACTTTCAGCCACGGCCCAGTGGTGGCCTGTGTTGTTGGCACCTATCGCGGTGACAGATGCACGATCATAGCTAACTTTAACCTTAAGTAAAATAATAACTACTGAGGCTAGAGGGCTGCAATATGGAATGTTTGTTGATTGGAGGGTGAATGATCAACATACCAATTTGCAGCCCTCTAGCCTCAGTAGTTTTAAGATCTGAAGGAGAACAGAAAAGGTGCAGGTGGACACACAAATAACCATCTCAATAGTTTTTTTTTTTTCAGAAAACTAAAATGAAATTAGGAAGGAAGCAACGACAGATTTTTCAGGGTGGTTAAAAGGCGAAACAGCGAGACAGGAACTATCTATTAGGTAATACGCGAGAGAAAAGGAAATTGAATGCTTGAGATTGGGGGAATAGTATTTCATTTTCAGCAACCGGCTAAAATGTAAAAAATTGTTATTTCATGAATAAGATAGAATTACAAAATCAGATTATATATATATATATATATATGTGTGTGTGTGTGTGTATATATAAATATATATATACATACACATCCATTTGTGTATTTCATATATATACGTATATATACACACTCATAAATGGATGCATGTGTTTGTATATTCCAGCATAACTCTGAAATGCATGAAGCAATTTCAACCAAACTTGGTATACACATGACTTACTATCTGGGAAAGAATACTGTGGGGCTAAGACACCACTAGCACCAAAGGGCACCAAAGGGGGTGGGGTGGGAAGGGCTTCCCTGAAACAGGGCTGGTTCTGCCCGTAAACTTAGTAACTAAATACACTTTACAGGTTTATCATACCTCAATTCGGTACACATATGACTCACTATCTGGAAAAGAATACTGTTGGGGTAACGCATCACTGGCACCAAAGGGGTGGGGGTGGAAAGGGGGTGACATGTAAAAATAAACGAAAATGACAGATATTGCATCTAATCCATAGTTTTCGAGGTCACTGAGATGAATAGTGACATTCCCGATGCCCTTTAAGTCCAAGTTCAGCCCCAACAGGAAGGGTGGTTAAGAAGGGGTGAAATATAAAATGTCAAAAATGTTGGGCAATGTAACTGAAGCAACTATCTTAACAGGAAAGGGAGGGTGGAACAGCTTTTATCCCACATATACACTCATTCCAACAGATCTCCCTTTTAACTTTAAGAGAGATTGCAATTTTCAGTGACACTTGCATTCTCGATCACGATCAACAAGGCACAGGGACAGTCTTTTAAGTGCTGTGGAGTAGATTTGAGATCATCATGTTTTTCCCCACATATAACTTTTGCTTGCTCAAGGGTGGGTTCACCCAAAAATTTATTTATTCTTGCTCCTGATGGTGAAACTGAAAATGTTGTTTATAATCAAGTTTTGTGTTAAAGTAGTATTATAGTGATTTGTGAGATTTTGCTTTATAATTTGTATACTGTATTTATATTTTTAAAAACCTTTGAATACAAATTCTTTGTTATTACACTATAGATAGATTTGATTCCTTTTCCTGTCTAACAGAAGGGTGGGATAAATAAATATCCAGGTGTGTTCTACGCTTTGGGTGTATTGTACGGTCTGGGTGTGTTCTATACTTTGGGTGTATTCTATGGTCTGGGTGTGCTCTAAGCTTTGAGTTTTTACCATGCAACACAGGGTACGTCAGCTAGTGTATATAAAAATTTTTGTAGGTAAATTCGAGAATCATCTTTTATGGAATTCGTTTGTGGTTTTATTTACACAACTTACAGCAAAAGCAGAGAAAAGTAAATACACGAAGGAATATAATTTTTCAGACTATCAAGAAGGCGAAGTAAAGCAATGAACTGCTATCCTTCTTTGAAGGAGAGCAATTGTTCTCGTAGAACATGAAAATGTGAGAAGGCATCCTAAACTCAAATATTTCTGAGAACTAAAGATCTGTATTCAAACCATGAAAACTTCCACAGCAGCAGAGATAAGTTGTAATTAAATGAAATAATGTGATAAAAAAACATTTAATTATTGAAACATTGTTCATTACCGTATATACCTGAAAAACAACTTCTTTCATTACGCACCCATAATGAAAATACGTTTATTACCATAGGTGGGTTAAATTAAAATTAGTCTAGAGGCTGTTAAAGGTTTTACTCTCAAAATGTGCAGTGACCTGCAATGATCATCTCAATTATGACATCAAAGGAAACTCTGCAAACTAGAACGGACAGACATTGGGGGAACTAGTCCTCCACACAACTGTACTGGACTGAGCCAGATTTGAAGATAAGTGGCGCTTTGACTCAAGCATTTAATTCTATAAATCCACTTCACTCGAATAAATACACATACTCTAAAAGATAATATTAAAATTACGATTAGATATTGATAACTTCGAGCTTTTCCGTAGTGACTATGATGAAAGATCTTCCGAATATGACGTGAAGATTTTTAGTATCGTCAAGCAGTGTTAAACCTGCAAAAGGAAAAATATATATAAAAATCGTACTGATGAGCATCACCAGATCGTCAAAAGCAAAGGCAGATTAAAAACCTTGATAACATCAGGGTTCGCTGGTCACTTTCAATGTAGATAAATCAGCTCTGATGCTGATAACTTCCACTAAGCCATCTCCCTTGAGAGTGGGTGGCTCTAAGAGTCTAGACGGACATTGTAACAGCCAATACCAACCTCAGTAATGAACTGCAGACTAAAGGGCGAATTCCCGTGCAGAAAAACGTCTACATCCGATGATCATTTACCTGCACAAAAGCCTTCCACATGAACACAACGTTATACGACTTCCTCTCATCCTACCTCCCAAGTTTTCTGAATTAATTTTTACTCGATTTACAATCCCAAGTGCGTGAGCGTAGATCACTAATCTTTTCCACTCAGAGGGGATGCCGCCGTATGGGCTCGCCTTCCTGTTCTGAACAAGTCTTTTGGAATGAAGTTTCAAGCCCCAAAGCACTTTCTTGACTCTCAGGTGACGATGGTATCCATTCACAGTTGGGTTTCTTGGCGAGTGCAGGGCAGGATCGAACAAAGGACCTTGTAGTTGCATGGCCGATGCTCTACCACTAAGGTATGCCACACACACACACAATAATTATATATTGATATATATATATATATATATATATACACACACATATATATATATATATATATATATATATATATATATATATATATATATATATATATATATATATATATATATATATATATATATATATATATATAATTACTAACAGCACCTCATTAAAACTGGATGGTATCAAGCGGATATATTTATTCAAGAAAAGTTACAAGCTCTCTAGGACTAACAGTTCTCACTGTCAAGTATCCGTAGAATGGCCAGACGCGTAGTCCAGCCGTATTTATATGTGTGGGGGAGTGGATTAAAGACCTTGTTTGTACCATTCCATATGAGGACTTCTTTGATCTGTTGATTACCCTCCTCCTGTGTGGCCCCACCCTCGTTACCTTGGCCTTTCTCTGCCAGCAGCTTCTTCCAGGTGTGCATGGTCTCTTGTGCTTTTGCATTTCTTTTCTATTATAGAGTGTACGATTTTTCTTGATAGGCTGTCTTCAAATCCATTTCCAGTTTTGCCTGTTATTATATTTGCGCAAGTTATGAAGCCATTCTTCACAATCAGTATGGCCGTTTTGTTAGTGTTCCTTTACAAAAAATTCATATTCTCCCAGTATATTTTGTGGTCTTTTTCCCAACAGTGCTTGGCAACTGTCGACGTCTGATTGCAGTGCCTTATATTTTGTGTATGTTGTTTTCCTCGTTCTTTGCAGGATTTGCCGCTTTCGCCAAAGTAACGTTCTTCACAATCTAGACACACGCCGCCATGTATAACCCCCTATTACCTCTACCCCCTCTACCAACTTTTTGTTTCTATTTTATTCCTAATGGTGTTTTTATAACTCCCTATCAATTTGAAATTATCTAGCTTCCTGTTAGTGGGTGTAATAGTGTTGTTCGGGACTGTGATTATTTTCTTCCCTTTCAAATGTTCCTTTTCTATCCCTTCCCTCTCTCCAAAATAGTTTTTTCTTGCCTTAATGTGTGCCCGTTCCCACCAGTACTTAGGGTATCCTAATCTCCTGAAACTCTACCTCAGGCATTCCAGCTCTTCATCTAAGAATTCGGGACTGCAAACCCTATTAGACTTGTGTAAGTGATAAAATTAATTTATCTGACCTCGAGATGGATTGTTCAGGAGATTTAAAAGAACTTATGGAGGGAGAGCCATGCTGGAACTAAGAACTTATGAGAAAGTGAGAAGAAGGATAGCGGTGACACACAGCATTATACGGTTCCTTAAGAAATGCATACCAGGCAGTGTGGCACCGGAATCGCTGGATAAGATACGAGAGAGAGACACTGATGAACATCCGTTTCCTGTTTTTGTAGAAGAGATTTTGAAGGAAGACATAAGGAATAAAAAGGTCGAACTGGAAGAATTAAGGATGACGAACAGAAAAATCAGAAGAGAACTAACGGAGAAATACCGAGGCACCAGCTTACACAATGTTTTGAAAGGAATTGAAGGTTATGTAAAGGTATTTGCACACCGCACTTCACAGCTACACGAGAATAGACTCGTTGCCATTTTCAACTGGATGGGGTGGGTAAAAAAAAGGGACTCCGATTTAGTCCAAAACATTTCTAAGAGAATTATAAGTAGGGATGAAGTGCTAGTGTTAGGATACGGTCTTAATTTTTGCATGGGGAACAATAATCACGATTTCATTGAAAAGTGTAGAGGCTTAAGGGAATTAGATAAGAATAAAAATGGGGATGAATCAGCTTTCTGTAGGGGGGGCCATGTGGGCGGGGTTTAGGATGAACAGATTCGTCTTTCCGGAGAGGTTAGGTAAGGCCTTTATAGACTAGGCAAATACAAGGACATAAAAATTTGCAAGGCAGACAAAGTAGTGGATGCCATAGATTACGAAAACAAGTTAGAAAAATTGTTAAATGATGAAAACACATATCAGGCTTGCAATAAAAAGCCGAACGTAATGAGGGCACAATGCAATTTTAATAGAAAAGTAAAGGAAGTTTGACTAAAATCCAGGATAAAACGAAAAGAAAAGAATTAGAACATAGAATAAAATCAGGGGAAAGCCCAGAGATCCCATATATTTATGGTAGTCCGAAGATCCATAAGGAAGGGTGCCCATTAAGATCGCGGCATCGACGAGATCAATGCAGAGGAGGCTGGAGAAATTTCTTTCCAACATAATGGGCAAATGGGTGGGTTTAGTATTTGAAGGGCATCTAAAACCATGAACCTTATAGATGAATTATCTAAATTTAACGTAAAAGACTGTAAATTTGCAAGTTCGGATGTAACTTCCCTGTTTACCAACGTACTAGTCAAGAAGACGACGGAAGTAATAAAAAAAAATATGGAAGAAGGTATTTAAACATATAACTTAGATCATGAAGTTTTGATAAAATTGTTGATAGCACCCCTAGGTGTCAATGTGTTTAAGTGGGGCGAAAACCATTACATACAAAAAATGGCGTGGCCATGGGTTCGAGTCTGTCGCCGATCTTAGCTAACATTTTCATGGAATGGTTTGAAATGGAAGAGGTGAGTAAATTAAATAAAGGGAACTTAAAACATCATCAAATGGGTAAGATACGTGGATGACATCCTGATTATTTATAAGGGAGAAAGGGAAGAATTGCACAAGTTCCTACAAAACATAAATAAACTAAATGAACAAATCAAGTTTACAACAGAAGAAGAGAAGGAGGCAGAAACTCTTTTCTTGGATGTACTGGTAAAGAGGGAAGGGGGAAATTTAAAATTCACAAGGTACACAGAAAGAAGATACACATCAACTTATATATACATATGGGAGTAATGACAGGGTTGGCCATCAGGGCTTATAGGATTTGCAGTCCCGAATTCTTAGACGAAGAGCTGCTGGAATACCTGAGGGAGAGTTTTGGGAGATTAGGATACCCTAAGTACTGGTGGGAACGGCCATACATTAAAGCAAGAAAAAACTATTTTGGGGAGAGGAAAGGGAGAGAAAAGGAACATTTAAAAGGAAGAAAATAATTACAGTCCCGAACAACAACACTAATACACCCATCAACAGGAAGCCAGATAATTTCAAATTGATGAGCAGTTATAAAAACACCATTAGGAATAAAATAGTTAGAAACAAAAAGTCGGTAGAGGGGGAAGAAGGGGGCGGGGTATACATGGCAGCGTGTCTAGATTATGAAGAGAGTTACTTCGGCGAAAGCGGCAAATCCTGTAAAGAACGAGGAAAACAACATACACAAAACATAAGGCACTGCAATCAGGCGTCGACAGTCGCCAAGCACTGTTGGGAAAAAGACCACAAAATCGACTGGGAGATTATGAGTTTTTGTACAGTATAGGAACGCTAACAAAACGGCCAGACTGATTGTAGAGAATGCCTTAATAACATAAGCAAACAATGTAACGGTAGGCATTACTGGAAATGGATTTGAAGACAGCATATCAAGAAAAATCGTACACTCCATAACAGAAAAGAAATGCAAAAGCACAAGAGACCTTGCACACCTGGAAGAAGCTGCAGGCAGAGAAAGGCCAAGGTCACGAGGGCAGGGCCACACAGGAGAAGGAGGATAATCAAAAGATAAAAGAAGCCAACATACGGAATTGGACAAACAAGGTCTTTAATCCACTCCCCCACACATATAAATGCAGTTGGACTACACGTCCGGCTATTCTATGGATACTTGACAATGAGGGGTGTTTGTCCTAGAAAGCTTGTAACTTTTCTCGAATAAATATTTCTGCTAGATAAAATCCAGTTTTAATGAGGTTCTGTTAGTTATTATATTAATTCACAGAACAATTGTATAAGTGATAAAGTTAATATATATATTATATATATATATATATATATATATATATATATATATATATATATATATATATATATATATATATATGTATATATATGTGTGTGTGTGTTTGTATAAGAAATATTTGTACATACACACATATATATATACATAGAATATATATTATACATATACACATATATACTGTATATATATATATATATATATATATATATATATATATTACATATATATATATATATATATATATATATATTATATATATAATATATATATATATATATATATATTCATCAAGAAATGCTAAATGATGTAGGAAGACAAACTTCGTCTCTTTTTATACGCTGTAGGACTTGTTTCATTGAAGAGACGTCCTACAAGGGACGGTTGGCTTTCTGCCTGGTTACTTAAGCCGCAACTGCTCACATCACATTCCAAGACCACCGGTGCAAACAGGACTGCAGATTATGTTGTTTTCGTTTCTGAAGAATACTTGAAAGTTTGTACTCGTGTTCCCGTGATCTTGAAACCTCAAGCAGTGCCCTTAAGTGAATTCCGGGGAGCAAAACAGCTCCACGAGCGGGAAATGCACCTGAACGCGAAGTGTTAAAATTAGTGATTTTCTGATCATACTTTACCATCCGCAAATTAAAGATCAACAAGGCCCATTTAAGTGGAGAACATTAATTTTCTGTTTGATGACACCAGCACGGAGTTTAAAATATCCCGTCCTGATGAATGAACTTTAATTCGGTTTCATTTCAACCAGACATCGCATAATCTTTTCCTTCACATAAAATACAATTATTAAAAAGCTTACAGCATGTGACCACTACCATTAGAGTTGAGAAGCGTTTCCATTTAGTAAACGCATTAATAAGTTTTTCGAGCTATTATTTGAAACAGATGATGGCAAAAGAACGATGTACTTACACTGGTACCGTCGAATTCCATTAGTCATGCAATGTATGCAATGATTACTTATGTAGCACTCAATAAAATTTGTTATAAATTGCAAGTTGTCATCTTTTGCATAATAGTCATATTTCCTACTTTAGAGAAAAAGATAGATATAACTGAATTAAAGTGCGTAATTACATTGTTATTTCCACAAAGATCGAAGTCTGAACATAATTACTAAGTTTTTAAAAGAGAGGGGTCGAGTAAGGGCTTAAGCATACATATAAATGCAATTCTCTTATTTGAGTTATTTTTTAACACTGGGAAAAAGAAAAAAGCCACCGAGACTCTGAGACTACACGCTAAATTTCAATTCTTAGTAATATTTATGACTTACGACTCTATAACTACTCCTCAAGACATATTCGACATAGACAATTACTCTCACGAAGGAAATTTGCTTGGTACACTACAACTGATATCCAATGGACTGTTTTCCAGAAACTGTGAACACACACACACACACACACACACACACACACACACACACACACACACACATATATATATATATATATATATATATATATATATATATATATATATATATATATATATATATATATATATATATATGACTTTTTTTATCACATCACCGTGATTCATATTCAATCAGTAAGCTACAAACGTCCTTTAATATCCAATTCGCTCTACCTCGGAAATAATATATTTTCATATATGTTACCGAAGGGGAATTTTTTGGTTGATAATAAGTTCGTCGTCTCGTGGGCTCGAACCAGCGAAGACAAGAACTCAGGACTACAGTGGACGCATTTTAACCCAAGCGGCCAGTACGTAAACTAGTATACAGTTCTGGTTTCAGTCAAGCTCCGTAAATAAATGGAACCTCCTCATAATAATTTATCGTAAGTCAATATTACCTAGGACCTGACAGCACAGTTACGGGAGAGTTATAATGAAAAAACTATTACATGTATGTAACACATTCAACTTCGCTCTCCGAGATGTTAAAGGTAACACTTAAAACTATTTTTAAGGCGATTTTTTTTTTTATGAAATTGGTTGCCCCCAACTGCATAAAAAATCTAACAACGTGTGGGTCGTCCTGTCGTCGCTGGGTGGAGAGAGGCATGATGAAAGGCAGCCACGGGTACACCGAAAAAAAGCACGCATCTCCGATATCTCCGCGTAGAACTAAATGCTACACATACCGTACTTACGAACAGGTATATTCACGGCTAAAACTAGTCAGAACTGGTCCAGGACGAACTAGGTTAAGGGGGGACTAGCAACCATGACTGCCGAAGATACAACTAGACACGTTGTAAAAAAAAAAATGTTGGGGAGGGGGCAAGAGGTGTGTTGTTTGTGCGGGGGAGTGGATAATGCGGGAGAGAATGCCGGAGAAGTAGGAACCAGTTGGTCACCGGAGTTGAATGAGAGGGGTTGGAGCGAGTAAACTGCCTTCGTAGCGCTAGTAGATAACCTACGTTTGCGGAGGGAGGAGGCAGTCGTTTTGGTACCAAGCGTCTGGCTGGCACTGTGCGTTCAAACATCTCCAAGTTGACGTTGCGGTAATTTCCTTCAGTTGTCCCAGTTCCGTCCCTTATAATAATTTTCTTGTTTTCTATTTCTTCCAGTTGTGAGAGGACACCGAGCTGATAAATTTACTAGCTACATTTCTGCGTATTAATCAACTTGTTGCTTACTCTTCATTACATCCGTATGAGAATTTCAGCTCATTATATTTGTTCTTTGCACTTCCAGTTCAAGGGTTTTTTTTCATATTAATGTTTGCTGCCAGGTCAGGAAAGTTATACACAAAGGCTGAGGTGAATTTGTTGTCTCATGGCAGTCAAGAACCTCTAGGTTCACCATACGAGTGGCTTTACATAGTGCAAACGTACACACACACACACACACATACACTGCAGTGCTGCATTTGTGAATATTTACGAAAGCTTACACGAGTGAATTGGGAAATCAAATAGAACTAAAAAGAAATCAGCAAATGCCACTGATATCAATGAGAAACCGAACCAAATTCAGAACACGTGATATTTTCTGCGGGATATTCTAACGTTAATAAATGTATCAACGTTGACAATAAAATTAAGGACATTTTCATATGTCGGAAACTGCAATTCTCTATTTATTCCAAGAAAGAAGGAATTGGCTGAGTTTACAGGTCGTTCAACAATTATCATTTTTCCCTGTCATTCATCTAAAATTAGTGAGGTAACTACAGAAAGATAAGCTTCACTTGGATTTCTGTACATCCAAGATAAACTGTAAAAAGATGAAAGTATAGAATCAATCTGCCAAAGATATCTGAACTGCTGTAATTCACTTGGTGGTAAACACCTTCATGAACAAGCAAAGGGCAAATCCATTCATCGGAAATTTATTTTGGTCAGAAGGTAGAAACGAGCGAGAATCTTTCACACGGCTAAATCTCAAGTGACCATCTTGGCAGCGCTTACGCTCTAAGCCTCAACAAATGCCGCCCACAAATAGAAGCGTAAAATCTGCCCGCCGCTTACTCAATCTACAATTCAAGCCAAATTACCTTGGGAAAAACAAGATTACATATCCTTGGCGGTGACTGGCTCTGACCAATACTTGTCCTCTTGTCATTTTATTATTAATTTCATTCTCTAAATTTCACGAGAAATGAAAGGAAGAGGAAAATCTGCGTGGATTTTGTCGTCAAAATAAAATCGTTAATTGAGAACTTTCAAGTCTGCTCGAGTCTCACTATCAGTCTCATAATGTGATTGATTGTGAAAGCTAAACTGACTCTCAAAATATCTCTATGTATTTTTACGTATTTCAACAGCAAACCAGTTGTGAACTTCATTCTTACATTATTATGATTCATTAGTCCAGCAATACCTTCCTGATCAAGCTGCCACAAAATAGACGGCTCTTTTGTGAAAATCGAGGAAATAAGAGAGCAGAAGGTAAACATATAACCATAAACTTTTTAAATAAACGAGTCAAACACTTACAAACATCAAACAAAGACTAACAAGAGACAGATGCAATATCCAATGACATCTCTCGCCCTGCTTCATACCAAAGATTTATAAACAAAGTGAGGATCCCTCAAACGATCGCAGTCTCTGTTTCTAAATCAAAGAGATGGAGTTTTCTGCAATAACGACGATACTTGTTTCTACAATGACCAACTGGGAGATTCCGTATCAAAAATAACATGGTAGACTTTTCTAGGACAGAAATGAGATATTGTGCTCATAAAATGACGATATGGAACTACTACTCGTATCTGTGTATGACACGACTACAGTCTGTCAAACAACAAGATCGCTTTGGTGTGGCCAGGCAGGAGAAAGTATCATAGCCATATCTACTTGGTCATTTAAATCTTTCCTTTACCGTTAATCCCTTCTGAAGATGGAAAGAGAAACCCACAAGATTCCTGTGTATAACTTGTTTACTTGTAAATATTTACATATTACTTGAATCTCGAGTACTTTCAGGTCCTAACTGTGACCCTTTTTCAAGAGTCACAGTTAGGACCTGAAAGTACTCGAGATTCAAGTAATATGTAAATATTTACAAGTAAACAAATTGTACACAGGAATCTTCTGGGTTTCTCTTTCCATCTCCAGAAGAAGACTGAAAGAAGTTTTTGTTTGGTTAATCCCTTCCTTATGGTTTAGACAGAGACCTGTCATTTACTGTAGTTTCCGCTTTGGCTCTCAATCCTGTCTGATCACCATGACAGCTTGAGCGCGACTGTCCTCTAAACAGATATTTGGTTTCAGATTAAACCAGTAGAGTGACTGCTGACCTTCTCAATGTCCTATGTCGAGACCACCTGCCGCGGAAACTGGGGTTTGGTAGCGCAGATCAAAAATTATGCCACATCTTTTTAGTTTTATGAAAAAAATTAGGTTTCCAGTGAAAATATCTCAAGTGAAATGTGCTTTTAAATGTCACTTTTAAACTCGCGGATATACTTTAGAAAACTTCAACTTGAGCAGGCTCTTCTAAGGCCACACTTTTCTCATAATAACCAGCCATCTGTCAATAAGGAAATTCATTACTCGTAGCACTCTAGATGGGAGATTTTTGTGAAATGGTATAATGCAATACTCTTGTTAAAATAACTAGATGGTAATTTTTTCGTAAAGTAACGAGATGGGATATTGCTTGTAAAATAACAAGAGGAGAATATTTTGCATAACAATAGCGACTGTTTTTAAAATACAAGATTATCTTTCTAAAATAACTAGACGGGAGAAGTTTCTAAAATGGCGAAACGGTAGATCTTTGTCGAAATAAAGTGATGAAAAATTTTAGTCTAAAACGAAAGTGGTTCGTACAACGGAACAACTGACAAACAACGGAATGACAGCTTAAAACTGTGCAATGAAAGATATCCGACTGAAAAAAAAATGTGTTACTATTTAGACATCAAACGACAATGAAAGATATCCAACCGAAAAAAAAATGTTAGTATTTAGACATCAAACGACAATCATTTTATGAACTGTACGGACCTCCAGAAAATCTCTTCACTTTTTTCTCACACCAATTCCGTAAAATTAGAAAAAAAAATCTTATACGAGCTTAATTCAAAATTCATTCCCAGAACCGATTCTAAAATGGAGTCTATGATTCCTAACCAGGTTAAATCTTCGGCATATTAATGCCTTTCTTTATAACACGCTTGAAAATTTTTTGACATTTGGGACTGGCTACAACTTGAATGTACCAGACCTTCGGTCACCAACCAGACAGAAGGTAATCAAGACTAATCGCAACTTTGTTGTAAAACTACATTACTAATAAAAGGATAGAAATCTTTTCAGATATTTCCACATTTTACAACGGCAGCATTTGCTATCCCATGTCTGTAAGGCTTTACCCAACTACTAAGGGATTCAGAACCGATAAACACGGTTTTTCAGCAACAACTTTTATAAAGCATCGGATAAAGCTGAAAGTTGGCAAGTGTATATTTTATAACCCTACCTAATTTTTGCAAGTATTATTTAGAGCCTAAGTTCGATAGTTTTGATATTTATAGAGTAAAATGAAGTCATGCCGGGACCGAGAAAATCACAGACAAGGATCCTAAAACACGTAAACATTTGACGTCATAATCCACCAGGTAGGCGGTGAATGGATATGCCTTTAGAATTTAGTTCTTCGATAATGGCCAGCAGGATATGGAATTGTCCCCGTGGTTGCAAGACTGCATTTGTGCTACTGCTTACCACTTTGTATTGAAGCGAGAAGACCTGCAAGATTTACTCAAATAGGTAATATTTCTATGGTGGGTAATGGTTACTTGGCCGCCCCAAAAGTGCGGGCAGGAGCTGTTAGACAACACGTCATTTTGAGGAAGAGTACTTGAAATCGGACATTATCCATGAGAGCGTGGGACCAGTCATTATTGATCTCGCTAGCGCCGATGAAAACGTGGATGATGACCTCCTCCTCGAGAGTGACGACGACGAAGACATTTTGTAAATTAATTATGATAGTGTTAGATGTTTTATTTGTAAAAACATATTATTAAAACACAGTGATTATAACAATAAAAACTGATTTCAATATATTTTCATCAATATAAATCCATTTGATTGATATTGAAAGGTAAATAATGCTTGAACTTGCAAAATCTTGATTTACCTTTTATTTGCAGCGAGTATACAAGCGCTGTTTAGGTGTTATAAAAAATAAAAACCAAGAAAAATAACAATGGGTTACATTAACTGAAATAAAACAATGGCGTTGACTTTACAACTCTAACAATTGAGGAAATGAGGCATCATTGCTTTCATTTAAATTCTACTTCTAGTGACCGATTAACATGCTGCAAACAGAAGGCATAGTGTCGAAACCTGAGATAAACAAAATGATTATCTTTTTGTATTCCCGCCCTGAATAGATGTAGATCTAACAAATGAGCTATAGACTGGTTCTTATGTGGATGAACAATTACATTACAAGGGATCACTAGTCTATGATATCAATAATAATAATAATAATAAAATTATTGAATACAAGGGACGATGACAAATCTTTCAAAATGGTTTTTCAAATAAACAGTAAATGCAAAAGGAAGTGACAAAGCAATGGGATATTTGGGGGAAAGTGAGCCTTCCCTTTCTCTTGGCATTGGGTGCTAATATCAATTAGTGAATATGCCATCGCCAAGTGGGTTGAAGAGACGTTTTCCCCATATGTAAACTTCTCTTCACTGTGGGTGGAGCAACGTCATAGGTTAACGATGAAAACCTTACCTGTTTTGAACAGAACTATTGAACTTAGGTAAAATAACACTTGAGTTTACAATAATACCTGAAAACCGTGTTTCATGAATCAGTAGGTAACTTTTAAAAGTTTTTTACAGCAACAAAGGGTAACTGATAAACCACATCAAGCTCCAACTGCCACACAGAAAAAAAAGTGCATCCTTTGGCAAATATTTCACCCTGAAAAAAAAAACCAGAGAGATACAATATTTTTCATAAACAAGGATATCACCTCAGCTATTGATATGATCTTACTGTGCGAGATTGATTAATAAGACTCGACGGAAACTTGATAAACAGAAGCTATGAAAATGACAGACAATAGAAACAGGGAATTATTTCAGAATACCGGCCTTTCAAAATGGTTTTTCAAATAAACAGTAAATAAATGAATAAAGCCCCATCTCCGTCTGGGTTGTTGTGCAACGGGCTGAGTAACTAAACTCTCACGTTTTGTAACTCTCTCAGAAACTCTCTCCTTAGGAAACTCTCTCTCTCTCTCTCTCTCTCTCTCTCTCTCTCTCATACTTGTTACTCAAAGTTTCATAAATTTAGTTCTATTTTAAAAGTGGTCACTATTCCTGACAAGATTTCCCTAATAATAATAATAATAATAATAATAATAATAATAATAATAATAAATAATAACAAAAACCAAGAGAGTTGACCAACATGTGGTCTGTTGCATCTGAAACCATGAGATCCTTGTCTCAACTTTCCCCATTCTATTCTAAAACTCATAAGAAATATTCTAAATCACCTTCAAAGAATGGAATAGCATATACAGTATATAATTCAGAAATGAAAATAATTATATATAAGCAGTATGGCCATTGTGTAAGGATTTACCAATATGATTACTACTCAGTATAAGAGCAGATGCAAAAAGGAAAAGCATCAAAACCCATTAATATGCATAGCAAGATTCCGCGCAAATGCCGTAAGTGATATAAAAGAGAATACTAAGAGAAGAAAATAGCACATTAATAACGGGTTAAATCAATAAACAAATATATATATATATATATATATATATATATATATATATATATATATATATATATATATATATATAAATTACTGGTGGATTTCAAGGTCACATCGAGAAGTAACAAACCTCCATAATGAACAGGTGCAGATTCAAAAGCACAATGCCCACTGAAGGTTATATACAGTGATAGTGCTCCTTGTGAAATATCTTTATGGCTTTGATGGTTCATGGAGGTTATGCTATCGGTTCACCAGTCAGGCCACTTTATATGTTGTTTACAGTTTCTAATTTTCTTGAATAACTTTTTATTATTTTTTTTCTACTATTCTTGAGTAGATATTTCTTTGATTTCTCCTTGAGTACCTCCAGTGGTCTTTCTCGAAGACTGCATTAGTCCAAAAGTGATTTGTGTTCATTAGTCCAAAAGTGATTTGTGTATCTTCAAAAGAAGCTCAACCGTTAAGATATATTTAAGAGAACAAAACGCATATTGTAGACTGAATACACAATCATACTTGCTCGGTGCATTCTTTTTTTTTTATCTATCCTTCGCCCTTAACAATCGAGTGATTTCTACGGTGAAGGCACGTGGTCTTTAATATCAAGCTCCTAGATGGGACTGGAGCATGAAACTTGGCCAAAAAATGCCAAGCACTCGTGCACCAGAGATATTCGGAGTTTTTAGTTAGACATTTTTAGATCCCATAAACATGTCTACAATTTTTTTTTTTTTAACCTGAAACTTTTCTCAATCTCTGATCAAAACGAGTGTCAAAGTTCTACTTCTTTTAAGAAGTGCATTCTTCTCTCTATTGGGCTAAATTCCCCCAGAAATGTATCATGAACCTGCCCAGCAAAGACTTAAGACATTCACTCATGGTTAAAACGGGTATATTCTGTTAAAATGTGCTGCACTGTTCCATTTTTCCGACAAATATCACTGTATGGCATCCTCCTTACCCCACCAGTTTGCGTAATCAAGCTATGCTCAAAATATGTGTGGACCAGGCGCATTCGAGCTCTTAAAGAGAAATCGAACTCGTGAAAAATTACACCTTACAGGATACTTCATTATCAAAAGGAACTTTCTAACACATACACAAGTATGTATGTATATATATATAAATATATAAATATATATATATATATATATATATATATATATATATATATATATATATATATATATATATATATACATAATACTATATATATTATATTATATATATATATATAACGTTTGTATAATATTACATATTCACTGGTAATATTAACCAGACTAATTTATCATTTCTCAGTGTTTCTAGATACGTATTATACTGAAAACCTTTAATCTAAATTAGGATATGAAATGAATAAATTCATCATCATCGCCAAGGAAATAAATGGTCCTGCACTCACTCCCTAGTCGCATCTTTCGTAATACACAAGCATACATTTGCGTGTGGTATACATGTGTGTGTGTGTGATTAATCCAGAAAAACAAACATGGGTACTGGAGAGGATGCAGCATCCTTACGGGGGTTAAATCACACCGCATGCAAAGCCAGTGTCAACAACCGGCCGAGCCAGGAAGTGATGCATATCATCATCTGAACCCAGAGTGCCCCCGTCAATTCCCTGTCATGAGACCCCGTTAAAGCTCATAATAAACCATGAAGGATCAATCAGGCCCTTGCACAAAAGCATGCAGGTGCGTTCCTGCATGAGCGCTCTCGCACGTTAGCGCACACTGGCAAGCACAGACACCACTCCTCACTTTGTTTAGTGTGTCCGATGGTTCAATGTGGTATAATATTTGAAAACCGCCTTCATTAGTATTTATTACTATTAAAGCGATTTTCAAAATTCGACATCATGAAGCCATGAAATTCCAAGTGACTCAACTTGAGATTTCATGCCTTCATGAAACTCACCAAACTAACACCACCTGCGGCATTTACACGAGGCAAGAAAACCACTTCATCAGGCTGCTGTCCGCGAAAATCAGGCAACTGCAAAATTACGCCAGGAGGAGTATCAAGGTCCAGAGAGCAAAACTAATCTCCAGACCTCGATCAATACGAATTTGGTATAATCCTGCCGGTCGTAAAACTTCCCCAACTCGTGTTATCATGACGGGACTGATTTCATACATTTAAGCATGAAGGCATTTTTAGTTCAGGTTCTCTCGTTATTAATTCAATGGCTTAGGATATTTTAGTATTGGATCTCGTGCCATCAACTCCCAAGTCTTAAAGAGTATTTTAGAAGCAATTCTCATGCCATCATTTTAGTTCAGGATTTTTTTAATAGCTGATCTCATGTCACTGACTCTCAGTCTTCGGATGCTTCAAATTATGAAGTTAAAAAAAACTTAAAGGAATTTTTGAGGAAAATGAAATAAACAAATAACCTAATATAACATAACATGGTTATTACTGTTTAAACAAAGTGCAAGAACTTAAATTTTAACGTGAAATGCGTCATTTGGCAAGCAAATCGCTAAAATTAATTATCTAAGTACAAAAAAAAAACACCCAATTGGAGCCACAGTAAAGTTTTACCTTGACCACAATCCGTAGAGAGTTACCTCGACCACAAGAGGTCTTGGCATCCATTCAAACTAGCAGGTTTGAAGGTCTGTATGACCCATGCTTCAGGTGACATTCTGCTGCAGAATTCACTTATTTTACAAAATTGAAAAAAAATACACTTGTAATATGTGTGGGTGCATTACGTAAATAATATCTATACAGCGTATGTAATTTCTAAAGTTTAACAAAAAAAAGTAGCTACAGATTTCATGCCTTCAATGATGACTACCGGTACATTATATATAGCCTTCATACTAACATTGTACCAGGCATTAATTTTTTTTTTCTTTTTCAAGGTGGACCAAATTTCTGACAAAATAACTGAGTTCCATTTGTATGTTACATTGTTCACAGGGGTGTTTTGCTGCGAATCTTTCCGTTCAACTGTTTAAGTAGCCTGCAAGCAAACGCACACATTATTACAGTTATGCTTTTGTTTACTCACAGGTCGAGAAGTATATTTAACAAGTTTTCTGTACAGGGTATAATGCTGTATGAAACTCAGCCACGGCCCACGAAACTCTCAGCCGCGGCCCATTAAACTTTCATCCACGGCCCGGTGGTGGCATGTGTTGTTGACACCTACAGTATAGTGTTGCCAGACGCACGATCATGGTTAACTTTACCCTTAAATAAAATAAAAATTACTGAGGCTAGAGGGCTACAGTTTGGTATGTTTGATGACTAGAGGATGGATGATTACCATACCAATTTGCAACCCTCTAGCCTCCGTAGTTTTTAAGATCTGAGGGCGGACAGAAAAAGTGCGGGCGGACACACAAATAGCCATCTCAACAGTTTTCTTTTACAGAAAACTAAAAACTCAGCCTCCGTAGTTTTTAAGATCTGAGGGTGGACAGAAAAAGTGCGGGCGGACACACACATAGCCATCTCAACAGTTTTCTTTTACAGAAAACTAGAAACTCAGAAGTATGTCCTTAAAAATTTCACGCTAAAAACAGTACCTCTTTCCATCGACGAGAGAGAGAGAGAGAGAGAGAGAGAGAGAGAGAGAGAGAGAGAGAGAGAGAGAGAGAGAGAGAGCTGTAAGGTTAAACGCTGTGTAATGTACCATAATTGATACCAGGAAAAAAAAAAGTAAAAATACTAGATAAACGGACATATTTTGAGGATTCGGATTACCGAAGCTTTGCGTGTAGGCTAAGATTAACATACAATAAACTAAATACACACGCACAATGAGGCGGGGCAAAAAGTAAGTGTATACTTGACCATGTAATATGCGATGTGGCTCCTTTATCAGGGACCACACACCATTACGATAAAAGTAATAAATACAAGCCATCTCCCTGACCTTAAATACTTAAGTTCTGGTGCATAAAAAAAATATATATTTGATAGCATGGCACCTTCGATCACAAAAGTTAAGACTTGGATTGCTGAAGTGTGGAAAATTTTGCCACGACAAAAATATAGATAAGATATGGTCAGAGATAAGTAAGCATCATAGGTAATTACAAGATTTTTTTGAACTCTTTATTACAACACGGTTACAAATGGTAGCAGCAGTTCACGTGTTCATAGCTCATACTAACAGACGTCAATTACCCATCTATCAGTCATTTATCGGAAAGGAATGTTTCGCCACACTTCGACGTAATTACATTACAATACATATTTGATGCACACAAAGTTGAGTTATGCTATATCTATGTATCGTGTATACATTTCTAAGTATTATGTATACATGTTAATTTTTACACGGATAACAAGCATACAACCTTGTCTTGCTGAATCTATGACTACGAGTTAAGAAAATATCACAATTCCCTATCAGGATGTACGTGAATGACAATGATTTTGCAACTGATTTTATAAGAAAAATAAATGAGTAAGAAAAATAAATGAGAGTAAAATGAATTCACTATTCTCACGCAGCAGGTATTGCTACTGTCGGCCAGGCCTCCTAACCTTAGCCAGAAAGCGCAAACGTAACCTTTAATCTTAATTTGTGCATAGCATCGTCCCTGAATATCCTTCCCCAATTAACACAGTAACTGTAATACTGTATTCTACTAATGCTACTACTACTATGGCTCAATAGAGAATTACTGCTCTTTTCTACTAGTCTTGCGATGCACATTCCATTCAATGACATGACTAATATTTTAAACATGCGCTCTTTCTTATTACAGCTCACCAGGCAGCAACTCTTGAAGGAAGATATTTTAGCGGTTCCCAAGGAAGACAAAATGGAGGACGAAAAGAACTGCCTCGATGAAAAGCTGAAAGACAAAATGGAGGACGAAAAGAACTGCCTCGATGAAAAGCTGAAAGACAAAATGGAGGACGAAAAGAACTGCCTCGATGAAAAGCTGAAAGACAAAATGGAGGACGAAAAGAACTGCCTCGATGAAAAGCTGAAAGACAAAATGAAAGAAGCCGAGCGCCTTCACGATGATCCGTTATATTCACATGAAGATTATAAACTACAACTGCAGTTAGACGAAAAACATGGAAACCAGGTTAGACGCACATTTTATTTTTATTTTTCATACTATAACATCGCTCTATCAAATTCCATTTTCTCTTCCCATGACAACCCGTAATAATGGGCGAACGATTAGTAATAATGATTCAGTTCGTCATAAACCATAATGAAACTATGAACAGACATACAAACAGAATCAAGTAACTATTTTGGCACAGGAGATATTAAATACTGAATTTTTATGTCAGTCATTACTGCAATTCAAAACGACTTAAAGTTTACATGGAACCACCTTGGAAAAAAAATTAACTTACGAAGGAAACTTTCAACGATTAGAAAACACGTGGAAAAAAGGAAAAAACAGAGAACACTACGAAATTAATACAAATAAACCAGCAAAGATAAAAATCCATATAAGAAGATCAGAGTAAAGCAAAGAATTTGGGGGTCTTTCATTGATGAAACACATGACTTTTTGTCGTGCTGCCTACGATAT
This sequence comes from Macrobrachium rosenbergii, assembly GCF_040412425.1. Classification (NCBI taxonomy): domain Eukaryota; kingdom Metazoa; phylum Arthropoda; class Malacostraca; order Decapoda; family Palaemonidae; genus Macrobrachium; species Macrobrachium rosenbergii. Next base: position 37,982,214 of record NC_089787.1, read on the forward strand.
AGAGATAATTTTACGACATGAAATAATGCTATGCGTCAGACCTTCTGGAGTTAGTTCAAGCCAGGAAAGACCTGGGAATAAAAAGACGAAATGGTAGAGAGCCTATTTTTAAAGTGCCACCTACAACAGCCATCACTAACGGCTCCGCGATTTGTCAGTGGTGCCAAACTTAAATTACCTTCAGTGAGTTACCTTTCTACGGTCCTTTTGTAAGGCAACTATCAGACTTCACTTATTATCAACTTTCCATAATCAGAGTCATCTCATAACCACGAGCTTTCAGTTCCATACCTATAATTATTAATCAGGCCACGATAATACCCAGTCTCAGTTATCTACCTTCCATATCTTCTACGTCCCATAATCACCAATCTCTTATAAGTATAAAGTTCCTCGTTGGAAGAGTCGGCAGAGTTCTCGGCTAGCACTCTGCTAGGCCCGAGTTCGAGTCTCCGGCCAGCCAATGAAGAATTAGAGGAATTCATTTCTGGTGACAGAAATTCGTTTCTCGGTACAATGTGGTTCGGATTCCACAATAAGCTGTGGGTCCCGTTGCTAGGTAACCAATTGGTTCTTAGCCACGTAAAATAAGTCTAATCCTTCGGGCCAGCCCTAGGAGAGCTGTTATATCAGCTCAGTGGTCTGGTTAAACTAAGGTATACTTAACTTTTTTCTTACAAGTATATTACACCTCACGAGGTGACGACAAGGGCAAACCAGTAGGTCATGAAATTTTTATACACACGAACAGAGTCTGAACAATGTTTCAAAATATACCCAACTAACAAAACGACTCGAAAAGAATACCTATTTACGCTTGTAAAAGTAAATAACCTGGCTAATGATAAAGATAAAAAAACCTGAGTAATGAAGGACAAGTCAACTTTATAACAGGATAAACGAAAGCTACTAAATAGATATGTCGAGCAAAATACGATAAAAGCAGCTTTTCAATTTCTAAAGAAAAATTGACATTAAATCATAATAAACGAAATTGCATTTGACTGACATGTCTCATACGATATATTTGAACGGTATTGCGTTTATGCAATTTGGTGCGGCAACAACTTTGGTCAGTTCCGAAGTTGCTCAGTAAAAAGAAGTCACCGACTTAACTTACCGCAGCTGTTTATTCTGAAAAGAAACCGGTGCGGACAACGTTAAAATGATAATGAACATCAAATGTACGCTTCTAAAACAGGCATTCCATAATTCTTACTCTCAATGTCATCCCACTAGCTCGCAAAACTCATTGTACCCCATTGCTACTAGCACCGCGGTCTCTACGTGTTTCTGATTAGCGCCCTCTTAACCTATTTATGAGGGTCTTTCATGTCCGATGTATTATAATCTCCGAGATCTACCCACTCGTCAGTAATTACACTTACAATTCAAGGAGCTTTCAAAGACACTTCCCTGTTTAAACTGCCGCAGGTAATGGACGTCTTCAGTAAAGAACCACGACTATTCGACGAATGTCTTCAAATAATCACAGCAGCCTAGGAAACTTGTATTGGGGGAAAAAAATCCGATACAGCAGCAAACTTAAAATGAATAATGTCTTCGTATTTCCACAGAAAATGCCTTCATCTTTTCCTTTAGTCACAGACAAAGTACATTTTCAAATGCAAAGGTTTTCGACCTCAGCCGGTCACTTACAGCCCTGATAAGCCGGTTAAAATCCATTTACCTGCTGATAACACAAGTTGATCCATTTACTTACGCAGGAGACCTTCCATGATAACAAATCACACAGACAAAGGAACAGAATAAGAATTACAATATCTGCCCAATGCCAGACTAGGTTCTTCTGATAAATAGCTTATTACTACCTACAACAGCGTAGCAGAACAAGAACCCATAGCATTGCCAACAAATAAAGAAACAAAAACATGGAAGTGGTGCCAATGATGTGCCAAGGGGACTTACATAAAGAAAAGTATTCCCGTAGTCTCAAAGTGCTGTGCTGACTCAGCCCTATCGCAGTTTTTGTTATATATTTATTTTCAATTATATGGGAACTACGTGATGGAAAAAGAGTGCCGTGACTATATACGTTTGCAAGGTGCTTGCCTCATCATTCCTGCACTGGATTTCCATAGATCAATTATTTTGTGGTTATGGTCCCATAACTTAGGACTGGGGGGAGGAAAGGAGTAGTATGGATGGATGGATTATGAAATTTTGGGGCAAGCCCAAGCACTGGGACCTATTTTGGTCATTCAGCGCCGTAGTGAAATGAAATAAATAACTTAGTGATTAATGAAATGTAAATAAAGGTGATGATAACATACAGGGAGTGGCAACGTAAAAACCACATTTTATAATATAATATATATATATATATTTATAATATATATATATATATATATATATATATATATATATATATATATATATATATATATATATATATATATATAATGTGTGTGTAAAAAAATAAAAATTTAAAATACAAATAAAATTATAAGTGCATACGCTTGAATGCATTAGGTAATTGGTAGAATTAGATCTTAGTAAAACAAGTCAAATGTTAGAATATACATCAATCTCTTTTAAGAATTTTACAAGGTTGTCGATATCAACATCGTCTCCTAAAATATATGCCAGTCGTTTCCCTGAAGGGCCAGATTCGTTTATTATTTTTCATAATGTGACCACATGATAAAGAAAAACAGGAGGTAAAGATGTCATCTGCAATGAAGATATCTCGCAAAACATCAAAACATCCAACACTAATAACCCATGAAACGTCTATTCATAAGTAATGGTGTGTCACAGAGTTCTGACTGAAACAGGGACCATTAGATCTTCGTTTGTCTACATCTTTCCTTACATATCCCTTTTCTTCATATTTCTGTTAAAGATTTGTCTTATTTTCCGTTAGCCATAACTGATGTCCAACTACTTACTGATTCTATTCATTTACTTGTTAAACAGACCACTTTTTCATTTGTCAGAGATAGTTTTTTTTTTTTTAATAACTCGTTCACTGTCTTAACTGACTTTCATAAATGGCCTTAGTTTTTTCTTGAATACCTCCTCGCTAAAATAAACGAATGCGTGCCAAAACATCTAGGCTAACAGAAAGAGGTCTGCAAGATCACAGCGTACTCCAAATACTGAAAATGTAAACAATTACTGCTTTATTTACTAAAATAATGATCAACATTTTCCTACTCAAAACCCAAAGGTTTTAGTTCTTGTTCTTCACTATATCGCCAAGTGGAAGGCGACTAAGCTCTCAACGAGGGAAATGTAAAATGTAAAATTCGAGGAAACTTTGTAATAAATAAATGGAAACAAATTATCACGGCGGTGATAATAAAAGCATTCATACTCCTCTGTATCTTTATCAGGAAGCACAAGGAGGTTTCGACGAGGCACTGGAACTTGCCGGTTCCTGGGATCGTTATCAGAAATGGGTGTTTTTCATCGCCTACGCTTCCCAGATATTCTGCGGAATGCACGCTGTGTCTGCAGGTAGGTCACGCTGCTGCCTGTTATCCGGTCATTACTGAGATAAGAATATTACTGAGATAAGAAAAATCTCTGCCATACAAACGCGCATTTATAAAGTATTTGGTTTCCTCAGTTTTACTTAATGGGTAATCTTGACACCATCAATAGTTTTTTTTTTTCCAACTGTCATGTAAAAACGGTCGGGCTTAAACAAGTACATCTTCACCCAGACGGGTTTGGACCAACATCTTTTCCTCTCCATTACCATATAATAAAAAGGGGTAAGTCCTTGACGAGGTAATACAATTACCCGGACGAGGAGCTATTCTCTTCTCTCTCTCTCTCTCCCCCTTTCAATGCGCGCAAATTCCACAAAAAACAAAAATAGGTGCCTTGTATCAATTCTGACACTCACTTGAAAAATCATATTTCAACAGCCTTCTTGGGTGCAACACCTGAACACTGGTGCCAAGTCCCCGGCGTACCAGAAGGAACTGATGAAGATCCATCGTTATTACGCAACTTCACCATCCCTTGGTTAGTGGCGGTTTCTGTTTTATCCATATTTTTATCCAAACTGTTATTAACTACAGCTTATAATCTCATGGCCGAAGAATCTTAGTTTAAACGAATGACCTACGAAATACAAGTACAGCCTAAAATAAGAACTCTGTGAGCTTTAAATTAAATGCTTTCGATGATCTCAAAATAGCAGGAGGGTCTGCCCAGTTCCTACAAATCCCATACTTGCGTTTAATCGTCCCATTCTAAAATCCGTCCTCCTCCTCCTCTCCAACACCAGCACTAATGATAAAACACTCTTGTGGTCTGTGTTGTATTACTACCTTTAATATGTCCACAAATGAAGCCCTCAATTTTCAAACGAACTAAACTTCAAGCTTCCGTGATTTTTTTCTTAACAAGTGGGCTCTCTTCTTTCTGTATTTCGCTTTGCTTCCTCTTACTTCTTCCTAATGAACACAATATTCTTTGGAAGTTTGAATTTCAAGTCAATGCCCCGTGTGGGCTTGTTCCATATGAATAGGGTCATCTACCGAATAATAATAATAATAATAATAATAATAATAATAATAATAATAATAATAATAATAATAATAACCGAAGAAAAAATCATGACTTCTGTAGGTCGTTTATCCTTGATTCAAAAGTATGCTGTAAGATATCACGGTGTAAAGTAAGCTTCCACAGATCAAACTGCTGCATATGACAAAAGAAAACAAGTAAGGCACATGTTGGGTTGCACTTGCCATTTTCTCTCAGATGCAGCAACATCTCTTTACTACTAATTTCAGGCTGATTTTCTGGGCTATGCAGCATCCTCCTGCTTATATAAAGATTTGAAAAGCTGAATATGGCCCACATTTAGAAAAGATATGTGTTTAATTAAAACAAGTCATTACGACGAGAACGAATACGTTGTTGCTGTCATGGTAACAATGGTCATGGTAAAATGATTAATAAATCAAGTATCGAAAACATTCCTTTATTCAAGCCAAGTTAAAATTCTTTTGGCCTTGATTCAAGCAACGTCCGTCAAGAACCTAACGGAATCAACGAAATGATAAGACTTATCTGTGAATCAATAAAATTAAGAAAGAACCGTCTCAACCCCAATCACGCTGGTTATAACTTGTTATAGCCAGACACTAATCGGATTCTCAACCCGTTTGTACACACAGGTCATCGGACGAAGGCTATTCCAGATGTGAATATTATGACATTAAAGATTACAACCGCACATTGGCCGAGTTCAAACAGAATAGGCTGGAGGTCAGATCGCAGGACACTCTTCGATGTTCGTCTTGGGTGTTTGATGATTCGGTGTTTCCCAGCACACTTGTGTCTGATGTAAGTAGTGAAATCATTCTAAAGTGAGAAAGCATTAAAAGTAATTTACAATCTTTCTCGGAAGCATCCTTATTCGATGTGTGTGTGTATATGTATGTATGTGTGTATGTATATATATATATATATATATATATATATATATATATATATATATATATATATATATATATATATATATATATATATATAATATATATATATATAAATATATATATATTTCATATATATAAAATATGATGAAAATCGACTTAGACTTAGACTAGTGGTAAGACTGAACTTGAAACTTTGCTATTCTTTGAAGGAAACCAGAGAGAGAGAGAGAGAGAGAGAGAGAGAGAGAGAGAGAGAGAGAGAGAGAGAGAGAGAGAGAGAGACTTCGACTGCAGAATCTGAAGCTTTCCCAGGATGAAAAAAGACATTGCAAGCATAAGGCAGCTTAGTCTTTTGATCAAAAACAATTTATTTGTAACATTTCTTGGAAAATAAAAATCATAATTTCCCCCGTATATTTCTTGCGCACACTAAAAAACAGGGTTTTTTTTTTGTCTCTTAAGAGTGTCCTATAAATAATAAGCATACACAGCAGAAATGCATTAGTTTAAGAGTAATTCTTATGACTGATAACGCTCAATCATTGCGCAAGAACAGTAAGCATTCAAGGTAAGGTTACCACTAGTTTAAAAGAATAATTCAAAAACCTAATTATCCCCAAAAACTGCACATAACTAAAACATAATGCAAAGTTTACTTTAATTAAATAGTATAATTAATAAAACTGAGAATTTCCAAAACTATAAACATAGCAAAGTTCCCTTAGATGAAAAAGACATTCACAAACCTGATAAGTTTCAAGTAATGCGCATAAACACTGAGCACGTCTGGTAGAATCTGCATTTCAGCAAGAACCTAGCCTACATCTCTGTCCTAATTAGAAATACACACATATTCATGTAAATGCGTTAATTCTTTTAAATCATAAAATTCTTTATTTACAGTTTTCACTGGTCTGCGGAAGACTCTGGCTGAAGGCAGCTGTCCAAGCAAGTTACATGAGCGGATTACTCATAGGATCCTTAACCATGGGTCAGCTGTCGGACAGGTAAGCAAAGGACTTTTTTTCACCCTGCCAATAGTTATACAAGACCTTTTTCACCCACCCAATATTTAAACAAATAGTTATACAAGACCTTTTTCACCCACCCAATATTTAAACAAGACTTTTTTTCACCCACCCAATAGGTAAACATAAGGCTTTTTTCACCCACCCAACAGGCAAGCAAAGGACTTTTTTCACCCACTCAAAAGGTAAACAAAAGACTTTTTCACCCACCCCATAGGTAAACAAAATACTTGTTTCACCCAGCCAATAGGTAAGCAAAAGACTTTTTTCACCCATCCAAGAGGTAAACTACAGACTTTTCAACCACCACCAATAGGTAAAAAGACTTGTTTCACCCGCCCAACAGATAAACCAAAGACTTGTTTCACCCACCCAATTGGTAAACAAAAGACTTTTTTCACCCACCCAAAAGGTAAACAGAAGATTTTCACTCACCAATAGGTACACAAAAGACTTCTTTCACGCACCCATTAGGTAAAAAAAAATTTTCACCCACCCCATCGGTAAACAAAAGACTTATTTCACCTACCCAATATAGGTAAACAAAACTTTTTCATCGACCTAAAAAGTAAAGAAGACTTTTTAATCTATCCAAATGATAAAATGTAAAAGTAAGAGTTCACCTGTGGGCACGTAAATAAAGGACTTTTACCCCGAAGATCAGGTATATAAAAGACGTTTATTTCAAACGATCAGGTAAATAAAGGACTTTTACTCCTAGCCATAGGGTAAACAAAGGACTTATTCTCCTGTAAACAAGTAAATGAAGACCTTTTTCACCTATCGGGCCAGCAGATAAAAGTGCTTTCGCCTATCAAGCATGTAATTATAGGTCTTTTTCACCTGTCTTAGAAGCTGAATAACCTACTCCTTACATCTTATCGCTAGATAAAATAAGACTTGAGTATGATGCAACCTAACGGACAATCTAAAGAGGAAAAGAAAAACGAAGGTTACTAGGCCACGTTATCGGACACTGAATGAGTGAGTGAAATTTGAAGAGATACTGTCAATGACTTTCAGGGTAAAAGAGATAAAATCTATTGGTCGTTGAGATATATGTCATCAATGAAGATTAGAGATATAAATTTAAGATACAGGTACATCTGACAAGATGAACGAGCGCAAACGCACTAGAAAGAGAGAGAGAGAGAGAGAGAGAAATGAAACAGTTTCACCACACCTCGAAATACACAGAAAAGGCTGTGTTCTTAAATCTGAGAGCAGACAGTAATGCAAGAATTTTAATAGAAATGTGTCGTGTTTTTCAGACTATATAAACATGTTCTTGCAATTTACCGATCAAGGATTTAACGTGGGACAAGTAAAATAAAGCAAGAGATATCACAACACTTGAGAGAATCTGATTACATGAGTAAATACATGTGAAAATACTGAAATACAAATACTTCCTCACTCGAAATAGACTGAAATACACTGATCTTCAGCACTCTTTTCAGTCTTGAAATATTAATTTACGAGACCTTTTGCTTTTAAACTTCTGCACACTTTTTTGGATATACACATAAACCACAGCAAGCCTGGAATCCTAAGGGAACATAAATGAAATCGAATCACACATGGCGGAAAATTTCTGTGTATATATGTACAGTATGTATGTATGTATATATATATATATATATATATATATATATATATATATATATATATATATATATATATATATTTATTTATACATATATAATTATATAAGGATATATATAGTGTATATATATTTATTTATTTATAATTATATACATAGATATACTGATATATATAAATATATGATATATAAACTGTATATATATATATATATATATATATATATATATATATATATATACATATATATATATATATATATATATATATATATATATATATATAATTTCAATAAGATAACAATGAGGTCAGCAGATACCAAAATTGTTAGGATTTCTTTCACTTCCGAGAAGTTATTGTGCTGGCAAACCCTGCAACACGAATCCCACTCATTAAATGACTGCCAATCAACAAATGAAATCTATAATTACCCTATCTTCAAAATAAATCCAAATCAATCATTGCTATCGATCAAACTTACATAATGACTAATCGCCACACAAAAATGAATGCTTGTCATTGGTCATACTTATACATGAATCAATATCGGCAACTGCCCTTCAATCACATGCACGAGATTAGGAATTACCATCAATCATCCAACGGCTACCGATCAATGTATACACTAACTAAAACAATAATTATCATCGATCAACTTACAATTCAAATCAGTTATTCCCATTGATCAACTTTCAATCATCAGTAATTACCCCAGGTCAGCTTACAGACAAAATCAGCAGCTCCTACTGATCACCTTGCATATGAAACCAGAAATTGCCATAGATCACTGTACAAAGAAACAAGTAATTGCCATCGATCAATGTACACACGAAATAAAACAAGTAAAAAATGCGCCGAAGTTTCTTAAGCGCAATCGAGTTTTCTGTACAGCCGCTACAGCGCATAATCAAGGCCGCCGAAAATAGATCTATCTTTCGGTGGTCTCGGTATGATGCTGTATGAGCCGCGGCCCATGAAACTTTAACCACGGCCCGGTGGTGGACTATCCTATATCACTGCCAGAAGCACGATTATGGTTAACTTTAACCTTAAATAAAAATCAAAACTACTGAGGCTAGAGGGCTACAATTTGGTATGTCTGATGACTGGAGGGTGGATGATCAACATACCAATTTGCAGCCCTCTAGCCTTATTAGTTTTTAAGAAAAACTAAAACGGCCATCGAAGAACTTATAAAATCAGTAATTACCACTGATCAAGCGGAAAAAAAAAAAAAAAAAAAAAAAAAAACTCTTCACTCAAGAGCGTCGATATGAAACTAAATTCAAAATGCATGACGTCGATTTCTTGCCCTTTCAGATACGGACGCCGGACGATGACCATGATCAGCACCTTTCTCGCCATTATCGTTGGCACCCTGGCTAGCTTCGCCTATTCGTTCCCCTTCTTTCTCCTCCTGAGGTTCTTCTTGGCTTTCCTCAACGCAGGACCCATGGTCATATGCTTCGTGTTAGGTAAGGTTATGTTTCAATGAGGCCGTTTTGCAATTTGGCATATTGTTTAAAGGAATACCGACAGCCAACAACCTTAACTGCATGTCGATCCTACCTTAAAATAAGACACTGCACTATTTGGGAAATATAAGCAGTCCGTCTGATCCACCAATTGCATAATTTCTAAAATACTAATAAATACATACTCTACTTAACCGATTGTTATATGATGCATTTTCATTTCTTTTTAGCAACGACCCTTCTTGTTTTTGCCTTACGTTTTGGAAGTGACTGCCAAATAAAAATATACAATAACACCATTTCAAAATATTAGCATCTTCTCACCTATGGAACTTGACTTAAAGCGTGCATAGCTTTGTACAACTTAACGTACAGGGAACTCCAAACCTCCACCTGGCATTTACATTTCACGTAATGGGAAATAGAAACTTCCCTTTTGTAATTAGTTTACGTGCACTGGGGACTCCAAACTTTCTCACTGATTTCCCCATCGGTAATTGGACGGCGTTGTCACTAACTGGTGATTCGTCTCATATTGCAGTGATGGAGCTGGTGAAACCAGGCGTCAGGACCTTCACGGGCATGATGTACGCTTTCTTCTTCGGCAGCGGCATAATGATCCTTCCTGGTATCGCCTACTTCATCAGAGATTGGCGACATTTACAGCTGGCTATTAGCTTACTTAATGGAATCCTTTTTTCCTATTACTGGTGGGTATTTCAGATATTATTTAACAACTTGTAAATCAATAAGTACTGAAGTAACTATGTTAAAAAGCAGCGCTTACTGCATTCTGTTTAAAGTAAATCTTTCTCAGTCAGATATTGCAAATAACTTCGTCCTCACAATTTGGCAAGGTACAGTCTAATGTTATTCCTTCTATTAAGTGTTCTCACCAACAATGACCAAATATCCCCACTTCCAGGATTCTACCTGAAAGCCCTCGTTGGCTGGCATCTCAGGGACGTATCGAAGAGGCCTTGAACATTATGAAGAAAATTGCCAAGACCAACAGACGTGACCTGCCCCCAGACCACTATATGGTCAAGCTCATGACTACAAGCAACATCAAACTAAAGGTATAAAATGAGATAAACTGAAAAATTATAAATGGGGATTTCCTCTCACATGAAAACCCATTATTTCGGGATTTTTGAACTGTTGAATGTCTGTTTCCACATTCAATTAAAACCTTCCTGATCAAAGATGACGATATCCATAAGCCTTATATCTTATTTAGACGACATAAATAGGATTCCCAAGTCGAAAATGCTCAGATGTAGAAAAAAACCACGAGTATGTGTATATATATATATATATATATATATAATATATATATATATATATATATATATATATATATATATGTGTGTGTGTGTGTGTGTGTGTATGTATGTATGTGTGTACGTATGTATGTATATGTATATACATATATATATATATATATATATATATATATATATATATATATATATATATATAAAAGCATAAAAGAAAAAGAAAGAAGTATATATATATATATATATATATATATAAATATATAACCACTCTTCCTATACAAAATTTCCTTTGAACTCTTCAAAGGTCGGTGACGACACGGAGAAGCCGAGAGGCTGCTGCTCGGGAGTCATCAAAATGTTCAGCCGACAGATCGACCTCATAAGGACGCCCGTCATGCGCCGCCGTTGCGTCATCGGCTTCTACGTGTGGTTCGTCTCCGCCAGCGCCTACTACGGCCTCATCTTCTCAGGCGGAAACATCAGGGCGAATCTCTTCCTTATGATTTTCGTTTCGGGAATCGTCGAGATTCCGTCAGTCTTCGTTTCCATCTTCATTATGAACAGGTATCTCTTAGCATTTTGTACACAACCGGAATTCTACTTATGCATTCTTACTACTTTATGGATACGCGTGCTACAGAATACAATGCATATGCTTTTATTCTGGTATTTGTATATTAACTACACATCTGTTCAGTTTAAACTTTCGTAAGTGCTTATGAAATTCCCACCGAAAATTTATGAGATATTCACTAAGCTTCGAATTCTCTTCAACCTACAGATTTGGGCGTCGCTTAACAATGGTTGGTCTCTTTGTAGCTACAGCCGCATGCTGCTTGCTCATTCTAGCTGTACCGAAAGGTATGTTTCTTCATAACGCAATACTGAAGGGTAACACTGCCTCGGTCGTACGAGTTGTATTAGAACTGACATACAGGACAAACAAAACTATAAATGAAAATATTTTATGACACAGATTATAAGTACGGCAGCTAAGCTAAGACTTAAGACTGATTTCATAGGAAATAATCACACATGCATTTGTCATGAAGTGGCTGAAGGAAAGATTTACCCAACGAAAGACTGACTGATTCAGTTATCATAAACTGGCGTCACACCAACTACAGTCATCCACGATGAAGCACTGAAGACAATACAGTCTTCTTCGTAGACATATAAACATCCAAAACATTAGCAACCACATATAGCTGATAGAAGATTACAATTTAAAACGAAAGTTGTTCTATGTTTTGCTCATGCTTTTCCCGTGTAACCCACAGAGCTCGTCTACGTCAATTTCTGCCTCGTCAATTTGGGCAAGTTCTTCACTACGGCTGTTTTTGCCCTCTGCTTCCTCTACACGTCAGAACTAGTGCCAACCGTCGTTCGCAACATTGCCGTTGGGACGTCGTCCATGTTCGCCAGAGTCGGATGTATTATCACCCCATTTGTCATCGAACTTTTGGTAAATAAAGATATATATATATATATATATATATATATATATATATATATATATATATATATATATATATATGTGTGTGTGTGTGTGTGTGTGTATGAGAGAGAGAGTTGAATTGAAATGAATACAGAATTTAAGCCAAGGGCCAAGCACTGGGACCAATGAGGTCATTCAGCACTGAAACGGAAATTGGCAGTGAAAGTTTAAACGATGTACCAGGAGGAAAACCTCGCAATTGCACTATGAATCAATTGTTAGAAGAGGGTGGAAAGTAAGATGGAAGAAGGAATATGAAAGGAGGTACAGTAAAAAGAACGAAAGGGGTTGCAGCTGAGGGCCGAAGGCACGCTGCAAAGAACCTCAATAATTGCCTACAATGATGGCACTACCCCCTTACGGGGGGAGAGAGAGAGAGAGAGAGAGAGAGAGGAAATGTACCCAAACATGAATGTCTATCTATGCATATGTTTACATATCCACTTGAGGCCTTGCTTGTACACAAGATAAAGAAATAGATTGTCTAAAAATTCAGGTTGTGTGAACGACAATATTTCCCACACATCTTTTACCGGTATCTTCTAATCCCACAATAAACACAACTCACGCTTACTCAAGCCGAATAATAAGATTTTTTTCTTTCTTTCTCAGGGAGAAATTCACTACGCCCTGCCCTCAACTTTATTTGGAATCTTATCTCTCATCGCTGCATCTTTCACGTTCCTTTTGCCCGAGACTAATAACAAGAAACTTACCGAAACTGTGGAGGAAGTAGAGGAAATGGATAAATGAGAGAAAAATTGCGGATGAATAACGCAAAGACTTAAGAAACGGTGATTCTAAAGTCCTGGACCCTTCTTAGTCTTGACTTAGGAAGCTACTACTTGAATGCGGTTTCGTTAGATCAAGATTTTCCTATGCAAGATTAATTTCATCCAGCCTGCACTAAGCAAGCCTTGGAAAACCTATGGGACATACTGGCAAAAATCACCGACCCAGCCAACTTAAGGAAATATGGAAAACTGTCGACCTCTTTGAATGTGTAGTGTAAAAAGCAAAATCAATTTTAGAAATTCAGATGAACTGTACAGTATAAACATTAGAAAATTACCATCAAAGACTTCAGCGAATAAGGAGAAAATGCTTATTCAAATATTATCTAGTAATATACTGTAATATATTAAAAGAGATAAATAGTTAATAAGTTACAAATGAGCAATTGTACCATATAAAGAAGAAAAAATGTTAAAATATTACTGATCAACCGTACAAAAAAAAAAAAAAAAAAAATTAGTGAACTGTACAGCATAAGAATATAAAGAACAGTCTAAGAATGGAAAAGACCACACTATTTAACAACGGTACATTAAGAGAATTCTGTTTCAGTTCAAACTTCCACTTTGGGACCAGTTTGTGCTCTGCTCCGGCAAAGGTCTGGGAAGTGTAACCCTGATTTCATATTACGTTCCTACTCTTTGAAATGCTAAGGCCTCGCTTCAAGAGCATGAGAATTACTTATAAAGTCACTAATATTTAGTGAAATCTTTCTTAAGGTTTGTACAGATATGCAATTCCGTGCAAAAGCGCTGGCACTACTTTAACTAGTTCGCAAACTGACTTAAATGTTCACATTCGTTAACAGATATTCAGGTATTGTATTTCATTTGATTTCCTTGCCGTCGTTTGCTATATATGAAATGAAATGTATACTTCACACGGAAGATCCTGGGAAGGGGTCACCTCATGCAAATTGAAAGGTCAACGTTTATTCATCAGGTCCTCATCGTTGTCATTTTCAGCAACGGTGCCTTTTTACGGGGTAGAATCGTTAACCTCATCCGAACTTCTGTCGAAACCCTTCCCACATCATCCCCAAAAGAAGATCAGCCTTTCCTCTTTTCACGAATCAGATCTCTAAATGAGTATATCTTAAAGAACTATGAAGTCGAGTGCCACAGCTTTTGTACTAAGGGCAGCTAATAATGGAATTTTTTCGTTGTTATTTTTATCATAATTCAAATTTATTAAGACAAGCCTTGCTAGAGAAATGTCTAATATACATCCATTTTCGGTATCTAATTATTAAAAAGTAATGTATATAAAGTACTGAAAATAATTCTTAGCACCCATTTCCAATAAAAAAATGGGGGGGGAGGAAAACAGGGGACCTTTTACTCAGAATTTCAACAAATTGATGGTGTGCGCTACTTTATCAATTTCCTCAAGTCTTTAAAAACAGCACCCTGATTATTAAATGAATATACTGTTTAAAGGAACAAAGGTTTCAAATGAAAATCTAAAAAACTCATTTCCTCTTGAATTTCAAATGGATGGTATCCAAAAAGTTATACAATTATTTAATGCATGACTGAAAAAGCTAACGTTTTGAATAAAAAGAAATCTGTCCTTATATAAGCCTGTCCGTTTCAGTTATTTATACAATAAAACCTCTTTCGTTTACATTATAAGTCTTTTACGTTTGTTTAATCGTGTTTTAATTCCTAGATGTTAATATACTTCTATCGTTTTGTACACAGATTCAGTCTTTCATGAAATAAAAATTTATACTGAAATTGATGAGTCTTAAAACCTTCCACATACACTGGAACAAAAAGAGAGATTTACGGTGAACACAGTCAACGGAATCTTGAACCGACTTAACAGAATCCGGCGCCCTGCTGAGTAAGATATGAACACAACCTTGTGATTTACGAAGATAAAGAGAAAAAGCGAAATAAAATGTGAGATATAAATAAAAAAGGGAAGACCCACTCACTATATTCACGACTTTATGCATTTTTCTGTCTTGCAGTTTACAGAAATAAATAAAACATTATTACATTCAGGGACTGGAATGCTCCCACATGAACTTCAAACGAATGCAAAAATGATAATTACAGTGCATATGTAATTTCATGACGATCATAACGCTAACTTGTCTTCTTAGAATTTAGACTAACACCAAGCAGAATATATCTCTTTTAGTCGCACCGAACCATATGAAGATGTGTGTACGTATGTATTTATATATGTATGTATGTATGTATGTATGTATATGTATATATTTATATTTCTTTATATATATTTATATATATATCATATATGTACAGTATATATTTATACTATATATACATATATGTATGTATATTATATATAGTATGTATGTATATATTATATATATATATATATATATATATATATATATATATATATATATATATATATATATATATACAATATATATATATATACATATAACCATGTGATTACTAATATATACATATATACATGTGTAATATATAATATGCGATTTAGTAATACATATATACATGGTAACATATACGTTTACATCTTAACCAGTGATTACATCCGATGAATCAATCGATCCGCAAGACATACACGAGTACCCACAATTCGTGAAAGCTCTACCAAATATATCGTTAAAAACGAATTAAAGGTCGTCATCATTCAAATATGATAAAATTAATGCTACTACATGAACTTAAATAGTCGACTTCTAACAAGTTTTACACAAAGTCACCATCTCGTCACCTTTTTGTACCTTTTACATTGAATTAAATTAAATGTCTACCTTTTACGCTGAATTAAATTAAATGTCTTAAACACTGTCAAAATTCTGGTTAAAAGATCTCAAAATTTCCTTGGCTCTCAATGATCCACTGACATAGGTTCAACCGGATCACAGAGGCAACAAGATACGTAACCCACTTGATTCACCATCATAGCCGTGTTTGCAAAATCACGACGGTACGGCAGGAGGAGTAATATTAACAACAATGGTAAGGCAGCAGTAGGCTATCAGCTCTGCAAATGCTCATAAAAGTATGGCAGATGCATTACGTCCAACAAGAAGTAAAGCGAATTAAACGGCACTAAGGTTGAAGAGAGAGGAACCGAGTCGCCTCGTGAAGGGGCCACGAAGGAGGTTCCATTCATGAAACGAGTACCTATATATATAATAACTGATAAACCTGAATAAATGGGGTAAAATCATTTAATAAATAAAAACAAGAGAAAATGGTAAATGTGTTTAACAGTATATTTAGTAAAAATGCGTAAAATATGAGGATATGGTAAATGCGTAAGAACATTCAATAAAAAATCGTAAAATAAGAGAATTTGGTAAATGTGTAAGAATATTCAGTAAAAATGTGTAAAATAAGAGGATTTGGAAAATGTGTAAGAATACTGGGTAAAAATGCGTAAAATAAGAAGATTTGGAAAATGTGTAAGAATACTGGGTAAAAATGCGTAAAATAAGAGGGTTTGGTAAATGTGCAAGAACATTTAATAAAAATTCGTAAAATAAGAGAATTTGGTATATGTTTAAGAATATTTAGTAAAAATACGTAAAAAAGTAAATTCGCGTCGAAACATTAGATAAATCTGTTCAAAACGTTTAGTAACTCTCCGGAAAAGCGTTTGGTAAACTTTTGAAAAGATGGTTTAATAAAAACGAAACTTGTATATGAACGTTAAAAAAGTTTTAAATTGTAAAAACGTTTAATGGCGAGTGTGTAAAATGTTTAGTAATACATACATACAATATATTTATATATATATATATATATATATATATATATATATATATATATATATATATATATATATATATGTGTGTGTGTGTGTGTGTGTGTGTATAGATATATATATTACACAAAATATTTTTCAAATATGCTCCAGATAATTTAGGGAATGTGAGTAAAGACGCTATGCAAAAACTCTGGTAACTAAGCAAGGGAACATTTGGCAAATGTACGTTAAACATTAATACGTTATACCAGCGTTAGTATGGCCGCGTAAAAAAATAGTAACTATGCGCATAACAATTTGGTATATGTGCGGAAAAAACGTTCAGTAAATTAAGTTAAAACGGTCGATCTTGAAAATGAAACGGATGTTCACGTAAAGAAATGGACATTACAGTCCAATTACGAAATTCAAAATAAAATGTACAGACAAGAAATGAAGTAGAAAAAATTAATAATAAATCTCCATACCTTCGTGCGATCCATAATAGATGATCCTGAAGACGCTAACGAGGCTACCCAGAGTGATATTAGCCTTAAAACTGGTTATGGACATAAACATCTGGATGCAGATATTTATTAAAAATTATATATTCAATACAACGACTAATCAATACTTTAATACCTTGGAAATGCAAAAATCTTTGGTCAACTTTACTGACTACAAAGAACAATTTCGTTAAAGCTACTGTTAAAACTCCAAAAGATTAAACGACACGTTAACTTAATGAAATAATCAGACAAAATATTTTCAAAGACACTGCTTCAAGTTAAGTGTAATTTACTGACTATCAATTGCTGGAAATATCCAATTCCTTCAAAGTAAATTTGAAGTAAACTTATGTAAAATGGAGAACTGAGTATCTTTACGAGGTATGTCCCTTAAGTTACTTCTATTATAAAATGACACCATTTATTTTTAACTTAATTTCAACTGGGTGTGTCAGTATGTTTGCAGGGGCTGGGGAGTAAAAGTCACTATAATTAAATGGTCAAGTTCCGGGGTTTTCAGGTGCTGACAAGAAATTTTATTTAGACTATGAATAGGCAGAAATAAAATAGGCATACGCTTCACAGATTTATTCAAAGTTAAGTTTACGTTCTAAGGGCCATACAAAATACTTGAGTTTATGTTCACTGCTTTTGCCCTTTAAACGCAATCTATACACAAAATATAAACGAGTGGAACAGTTACGGAGAGAAAACATTAAGTGTTACCAAAATGACCCAAATATGCAAGGTATTCCCGTGCAACATCAAAGACGACGATGTATTGAATAAATATGATGTTTACACAAGAATGGTATACTGCTCTCTCAACGTGTCATCTCGGTTATCAGTCTGGGTAGCCTTTGATTTATACCACATTTCCTGATGGAGTCAAAACGTTCTAAACAAATACAATTATAATATCAATTATATTGCTAATAAGATCCAAAAGTATAAATAGAAAGGTTGTTTCAAAACGTGCAAGTAAACACAAACAATCATGTTATGATACTAAACATGTCAATACACACAACAATGAAGATATATTGAAACCCAAATTCATTTAAATAAACATACAGAGGAATAATGCTATCATTGAAAAGAATAACGCATAACAGACTTAACTCAGTACTACACGTCCCTAAAAAATGTAACATAACCTGTAAAGTATAAAGCAAGATAAATCTTTAAGTATGTCCAAAGCTTATTATAACAGAAAACGAAGAAAATCCTACCTTTTCGCGTGCTATTAAATCTAAGAAAGCAATTTCTGACGCCTACACCAAATGAAAATCATTAAATCAGAACTTTCTGAGTCTTAATGGAATAAATGAATACTGTACTTTTCATTTATATCTAACCTTCAGAAAACTTAACACAAAGACACTGACTCCAACAGTACCGTGGTATAAATCAACTTACCTGTCCATGGGATTATCTGAAATGAGAAAAACAATTCTTTTAAGTCGCTGAACTACGAAAAAAAATTCATGAGACACGGAAGACAAGATGAGGTAATTAAGAGATGCTACACATACGTTATTTAATTATTTTTCCAAAAACCATAAAAATACAAGGTAAATTTATTTTTCAACTAACTTCATTTACTTTTTCATCACCGAAAATCGTGAAGTAATGCTCAGTATCTTTCTTTAGGGAAAAGTTATCTGGATGTACACAAATAAACTCAAACCAATAGACATATCAGTTAAATTTCCCCAAAATTATCACAATACGGCCAAAAAATAATTATGCAGGCTATCCACGAAAGCATACTGCCGTAGGAAAAATCAATAGACAAGTTCCGAAAGATTCATCACTGATTTGCAGTATGATTTCAAAATAATGGTCATCTGATAGCTTTAACGAAATGAGATCTTGCTCCGATATCTAACTTAGGAAACAACTGCAACAATTACTCAATTTAAAAACAAACCTTAATCGATCTACGTTAGTAAAAACCGCTGCCTATTTACATTCCAAAAGTCAATAACTGCTCTCTCGTGGGCACTTTTACACTTCAGTGTAACAGGTGTTTTGTGAGAGCTATGTGGTCATTTTAACTTTGTTACCCATGTGAGCCAGTAAGGGATCACCATTTCTGTCTTCCTTACCGGACACACGGTAGACATTAATAAAGGGTATTTGCAGCGTTCCTTTGGACCCCAGTTGCTTTGGTCTCTTCCAATTCTGCTAACCTTGCATTGCTTCAGTTTTCAACTTCAAATATATTTGGCCCTAAGCAGTCAAGGTATGTGACCCAGTGGTCTCTTTTCACTACTTTATATTAATGTAATTGTAACTCCAGCAGACCTATTGAAATACACCTTCATCTTCAACTTCCATTCCATGACCGTTGAGTGACACCACTGAAGAATAACTACGGTATTGCAAAAACTCAATTATAACTTGAAGAGTTCACTGAAAAAAAAAAGGGGGGGTGGGGGCTGAAAGCATTCTCGTTTTCGGTTGGAACACAGGGGCTAATGGGATCAGGATTACAATGTATACCTGTGGTCCCCATGAAATACAGTCGTTCTCTCAGAGCTGTATCCTCAATGTTCCTTGAAAATGCAATATCTGCTTTTGTATATTACGACCAATCATAACGCTAGGATCTCATGAATATGATTTTACATACAAATACATACGTAATCCTATAGAAAATCCGATAAAATGTTGACTCATGCTCACACGTTACCTTCACAAAAGTGTTTTCCTACCAGGAGTAACGTGAAAATTCTACATTATTGTTTACTGATTGTGAATTATAGCGGCGTGTGCCTACTGGTGTATATGTCATGGTAACTTGCGAGACCAACTTCAAGTTTTATCATGAAAATTATTCTAAACGAGTTCTGTTACAGTATCCACCAGGAAGCTTGACAATGACAGGTGATGTAGGAATAAATTCTTCATTCCTGAAAGCGATTATTACTTTTCACAAGTGAGTGTCATTTGTCTAGTCAAGAGTCCCTTAAAACACGCCTCATTCTCTATCACCGAAGCTTAAACACATCCAAGAGAAAACCTAAATTTTTCAATGGGGGTAACTAAACTCAATCCAGTTACACGGTTTACTCTAATACTGCTACTACTAATAATGACGATAATAATAATTGTATTAGAATTTAAACCTTCAGCTGTATGGAGTCAGGAATTCGTCTGAAGACGGATACCGGATTTATCTAGCCATTCAAATCTACTGGCCCACGTTAAAACTTAACAATAATACGAAATCCTAAACTAGCACAGAATACCAGGCTACTACTTTCCTTTCATGAACTTTCTTCTTTCTCTACATCTTTTCCACTTCTATATGGGGTCGATGTTTTTGACAGCTTTCCTACACCTGGTTCGGTCAAACACATCGTTCTCTGACAATTGTTTGTCTCTCAGATCTTCTTTAACTACATTTATCAACCTTCGCTCCGGTCTTCCTCTCTGTCTCCAATCAGGGACCTCCATCTGCATCATTCTACCCCCGACCCCCACCACGTCTCATCCCTTCTCATCATATGGCCATACCACTGCAGTCATCTTTTTTGGACCTTCTTTGACAGCTCTATGACTGCCAAATAATTCTGCCAATTTTGCAGAATAGTCGTTGGCTTTTTTCCTTCTCTTTAATAATCTTAAACATCAAATTAGAAAACCCTGCATGAAATTCAATTGAGTAAAATTTCGAAATCACAAAATAATTCCACATTTTTGACTGAATAATATCATGTCTTTAAGTTAAACGCTGGTAATTGAAGTTTATCTCACTCTTGGTAGCCAGGTGGTCCAAGAGTCTGTCTATCGCAGTTTCTAAACCAAGCCATGGTTCGAATCCTAGCCGGTGCAGAAGCACCCATCAAATATAATTCCCCTTGAGTGTAAGTTATTCCCAAGGTATAGTGAATTATAAATCAAGGCGTATTCGCGGCTTAATATTTGTGAACACAAGCAGCCATCCACGAATAAGTAATATACATAATTTTATATATATATTAACTTTATCACATACACAATTGTTCTGTGCATTAGTAGAATTATTAAAAGGACCTCATTCCAACTGGATGGTATCTAATGGAGTTTTTATTCAAAAAGTTACAAGATTTCTTGGACAAACAGTCCACATTATCAAGTATCCGTACAGGAGGAGCTAGGCGATTATAGGATTAAAAGTACCCAGCACACAGATATAAATACAGCTGGACTACGCGTCTGCTCATTGTACGGATACTTGATAATGTGGACTGTTTGTCCAAGAAAGCTTGTAACTTTTTGAATAAAAACTCCATTAGATACCATCCAGTTTGAATGAGGTCCTTTTAGTAATATAAATGTAAATATATATATATATATATATATATATATATATATATATATATATATATATATATATATATATATATATATACACATACACACACACACACACACACACATACACATTCAGGCAGGAGAAGGGTGAAAAGAAATTATTTGAACCAAGTACTTTCCTCTACCTCTACACATCATCAGGGTTCAGGTACTAGTGCCAAGGAAACAAATACAGAGTCACACGAAGACTTTGCGGCGAGACAAACAGTGCTAGAGAGGCTAACATTTGCCGGTAATGCCTAATAACCTACTTGTTTTAAAATACCCTTGCCTGTACTACTGAAATGTTGTCTTCACTCTTGCCTCTGAGAGTGGACCCCTTGCAAGTACATAGTACTTAATGCCATGAACCAAGCAAAAAATCATCTCATCTGGGTCACCATCAACAATGTCTAGTAGGAGAGAGATCAAGAAGCTCATACATCTTAGACACAAAGAAAACATGACAGATCCCCCGACCCTCTGATGTCAAATGAATTCAGACAGTCCAAGTGACTCCGTAACCCTTTTCACCAATGTAAAAGCTGAGATCTCTGTCCAAGACTTTTGTGACAAAGGCTCAGTAGAAGCCCTGGTAAGGCTATGGAGAACAAGTAGGGCAACCCATTTGTAGGCCTTAACTCACAGGGAGGACTAGACTATTCAAAACGTCTCACTTAAGTGTTGACATCCAGCACCTTCACGCAAGGCTGGGCAATAGCCAATCATGGCAGACTGAGAGGAGCTTGTCTTAGCAAAGGTAGATGAGGAAGACTGTCATCCAATCAACAGACTCCCTGACTGGAGAGACACTCCTTTTATGATGCTACTCATAGAAGATATGCCACTTTCCTTGGTACACGCTCCCAGAGGTACAACGAAGGTACCCAGACACCTCTAATGCAGCCCTGCAAGTACAGCCTTCACATGTGAAGCTGCAGGGAGTACACTGCTTAGTGGTACACTCAAATGTGCAGCTGACACAGGAGTGTTAGCTGATCACAGTACCACTCAGCCTGTGGCCGTTCAGGAGTTGTAAGTTTCATCCTGAGACCAGGGATGATGAATGTTCTGTTATTAATCTGCAAAGGAAGCTGAAAGGTGGAAATGCATATATATCCAGGTTGTCCTACAGTTGTTGGAAGGCATCCTCCATCACTAACCAGGGATACAGAACTAGGGAATAGAAGACTGGAAGTTTTCTGATTAACCTGGTCTTGAAGTGATCAAACATCGGCACACCCCAAAGCTCAAATAGCCTGGCTGCTATTCGAGGGTGTTGAGACCACTCCATCCCGACCACCTGATCCTGACAAATGAGTTTATCCACCAAGACATCCCCCCCGTCAGGAACGTGCCAGACTGATAACTCAACAGCTCGCGAACCACCCACTCGTGTATGTGCTGTGCTAATGTCAACAAATGGGGGGAGTGTGCCCACCTTCGCTGACACAGCTGTGGTGTCACTCATCAAAATTAGCAATTGACCAACCAACTGCTCTTGAAATGTTTGCAGTGCTAACCATGCTGCCTACATCCCAGAATGCTGATGTGCAGACAAGGTGTCTCCTTCAACCACACACCTAAAATGAACTTGCCCCCAATCCTTCTCTAGTGTGTCTGAGATCAGAAGCATTCCAGGAGGAGGAGAGTTCAATTCCCACCAAAAGGTTCCTGTTGTCTCTACTCTGGAGCATGAGTTGAGGAGAATCCTGACTAGCTAACCAATAAAGATTCAATTACCACTGATGCAAGCATAGGTGACCCCACCTGAATGGCACAAGCTTCTCAAAAGACCACCTGTCAAAACTGAGTTGGTTGTTCCTGTCAGGCAAGGAACTGCACTGTAACCTCTCTGAACTTGGTCACTAAAGAATCTGATGGAAAGACTTTCACCACTGCTGAATCTATGAGTATGCCCAGATACTTCGCCTGCAGCTTGGAAGCAAGTTCCAACCTCTCCCAATTCATCAAAATCCCCAACTCGTGGCAAAAGGAGAGGGTGGTCTCTATCCTGGAGCAACCGCATTTCTGTGGACACCAGGACTAGCCAATCATCCAGATAATGCAACAAATGTTACACCCCCTGAAGGGGCCTAAGCCAAAACCAAGGTGAACAACTGTGGGGCCATCATCAATCTGAAACATACTATCTTGAACTTGTATACAGAACCATTGCACAAAGAGTGGAAGAACTTACAAGAACCCTGATGAATGGGTACTTGACAGTGCACATCCTTCAGGTCTAACAAAAGCATGAAGCTGCCCTCCCTGATGGATTCCAACACCAAGCAGGTTGTTTTCATCTTGAAACAAGTCTGTAGCACATGCTAATTCCACGGGGAGAGAATGATCACTGGACTCCCACCAGACTGGTGAGCACAGAGGATATGGTCAGAAAGGCATTGTTACTCGTGAGAGGAGAGGATGATGGTCCTTGAATGCAATCCTGATACTACCCATGTTCCTCCAGCGAATACTCGATTCTTCGTCTGGCTTTAGGAGGAGCAGGCTTCCCTGACTCACCAGACAATGAAGATTCAGCTACATCACAGGGTTTAGCTCTGGGTGCATCTGCCTCCACAACAGGTTTGAAAGACCACATGGCTGATGAGACCCAGGAATACAAGCTTTTCAACTCAACTGCTGCCTTTACGCTACTCTTTGGAAACAGTAATGATGAGCCCAGCACCAAACTGTTCCTCAGTGAGAGGCTGTTGTCATAAGAAACCTTTTGGGATAAGAGTAGGGCAACCATGTCTCTTTTAAGAACCATGTTAGCCAATTTGCTGCCTCTTTAGTGAATAATAAAAGTCAGTACCTTCCTTTCCAACACCAGCAACCTCCTAAAGCTTGCCCTTTCATCACAAAACAAGATATGTCACTGCAAAGTCTGTCAACATGTCTGACCATAGGTCATGCCATGAGATAACCTGGAGAGATGCCATGGAAACAGGCTCCATGGTGTTTATTTCTGCAGCAGAGAAAGAGCCACCTTCCTGACAAAGTCTCTCTAGTGGGAAGTCATTCATTGGTCTGTCAAGTAATGAGTCCAACAACAAAATAGCTACCTTCACATCCTCAAGTGCATAATAACTCCTCTGACATGTAAGCGGTGGGGAGGAGGAGCTTCCAAAATCTACTGGATGCCAAAGAAATTCCCAACCCACAGATCTGAGCATTCACCTCATCCAAAACACCATGGGCAAGTAAGAAACCCAAGTGATCTCCCTGAGGTCACAAAAATGCTGCTTCAACTTGGCCTGCAGGGGTCCCACACAAGCATGACCATGCTTGATCCCGAGATTGTGTATGTTTACATTGGGGGTTCACATGATCAAGGATTCACATAACTGCATGCAAGCTGACCAATGCGATACCATATAAAATTGTACAGCAGTGACTTTCCGCACTTGAACTGCACACCCACAATCCAGGATTATAAAGGTGCCATGCAAAAAGGAAGCATTAACTTTTCTTTTCATACCTCAGCAGAGGTATGAACAGGAAGAATCTGAGACAGTCCTTTTGTATCAAAAGTAAATGGGGAGACACTGGCTCATTAGCATGCTCAGGGTACCCTGTATCAATTTTGCCTATAGCAGACATCCCACCTGCGAGCGAATGCTGTTGTCAACATCCATACAAGGAATGTGTTAACTCAAAGTCTGAAAAAATGAGAAAGATTACATCAAACCACAAAAAACTTGTATATGTACAATGGGTCACAAGGAGCCCAGAAATCCAGTAAAGTATTGCTATGATGATTTGAAACAGAAGTTCTGAATCTTCTCGTCTACATGTTCAAATGAGTGATAAAAAGCAAAACCTAAAAAATTTTTACCATAACAAAACAAGAAAAAGTGAAAGTAAAAGGTGAGCAGTGTCATCCAGACTGAAACAACCTTTAAAAATTATGAAACGGGTACAAAGGCAGCAAGGATTTACTCAGATAATGCAAAAGCTTGGGGAGGAAATAATACAGCAGCTGCTGAGCCTGAGAATATGGGGGATACAGCAGTCTGACAATTGTTTAAATGTGTGAATAACCTGAAAGTGAATAACATTTTGTCCAGAAATAACCTGCTTCCTACAAACTATCACAGCATTGTCAGACTGAATTTAGGCTAAAAAATTAAACATTCCCTCAATTATCCACATATGCACTATCCGCTACTCTGCATTATCCGCATGCAGCCGCAGTCCCCAAAACTTTCTGTGGATATCCATATATATATAAATAAATAACAATTAATATAGAGCCTTCCATTTAGTTTGCAATGCTGCACAGATGGATAAACACAATGGTAACACTGACCAGATTATATAGCACAATAAAAAGAGCTACTGCAGTGGGAGAGAGTGGGATAACTGCATTTTGGGGGAAGGGGTGGGAGCAGCATGGGGAGGGATAGGAGGCCCTCATCTGCTTGGGAGTTTTTGCAACTGTTACTGGCTCAAACCCCATACATCATTTTGTTTATTGCCTTTTGAGTGGCTGACTGAGATGCGTCTTGAATACGTCATAGCAGTGTCACTATCTCATTGGCCGCTTGTGTGTGTGTGTGTGTGTGTGTGTGTGTGTGTGTGTGTGTAGAATAATCAATTTGTTGGTATATACAACATTGATTACTGTAATTTTTAACTGCATTTATCTTAGAAATACTTTAATGTGTTTTCAGGTTCTATGATTTTAATATCAAATAAGCTTTTCTAAAGTTGAAATACCAGTGAACTGAAAAACTTCAACAATTTACAAAGTAATGTACACAGTATAAACTGTCCAGCAGTGTCTCGGTCTGCATATTTGTGCATGCATATATAGCATGTACATATGTGTATGAGTGCATGTACACATTACACTGAGGTAAACTACAGCATGAGCTTCTTGTCATTTGCTTGCCTTTCACTTTCTCTGGGTTATTCTTTATTGCTGTATTTATATGGTATAGCATAAAAAAAATTAACAAATCCTCACATCATCAAATATAGATCATAGTTAAATTTAAGTTAGGCAATCATAAATCATTAGTTGAAATCTTGGGTAAACAGCTAATGCAATTTATTCACTGATAAACCATTATATAAATCGCATTTCATTAAGGGATATAAACTTGTTCTGTAATAAAGTAATCATGACGTAAATCTTTACAACGTAAATTAATTGCACTGTAGGCCACAAGATAAACCTGTGATTAATGTAACAGTGCTAATCAGTAAATTATACATAGTAGTGCATTCCATATTTACAATGTTTCCACAAATAATATACAATATCCAAGTCCTAGCAGATTATGACGAGCTTCAGATGGTGTAAAGCTTTCATAAATTTTTGTATGCCATACAAAAATAACAATATTGCTGAAAGAATTCTACAAAAAGCCCTACACATACAGATTTGAATGAAATATATATTACATTTTTAATGTGGAGTACCAAAAAGCAATACAAAATGGTAGCTACTTTTTCAGTATAAAATCAGCATACATACAAGTACAAGCATGTGTAAACATACAAATATGAATTGCACTGAGGTAAACTACAGTACACTCTTGCTGAGCTTTTGCTTGCTCTCTGGGTTAGGCGTATTCTTTATTGACAACGAGATTTTTCAAATACTGCCCACATATGCAATTTCCACAATGCTCTCACTTATTTCATTAGCAAACAAGTACATTTAGAGATAGTGGACCCCCACCCTTAAATCCTGCAATTAGGAGGACCACACCACAATGGGGAAAGCAGGGTTGTCAGGTGGGGGAAAACAAAATTAGCAAAATACAACAAACGATTTAAACTAACCTAACCTTGGAGCCAGAATCCCTACCTAGTCAGCAGAGCGCTGCCCCCTTGGACACCCCAAATAACCTAGGATGCCATGTCCTTACCTACTGTAGGCCTAGACCCATTACCTAAACTAACCTTAGGGGCCATTACTCTTTTTCTGTTTGGGATCCCTTATCTCAAAACGTATTAATTTACTGAGAAAATTCATATCAGAAATGTTTGAAGCAAACACTGAAACAGGAACATATTTTCAGATCCCAAATGTGATAATTGAACCGAACACAGAATTTGGGACAAAGGCCAAGCACAGGGGCCTTTGAGGTCATTCAGCGCTGAAACAGAAATTGACAGTAAAAGGTTACAAGGTGTAACAGGAGGAAAACCTCGCAGTTGCACTAGGAATCAACTGCTAGGAGAGGGTGGATGGTAAGATGGAAGACAGAGAATATGAAAGGAGGTACAATAAAAGGAACAAAATGGGTTGCAGCTAGGGGCCGAAGGCACGCTGCAAAGAACCTTAAGTAATGCCCACAGGGTGCTGCACGAGGTGCACTGACGGCAATAACCCCCAACGAAGGCAAATGCGATAATGGTTTAGAGTAAAATAACACCTCTCCATCTTCCAAGTGTGTCTTGATTAGGCCTCAAAGATCAATATTAGCCTACCTCTTCAATACCATTGGGGCATTAATGTTAGATCCAGGGCTTACCTGGGTTAAGCCTTAAGTAAAAACCTTCAGGTCTTAGCCATTTTCGTACTTTTGAAAACCAAGGTCAAAATAGGCCTAGGCCTAGCCCCTATGGGTCTTGCGTTGAAGTCGAAAACGAGAACAAAGGAAAATCAAGAAAAATTTAATGGTGTGCAATAGCGTAGGCTTCCAGCATTTCGTAAAAGGCCGGTGAATCTGGAAAACATTCGAACTTCTAGAAAACTAAGCCACTGCAACTTACTTTTACCCAATTAGCATCAGAAATTTCCCCATTTCCAACGAGCACAAAGCTTGGAAGCTCTGTATCTCCTTCAAGATGCACCCGTTGGTTAATTAAACACACAAATGGAATGACGTACAATTCACCACTCACAAAAAGACACGGTCACCCTTCCGCACAAGTTTTGACAAACGTTCATGCGAGGATCGAGCATCGAGTGATCGACGTGAATCTCTGATTCTCCCGCCTTTTTTGTCGAGGTGGCAACTCTTCAACAGCAAACTAATGAGCTATATTATTTGTAACGAAGCCTTTAAAAAACTGACATTTTTCCTTAATAAATGGTCATATAAATACTTACTGAATAATACCATACGTGCTTACGATAGACAAAGGAAAATATACAAATCATTTAAAAATATTGATGAAAAGACTGCCTCCTTCACATCCCACATCCATGAAAGTTGGACGATCGTCTGCAACAGTAAGTCAATATTCACGTTCGCAACCAGGGAAGACTTGAGTGACTGTTGCAGAGAGTAAAGTATTCTTCTCGTCATTCAGTTTTATTCTGTGCCTACCACTTTCCATGCAAAGACGAAGTAACACTAGCCCTCACAACAGAGTGACTGGCTTGTTCCCTGTCTCTACAGACCTTCCCCTGATTTAGGCTGTACGACTTGGGCATAGTTACAAGTTGCTACGGGAGCCCGTGCTGGCAAAAGGCCAATTTACTTATTAAGAACAACAATTCTGGTACAGCTTCCCACATCTTTTGGTTCTTGCCTCTCTTAAAAACATCTTGTTAAGACCCCCCCCCCCAGCAGAAAGATGCTCGTATGGTAGGCTTACGTCCTATTACAATCAGGATTGACAGGATTGTTTTTTTTTCAGAAAAAAAATCTGTTTCTTACTTTTGCAACGGCAAATATGTCACTTTAGCACTGTGGGAGCTTAATTAGTCTTGGATATGAAAGCTTATTTTATGATATACTGAAGAAACAAATGTTGTCTGTAAATTAGAAGGAAAACTAAAAATCTATGTAGGTCGATAACTTCAAGCTTTAAAAACAAATTTATATAGGTTAACAAGTAAGTACTTTTAAAAGTACAAGATTTGAGTCAATAAAAATATTTGCCACCAGTGTAGTACCAAGTAAACGCATCATACATACCCTTCTGTCTTTAAGCTAGAAAGCACCTACGGCACTTCAGTGATCATGGCTACATAGGAATCTTTTGTGCCGTAATCGATGACGAAATAATGGAAGCTAGGCAGGACTCGCACTACTATATCAACTTTTGTTGATTTTCACGTTCTGTTCCGTCACAGACTATAGCCTACTTACCGTTGGACTCTACTGTTGTTGATAATGGATTCCACGTTCATGAGTCTTTTTTAACATTGTTAGGCTTACTATGCATTTATCAGCATTAAAAAATTTTAAAAAAGCATATAAATTGGTACCGTTAATCAAGGAAAAGGCAAATCATCGCTGTCTTATGCATAAGTTTCAACGTTATAACCATTTTCTCGCCCAGCGAAAGATAACACAGATGTTGATGTCTGAAATCGCCAATAGCCTATACTTGGAAATCATCTCAAACCCTTAAGCGCATTGTGGAGTAGCCTGGGCTGTTTCAACCCAGCCATTTTTTCTGAGTAATATTTATCTCCCATTTTGTTGAAGAAGTACAGTTGTCATGCACACAACCTGGGGAATGTTATGTATGGATATGGGACTGCTTACCCCAACCCCTAAAATTTAGGCAAGCAGATCAAATTGAATTCTGAAAATCATAAACGTAAAGAAATTTAACGTTTGTATTACAATCTTCAACACATAAAAAAGTTGAAGTACGTGATCTGTAATTAACAACCGGTGACAAACTACTGGCAATGGTTTATTAAAAAAGAAAAATTACAAAATTTACGCGAAGATAATTTCTTATCGCCAACCCCCACCCAGACTGAAATCCTAGCTGCGTCCATGAATACAACACAAGCATTTGTGCTTTTTCAAGTTCATTACACTATCTGTATGTACAGCTGCTTCCTGTTGCTCTCCGGTAGCCTACTTACGTTACTAGATGCAGATACTGTTTGCTTTATCCAAAGGCCGGTAGGACGGGTATTCTAAATCCCTTGCCTAGGCAAAGCCTGGTTGAAAAAGAAAAAATAGTAAAATAATGCGCCGAAGTTTCTTCGGCATGATCGAGTTTCCTGTACAGCCGCTACAGCGTATAATCAAGGCCACCGAAACTAGATCTATCTTTCGGTGATCTCGGTATAATGCTGTATGAGCCGCGGCCCGTGAAACTTTAACCACTGTCCAGTGGTGGCCTGGCCTATATCATTGTCAGATGCACGATTATGGCTAACTTTAACCTTAGATAAAATTTTTAAAAACTACTGAGGCTAGAGGGCTGCAATTCGGTATGTTTGATGACTGGAGGGTGGATGATCAACATACCAATTTGCAGCCCTCTAGCCTCAGTAGGTGGCGGACAGAAAAAGTGTGGACAGAATAAAGTGCGGACGGACAGACAAAGCCGGAACAATAGTTTTCTTTTACAGAAAACTAATAAATGAGGCTTAAAGTCCCCTCCTTTTTGAAAGATGGAAAGGTGTCGAAAGATAGTCAACATGTGACATCCCTCTGTTGCTGTTAATGCAATGCTCGAAATTCCAAGGCCAAATAAAAGAAGGGGAATGTGAGCATGTCTGGAGCTCATGTTTCTTAAAAACAGTGTAACTGAAACTTGCAGAAGAGGCGTTATGTCTGTGGTATGAGCGGCACTGAGGCACCTTGAGGCCTGAGACACCAACAGAGTGGGTGTTTTTCTTAAGCTTTCTATTTTCCAGCATTGTTTCTGGTAGAGTATTTTAGAAAATAATATGAATACTGTTAACATTATTTAACTAGGTAGTAGTAATCTCGAAAAAAATTAAATCACAACTTAGGTAAAAAAAATTAATTTTTTGATACTTCGGCTAAACACTCTGAGACATCATTAAATTGACAGGATGCCTGGAAAAAAAGGTTACTCTATAATCAGTACAAAAAAATAGATTTCATATTATTCCCCAAGCAGATACTACGCCATTGTACGCCAGAGTAGTACATGTACACTCACAGAGAAGAAACTGCAGGCAATTACACCACTGTACGTTGTTCAGTGTAATTAGAAACCACTTACGGCAATCAGCGATGCTTAGTTATCATCTATTAACAACTACCAATTTGCCAGTTGCTACGTCATGACACCTTTCGAAACTAGCTTCAGGTATCGTAAGAGAAAAGTTACGACAGGCTTCGCAAATAGTGTACGTCAATAAGAAGAAAAACACATAGGGAATGATAACCGCGAATGGGAATGTCTGAAAGAATGAATTAAATCAAAGCACTGAAAATGAGGAAAAGTCAAATCAGCTTCCATCAACCCTTAGACATCTTAGATACGGACAGATACAGCGTTATTATTATTATTATTATTATTATTATTATTATTATTATTATTATTATTATTATTATTATTACCAGCTCGTTGGCGTACTCTACGCGCGCTGGAAACCGGGGCTGGTGTCTCCCCTAACTCCCGATCCCCTACCTACCCCTCCCCCACCCGGGCCGGACAAACCGGTTTGTAGGGTGTGGGTGCCTGCTATGTCTCCCCAACTGTCACCCGGCGGAGGACAAACAAGATCAGATCATCTCGGATTTTATTATTATTATTATTATTATTATTATTATTATTATTATTATTATTATTATTATATTATTATTATTATTATTAGGAAAAAGTCCTTCTTTAATACAGGCTGTTGAAACTGCCAGTTTGTTTAACAAAACCTGTTGTTATTATTATTATTATTATTATTATTATTATTATTATTATTATTATGAAAAAGCCCTTTATTAATACAGGCTGTTGAAACTGCCATTTTGTTTAACAAAACCTATTATTATTATTATTATTATTATTATTATTATTATTATTATTATTATTATTATTATTATTGGGTCCAAAAAAGTTTAAGAAGCTGGATAGCCAGGTAGGAAGAGACCAGTGGGAACGGATGGTATGTAAAAGACAGAGAACATTGTAGTTGTGGACTGAAGAAATACTATAAACGAAAAAAATGAGTGATGCCTAAATCGAAGGAAAAATATGATGTATCCCTCAGCATCATCATTTATTCATATGGAAGATGCCGGGAAAGGCAATCAGCTCCCTAAGCTAGATCCGAAATACGGAGTACCCACACGTGAAAAAGGGAAGAATGGATATAAGAAAGGCTCATCAACATATAGATTATTATGAGTAAGTAAGAAAAGAAGAAAAATCAACAGTTTATAATTTCATGCAGAATAGTTGTCAAATTTATTCAGAAGATAGAAGGAAATTTATGATTTGAGTTAAAACGGAAGTTTTTGCTTTGTTACTTGTCTTGCTACACTAAATTCAACACTATAATATAGATCGTAAGGATACTGATGACAACAAATGTACTTGTTTGGAATAAACGAGTTCAATACGATAACTGAGCCAAGTGATTAACTTAACTATCTTATCTAAACTAAAGCAGGATACCAGTCCTGTTATCTTTTGGGTGAGTAACAAGCTTTCCCCTGTGCTATCGCACTTCATGTAGAGGTCTTATACTCTGGGTAAGGGTGCTGTTCAGACTTCACCTTCACAGAATTATATGGTAACAACCATTGTGCATCCTCTAAACTAATTGTCCTCCGTTCCTCATGTAGGAAAAAGCCACTGGCATACGATAAAATCGTTGGCGTTTGTTTAGGGGGATGCATCAGAGTGAGCCATCTGGTGTGCTTCAGAGGAAGCCCCCTTTTCCCCCCAACCAGTACAGCCCTTTGCTTAAGAAACGGAACTACCCTTTCCTTCATGGTTAAGCTCCACCCTGCTTCCTACTTTTTCATTTTCTTTTCTTCGCATTGGGCTGACTGTTCCATTGGGCCCGGGAAAGCTTAAACAGGTCTGAAAAAAAAAATCGTGGTGTGAAAAACTCAACATTTAGAAAACTAGGCTGTGATGCAGATAATGCTAGATTTATTTAATTAGAGAGAAACAATGGGCCGCTACTGTAAATATCTAGGTAGTCAAATTGTGTGACAAATGACATATATTCATGAATGATGAAAAACTTCTTAGCATATTTGTTCAATTAATTTAAGATTCCTGTGTCCTAGATCTTCTCTAGTAATGCTTTAGAGAAACAAAGGATTCACCAGACGCGACTGAAGGACAATGTACTGTAGTTGATTGGGTTGAGTCAAACATGGAGGAGCAGGTCTCAAAATATCATGCTTTACAGCTCGCGGCGAGTTTGAAACGAACATCAGTTGCATCTTTAGAAGTTCATAAATGACAATCACTTCCAATTGACTGGTACTATTTCTGTCAGGAGGGGTGATTATTGCTTAAAATATTCCAATTGAATTCTTAAGACAGAAACAGTTGTTTTGCCCTAAAGCTAAAGCCCAGTTAAGGGAACATTATCAAAATAACGCAAATTTTACCCCAAGATTGCTTTGAAAACCTGCTCGGACGAGAAACGGCGTTTGCAAAAGTAATGTGGGCATTCAAGAGCCTGTGCACTTAAGCTGGCACGACAATACCGAACTGCTTAAGCAGGCTTATGCCCGCACACGATATGTGGGCAGAAATGCAGTTTCGATGATGGAGGCATTAACTTCCCCTGCTAGAGGTTGCCTATGGCCATCGACGCCAAAGTTAACAAAAAAGAACCAACACAAATTACGTAAGAATGCTTCAAAAGATAATAAATACTAGGATGAAGTGAATCGAGCATGGCGTTTAAGAAAAAAAGCTCATTCTTTCCATGAAGCAAATCAGTTATCCGTCATCCTGTCTTCTGTATTCGGAGTCCACTGGGTAAAACAACAAGTGGCATTTTATCACTCGTATTTAGAGGTTACATAACTTATGTCATTCTTTTTGGATGGCTCACTTATTCGATTTCCTTCTTGTTCAGTTTTGATTTCCACACGACAATATGACTGACAAGATTATATTTTCATAGGTTGGTGTATACTGATCTGGAAGCTTTGTTGCAGGGGAACTAAATCTGTCATTTTAGTGTGATTATCTTGCTGACAAGAAGCAAGACAACAAGAGGGAGAGGGCTATGACTTCTGATGAATAACTAGATCATACAGATTTGTATGGACTTGAGAACACAATAATGCGTCTATCAAGTTCTTACTTTGTGTATTATTAATGTTAAGGTTTGAATGCACTAATTACACACACGATGTCATTGGTAGCACCCGCGAATGCTTCAGTTTAAATGAAAATTTACCGTCTATGCACAATTCTGAATTATAATATAACAACAACGTTCCATCTTTTTTGGGTAACATTTTAAGGTATATAGTTTGTAATCCAGTAGCATACATAGCCTAACCATGTTATTTCCACAAAACACTGCTTTCAGCGATTATTTACTACGGTACAAGATTTCTAGTTTATTTGCTTTTAAATAGTCATTGGCGATTGTAAATACTGTTGCTTTTAACTATTAGTATTTATCCACCAGGAATCTAAAACGTCATGAAGCAACTAATTCTAAAAGTCTCGCTTCTTAATTCAATATTCATCATAGCTCATGATGACTTGATTATTCTTGTCTCCTGGTCGTACCGCGTACCTTATACTAATATATTAAACGTCCCAGTTGCAAAGAGGATATTGTCAGAGTTGTACACTTAGATTCAATACGATTGACGTTACCATTAAAACAGACTTGATTCTAGCCGAGTTGTCCCAAAGATTTAACAAAAATCAGAAACTTGGGCCACAGGTCATTGCCGTATGTGTTATGGAGAAGGAAATATGGTAAAAACATGTTTTTGTAATTTGCGAGAGGTCACCGTTTGCAATTTGACCCTACAAATCTCACGTGTTTGTTCAATGTACATAACACAGCAAAGAACACATCCTATCCCGGTGTCACTTTGCTAGATGAAGAATCGAAAAACTGCGAGTCTGAGAGATGAGAATGAACGTGACACGCAAGTATACCGTAGTTGTCATGCATCGGATTAACCGTACTATTGTACTCTAGTTTTATGTCTCTTAATTTGTATTTTGTATCAGATAATGATACGTTTATTATATTTTATTAGTATTCTGACTACGTTTCCAGGTAAATTATTGCTCAATGAGAATATAAATTGATGGACGGTGGTGGGGTTGCAAGAAGTTGCTAGAGGATTTAATACAGAATCTGAAGCAAGTCGCCATATGACAGATTCTTGTTTACACATCGGACCCCAGTACGACCTCGACTTGGAGCTGTGTTTCTGGAGAAGTCCAGCTGTCAAAGCATCATTTTGTTTGTATTTTGAGTTAAGATATAGGATACTCGTGTCCAGGGGCAAGAGATGAACTCAGCAGCGGTGCCCACGCCCGTAGAAGATGTCCAGGGGGATGGAAGGTGGCTAAGTATGGTGAGGAACTGTGAATGGAATCACTTGGGCGGGGAGCCTTGATTGTTATACCTGTGTTATGGTTGTCATTCAACAAATACGTTTTATAGTATGCTTAAAATGCTTGGAAACTATCATAAAAAACGACGGAGATATTCCAGATTAAAGCATAAATTGTTAACTAGGGTTATTTGTTGCTTGGTAAAAGACGGTTGCTGTTGTCTCATTCAATAACAAACTTGATCGATGTCGCAAAAAATAATCAATAATCACCGTCATGATTAAACTTGCCCTTGGCCAGAAACAACTAATTGTGTGTGAAATATCTTACACATTAAGAATAGAATATATACGATAGATTGTAATGGTATTAGTCAGGAATATTTAAAGAATATTGGGTGCGTTTAGGTAAGCAGTTTTGTCATGCTAAACTCGGAGTGGTTCAGGATGCGCTAGACTAGGCTAGTTTAAACTGAAGTGCGATCTGCCTTGAGATTAGCTGTGTATTTTCCAAGTGTTTTTATATATCAAAGCAACAGGTTATGCCCTTGTACATTACCCTAGTTCATGGCCAGTTGTCAGCTAATGGCTTAGCTTAGCCAATTTGTAACTTAGGTTTCATAGCTGTATTTACAAATTCCTTATCCATGGCAACTGATAGACAAGGCTATTTCAGTTATTAGCTTAAGCTAGTAGTCATTACTTTTCATTGCACAGTTCAGCAGTTAAGCCTAATTTGGGCAAGCCTAGGGACTTTTAATAATTTTAGGTTAGGGAGACGAACTTTGTACCAGGTAGCAAATATTTTTCATAATTTTGTACAATCAAAGCAATGTTCATTGTAGTGGTGATTTCAGCAAGAACTTAGATAAGTTAATTTCTATTAACAGTGTAGGTCACTTTGTATTGCTAATTCTTGGGAAAGAATCAATGAATTGTTGGTTACTCGGTCCAAAATTTGAAGAGGCCAAAGATGCTAGACACCTAGTTTGTGACACCACCTTTAGTTTACTTAAAAATACCTAGATCTCTCTGATAGTGTTTGTCAGAGCTTTATTGTTATTGAATTTAGGTATGTGTATTGATAGTCATTTTGGTACATTTCTTGGCAACCACGTATTCATAAATAGAATTTGTCTGAAACACATCAACAGTTGTGAATAAAACTGATTTCACATTTATAGCCTAGATGTACTTACAGATGTGGCATTCCTTTTGCTAAAAATCTTTGCTGGATCACCCACTTCTTCATCCCCAGTAGAGTTGCTGCCTTTGCATTTCCATGGTTTTATGGCATTTACACATTCAGTGTTTTATTTTAGTTCTCTTTTAATTATACCAGATATCTTGCACTAAGGCCTCTGTTGTACACTTCCTTCCATCTACATTACCGTTATATAAAGTTAGCAAAATCATCTTTACCACAGTGAAATTAAGGGTTAGTAGTAGTTATTGGGAATATCAGTCCACATTTTGTTCCGTAGATATTTTACCATTTGCTGTTTTGATAAGCTCTTGATAGGCCTTGTGATGGTGACCATACAGTGGTCCCAACTTGACTGTCTTAGTCTTCAAGTTTGTCAGTGAATTTTTTTATCCCATCCAGAGTTCTTGGATGTCATTTTGTGAAACCCCTGAAACTTAATGCTTCAAGTTGAAACCTCCATAAAGATGCCTTTAGAAGTTCTTTGAGGATAAGGTAGTAACTTTAAATCCCAGCAATCAGAAAGGTTTGTCGGATAAGACACCACAATACACATGAAATGTTATGTAAGACAGTTATTGAGAAGAAACAACAAAACCAAGAGGTTTAACTTTTTTCATCGTGAACATGACAGTATGATTAATTCTGCTGCAGTTATTAATATTTTAAATACAATTGAATCATTGGTTTACATTTCTAGATTCATGTACAGCAGACCCAAAAGATTAGTTCTTAAATGAGATCTAAAATTTACAAGGAAATGTTTAAGAATATGAACAGCTAGGTGAGAATAGAGGTGGTGGACAAGAAATAAAAGGCAAAAAGCAATGGAGGTGGTGGTTAAAGAGACTGCAAAGAACCATCAGTACATACGAGTATTACAGTGCGCTACACAATAAATAAATGGGGGTGGAATCCCCTACATGGCTTTTAGACCATTATTTTGGAGTGTGCACCCATCACCAAATTCTAGAGAATTAAATGAATGGCTGTAGAATAGATTAAAGTAGCTGTTATCGGCATAGTTGTAACACCAGTTTGGTGTCCAGTAATCATACAACAGTGATTGTTACTTTGTGAGTACCCTGATGGGTCTTATCAGTCAGAAGTCAGGGCACTGTAGAGAAACTGGTCTGTATGGTATTTTAATATTCTGTTTTAAGTTTTCTTAATACAAGGATAATCCTGGATAAATAATGGAAGAAGTTTAAGTTACTGAATTCTTTATTTATTTACATTTTTTCATTTCAGCACAACAGATTTGTCAGTCAAGCTCGGGAAATGGAACCGGATGTGGTGTTTGTAGGAGATTCATTAGTTGCTAATTTACAGTCAACAGACTTGTGGGAGAAGTGGTTTGCACCCATGCATAGCCTTAATTTTGGAATTGGTGGAGATCAGACACAACATGTGCTATGGCGACTTAAAAATGGAGAATTAGAATGTATTAAACCCAAGGTGAGATGCTGTATTCCTTATGTTTAAACTTTTATTATAGGTGCTTGCACCAATGTAGATTTTTGTCATTTTGGTTATTTTAATTTTCATCAAGTGCTGTAAGTTTCCCCAAGTTTTTTTATACCTGTGTTTAATTGATCGTGTTGGTAGTGTGGTCATTTACAGATGTAAGCATTGTCATTTTCTAAGGTAATTGGAATCTTTTAGAAGATTGCTAACTTCATTTTTAGCAAAAAGATGCATAATTTACCAGAGTTAATGACTTAAGTTTAACCTTTAGTAAAATTCAAGCTTCCTTCAAGCACTTTTGTGGCAGTACTCTAAATTTTGTTTGTTGTTGATTTATTTTGTTTGATCTTTATCTCAACAGGCTGTGGTAGTACTAGTAGGGACCAACAACCATTCACATACTGCAGCTGAAATTGCAGGGGGAATCATAGAAATATGTCATACAGTAAGGGAAAAACAACCACAGGCATATATCATTGTTTTGGTAAGTGTGATTTCTGTATTGTACTGTAATTTTCTGTTTAGCATTGCACAGGGATCAGGATAAATGATCAAAATTAAATATTATTTGGATTGTGTACCTAAAGTGGGCACATCATTGATATTCAGTATGGCAGTGTTTTTTGGTATTTAGCAAAATATTCAAGTTGGGAAATGCTTTTTAGCCTTAAAGGCTTACGTTATGTTGATTTGTTATTTTTCTGACCTGATTTTAAATAATATTTTTGTCTTTTTCTCAGTTGTGGTAGATTGATAGCATATGTGCTTCCTTTTTATCTCAAAGTTGTATCACAGTGTCACTAGTTACTTTCAAATATGTGAACATCACTCACTGTATCAACAGATAGATATGAAGAATAAAGAATTTTACGTTTTTAAGGGTGGGAAATTG
Organism: Macrobrachium rosenbergii; assembly: GCF_040412425.1. Classification (NCBI taxonomy): domain Eukaryota; kingdom Metazoa; phylum Arthropoda; class Malacostraca; order Decapoda; family Palaemonidae; genus Macrobrachium; species Macrobrachium rosenbergii. The sequence goes on from NC_089787.1 coordinate 38,021,628, forward strand.
GAAGTTTATTCTCATTGCAATATATTCATGGTGTGAAGGGTAAAGCAGTACTAGTGGTGAGTGATAAAATTTATTTGCATTATTGGAAGTAAGTGATTTACAGTATATCAGTCGACATAGCTAGCTTGCATGCCATTGTAATACTTTATTGAGTCATAATGATTATAGAAACTGTTAGGTGTAAAATATAAGAAATTTCCTGTTCTCAAGAACTTGAGGGCATCCTTTGTTCAAGTAACTAGCTCCCCACTGAAGTGCACCAGGAAATTTGTAAACTTAGAAAATTATATTGGCTTAACATTTTGAGCCTTAAGTCGTCAGAATTGAAAGATTCATGATTAATGAGTTTAGGCTGTGTAACTATGAATTATTTAGCATATTAAGTTTTCATTCACAAATTGAATGAAACTCTTATAAAAGTTGAAATAATTTGGATTCCTGCACAGGTAGACATTAAAGGAAATGAAGATACTGATAAATCATTCAAAGCTATGGTCAGTATGACTAGATCAAAATATACCAGTTTCACTTAGGTATTTACTGAATTTCGAAAACCCGTCATCTGCTTTAAATGGGAGGTATTGTGGAATAATAAATCTGTCAGTAAGAAAGTAAATCACCTGCTGGCTTGTGGTGTCCTTCATTCCAAAAAGAATGTCACGTTCAAGTACTGCAATATCATCCCATTTTCAAACTGGGCACACTTGTCTGACCTAGGGTATTTGATGACCAAATCCTTGAATGCCAAGAATACAGAACAATGTTCAGAATCAAATATTTGTCTATGATTTTCCAATTTTCAACCAACAGTGTATATGAAGTTTGTTCTCACAGGAATACAAACCAGTGCGGGCTGGAGTTGGTCATGAAACTTGGTAACAAGCTAATCAGTTGTTGATAGGGGACCTTCCCACTCACTTTTATCATCATTAAAAATAAATCCTTGACAAAAATTTTGTTAGAATCCATATAAATTTCAGTTTACATAATTATTAAATTTTTAAGAAGTTGCAGTATATTATATAAGATGTGATAAATGCCTTTTATGCCAGCCTTATTAGAGCTAAGAATGGTAACTCAGTAGTCTGGTTAAACTTTATAATAATAATAAGCCTAGGAATTTCAGTACTGTACTGATGTCAAACTTTGGCATTCATAATTTTGTAATAAGAATGTTGATTAATTGAGGTGATTTGGACATGTGATGAGGATGAGGGAGGAACAGTTAGTCAGCAAGGACGTACTATGTGTGTTTATGGAAGCGGCGGAATAGATATGGAAAGTGGCATTCACGAAGATCTAAATCATGAACGCACAGTACACAAGACTGAAGACAGTGGAGGAACTGAATCATATGTAACTCTGCAAAAGGAAAATTTCACATGAAAGTGTTGATGATGACTGTTGGTTAATTGTGGTATGGATATTAATGAATTGTTTTCTGAAGTCATTAATCCTTTGTATTTTGATTGATGGACATTTATAGGTCAATTTTCTGATTGACTCCATGTTAATTCCATCTTGTAAGGATAATGGTACCTGGTTTAAGTTAAGGATGATTTAATATTTTTACTGTCAATTATATGTTTTCATTACTCTTTCTAGACTTTACTGCCTCGAGGAGAAAAGCCCAACCCACTTCGAGAGAAAAATAGTGAAATCAATGGGTTAATAAAAGAAGCTGTTCGGAAAATTGATTTATGCCAGGTTAGTTTTCAAGTCATGTAATTATTTACTTATCAAATAAAATTTGATTTATATATTTTATGTGTGAAATTTAAACATTTTTGAATAACATGTGAAATTGGCAAGAATACATGTGTATTTGTCTGTGCTAACATAAATACTGTCAGTAGTCGGCAGGAACAATTGTGCTCTTATGCACATAAAATGTTCTGTTAAGAATTACATCCTGAAATATTTGAAATGGACTAAATCTGCATTTGATAGAAGAAATAAACCATTCCAGTTAACAAAACTATCTGTGAGGTAGTAGGTATGGTTGCTTAGTGTCGTTGAACTATCCCTAGGATGAGTAACCTGTTGCTGTACCTACTTTTGTGCATTGTTTCTTTATTCTGCTTGTTTCTGTACAGTGTAGACATGAACTGTGAAACTGCTTCCCATTTTCTGTCAGTTGACATAGGCAAAGGGATTATCATTGTTAATCTTGGATTAAATTTGTAGAGATTGGCCACCAGGTGTTTTTCTGGAATAAAATTTTATCAACGTACCTGACGAAGGTGACACTTTGTCACAGGGTATCTTACATCCCTACCTAATTTTTGACTGTACAGTATTCTGTATTATGAAAGTTGCATAATTCTGGTAATTATAAGAGTAACACTGACTTCTTGTAGACATCGCCAGCAAACTCAGGGGAATAGCTTTTGAAGATATAATGACATAACTTATGACGTCATTAACTTGCCTCCTTCTTGATGGATAATTGGCTATTAGTGAAAAAGTCCCAACCTCTGGCAACAGTGAAATACAACCAATACTCCTTGTTTACGCTTTGTAGTAGTGGTAGTAGTACATAGGATTTGAGCAAATTGAAGGACCGAGTATACTTATACTCTTTAGTGTGCAAGCAATCTTGGTATTTAAAAGCCTATCAACAATCGAACTACCATGCCGGTAATATTCTGTGGAATATGAAAACAACTTTCATTATAATGTTACAATTCAGCCATTGTTGTACTGTCACTAGAGGACAGGAGCGATCATATGAAATGACATTCCCTCGCATGGATCCTTTGTTTAACATAATTACATATGAGGAAACTTGACATTATAATCAGTGGGTGGATTGTGGTGTTTCGGGCTAAGCCCAAGCACTGGGACCTATAGAGGTCATTCAGTGATGTATTATAACCCACGACATTTTTTTTTTTTGGCAAAACAAGTTTTAATGTTTTTCCACAAGTTATATTTTACTAAGAAATCAACAACTATTGCTTTATAGAGCATATATAATTATCTTTCTGCACCTTATGGAAGTCAACAAATGATGAAAACTTGGTGGCCTTGGATGTCTGGGTGTACTCCTTACCCGAAAAAGGCCTGTATTATTCATTTACCTGTTCAAGCTTACCTATACGGGGTTTGCCATGGGCCTCCTCACTTCTAAACAATTGTGCAAGTCAAATCACAAGAGCTGTCCTGCATCCACGGGGACAATGACTTAACATAGCTGCCACTCTTGAAGCCTTGACAAGGTGCGAATATTCATTCAGAATTTGTCGTCATCACCTTGTGGGAGGAGTCGGGATATCATATGTTTACGTCACGTGTAACTTTGAACCCATACATTAGAGTGTTCCTCCACTGGCTTCGGCTGCTTTATTTTACTCATATGAATATACTTTTTTCTAATGTAAGTAATAAAGAATGCTACCGAAAATTAGGTGGGGATGTAAAGTATCCTATGGCTAAGTAATATCTTTGTCAAATGCACAGAAAAAAAGTTATTCCAGCAAAACACCGGGACAAAAGCTCTGCATCTTATAGTAAGTGGGGTAAATCAACTGATGGTTATAATAATAATATATACAACACTTAAAACCAGGAAAATGGAAGTGGGTGAATCTTGAGACCTCCTCTGGGAGGAGCCCTCATCTCATCTGCTGCACACTTACAGTACTCTGTTAGTGTCATCTCCCTGCTGTACCTTCATCCTTGTGTATCTTAGTGTCTGTTGCCTTCATGCATCATAGATTAGGAAATGTTTGTCAAATATTTATTGTTGTTGTATTGTAGCATTTTTGTTTGCGAGTAGTTATTTTTATTATACAGTAATTACAGGGTTGGTTTTGTAATAATGACTTCAGTCATTTAGTCAGCTTGCTGTAATGTTTTCAGTTATATGTAAATCTTATTTCTTTGGAGTTTGTTATAATTATGTATGTTAAAAACCTGAGGTAGTTAGAAGCATTTTTTTATTTAATTGCCAAATTATTCCATATTTTCTGACTCCACTTTTCAATTACCAGAGCAAATTATTTGGTTATGAATTTGCATGAACACTTATAATACTTTTTGGTATGTAGAGAACTAGAAGTAGGATGAGGTTGAACATCATGCCCCCTCACCTTCATTGTAGTGGGGTACTACCTACATTGTGCCTTGTCGTCTTGCTGGGACTGGTCTTGCTTGGTGGAAGTTGTGAGTACCGAGTACTCCCCCAGCTGTGAGGCTGTTGAGGTTGGAAGTGATTTCTCCCCATACTTTCCCATGAAAGTCAAGTAGCAAAGTCATACCATGTGTGATCCTTTCTTTGCTTTTCAGCTGTGTCTGTTCTCTGGATAGCAGAGCAGACTGAGATGGTCTCTTGCCCGTAGCATCAGGGCCCTGTGCCTTGAGACCATGGGGGACTGGGAGTCCACAGGAGGAGCAGGAAGCAGTTATGACCAGAGGGTGGTGTCCTAACTCACAGGCTCAGTCTATTAGTAGAGAACTTGCAGTAATCCTGGTCTTCTTTCTGAATGGCAACTGTTTTTCAGTTACCAAAACAGATTATTAGGTAATGAATTGGCATGAACACTTACAATATTTTTGGGTATCTCAAGATCTAAAAGAATGGTGAGGTTGAGCATCATGCCTCTTCACCCTCCTTGTAGTGGGGTACTACCCACATTGTGCCATGTCTTCTAGCTAAGCGTTTGGATTTGCTCGATGAAAGTCGTCAGTGCCGAGTGCACCCTGTTGGTGAAGACCATTGAGGTGGAAGTGGTTGGGCCCTCATAAGTTCCCATGCAGGGAAAGTGGAAAGAAGTCCTGCCATATGTGTGAGACTGCTTCTGCTTTTCAGCTGTCTGTTCTATGGATAGCAGAGCAGACTGACATCATGTAACATAAGGGCCCTATCCCTGAAACTCTGGGGAACTGGGTGTCCACTGGAGGAAGAAGATGCAGTTATGATCAGAGGGTGATGCCCTATCTCTCAGGCTTGCTCTATCAGTAGAGAATTGGCATAGTTTTAGTCTTCTATCTTTTTGAATGGCAATCATTTGAAGAGTTATTTCACATATGGCTTCTTGCTAGGGAAATGTGGACTTGTTGGCTACCTTGTCTTAGTGGTTTCTTTTTTCAGTCTTGCTGTTCAACCTCTTCAACTTTATTTTCAGTGCAACTGTGGGGTCTTCTCCTAGTTGCACTTTAAGATCCATGTACTTCATCTCCTTTATTTTCTGGATCTGTTTATCTTGCTGCCCTACCATTCCAACTAATTTTATAGTCTTGAGTGCTGAAAGGCTGAAATTGCCTGAGTACTTGGCCTTTATAATCTGATTTTTAAAAAATCATCGTTATTCCTTGCAAAGTGAACAAGTCTTGTATGAATATAATAGGTGATGGTCTTTGTCCAGACCTAGTTTAAGAAAAAAAAAATAATAAAATAAAACATTGCACCAGAGCAAGAAGTCACAAAGGTGCAACTGGTACTAGTCCTTCATGGAATAAGGCACGTTATGATTAATTGATTGTAATGAACAAATGCCAGGAAGTCCCCTCCCCCATGGATCTCCTCACTTAATCCACTACCTCTGTGCTGAAGGGAGTGTATTTAATAGGAACGTGTACACAGAAACAAGTACAGTAGTGTGCAAATGCAGTACTGTGGGATTACTTGAAGTTTAAGAGAGCTGTAATGTTATAGATTTAAATTTCCTTACATCATTGCCGTAATGTTTTTTCCAGCAACAGAATTGACAACAATTTATACACAAATGAGGAAGTTACAGAAAGATATGGTGTCCAGGGGCTGGAAAGCACAGATGATATATCAAAGACTAAGATGTTTTGGCCATGTGATAAGAAAGGGTGAGGAATAGTTAATCAGAAAAGTGCAGATCTGAAGCAGGAAGACCAGTAGAAACAACCAGAGCTGTGAGAAAGGATATAGATTAAAAGACTTACTGGGAATTCGGTCAGAAAATTCACAAAAAAAGAAGACAGTGGAGAAATTTTATTTCTTTTCCAAGCTTATGAATGAAATTTTTGGACATTATTGGTGATGTTGATGATATGTATGTCTGTATTTATAGGTATTTTTCTGTTACTTCTGTATTTATAGGTATTTTTCTGTTACTGATTGACCATTTGCTACAGGCAAATAAGAATGTTGTATCAGTAGAGAGTAAGGACTTTCAGTTAATATATAAGTGTCATACTACTTCATGTAGTAGAATAGAGAGCACTGACAAGGAATGGAGGAGAATGTGAAGAGTTGTGTGGCCATAGAATGTTGGAGTCATGGCTGGAGTATAATTGGAAGATTGTATGATGAATTTGGAACTTGGCGAGAGATGTGGTATCAAGAGCCCCCCCCCAAAAAAAAAAAAAAAAAAAATTAAATGGTTTGGACAAGTGATGAGCAGGTATGAGGAACAGTTAGTCTGAAAGGCAGTTGGTACAGAAGTAGCAGGATGAAGACCAGTAGGAAGGCTTAGGAAGTCATGAAAAAAGGGGATGGCTGAACCACTAGTCCTGATAGGAGTTCAGTCAAAAAAGGAAAAGCCAAGGTAAAAAAGTTTTATGATATTTACATTAGCCCTTGCTAATGTAAATATTTTCATTTTTCATGAGTGGGTGTTGCATTTTTTGGAAACTTGCTCAGCAAGCTAATGGTCTTTTTAGCTTGTTCCACATGAATGTGTGTTAGTGTTGAGTATTAATAGTAATAATACTGTAATAATAATGATAGCAAAGTAATGAAGATCACTCCACAACTGGACTTGGTGCATTACTTTCTGTAATAGTCTACTTGGCTATCATTTTGTAACAAAGGAATTTTATGACCATCCTTCAGTATCAAATAAGTTGTATATTTTTAATACCAATTTGAAGCTGTAATGTCCACCAAAGTAGTATAGAAAAGTTAAAAGAATTCCTTAACAATTTGAAAGTTATAGGGATAAAACAGTATAGACAAATCAAGTTTTTCAAATGTCTAGTACTAAAATTCATAGCAAAAAACAAAGTGAAAATATAGACTACAGCAGCTGTACCAAGAAATCCTTTAAAGTATCTTACAGCCTGCATGGTTTTAAAGGTTTTATGACAGATATCCATAAACAATGGTATGCTATGTTATCCGTATTGATGTTTGCATGTTTTTTTATTTTTTTTAATTTTATTTCATCACATTTATCTTCTATTCTTTCATCACATATATCTGTCTAGCATAAGTCATCTGCATTAATTTTTTACAGGTGGTGAATATAAATCGTGATTTGGTGTTGGGGGATGGAACTATAGACCATCGGGACATGTATGATTACTTACACCTCACGTGGCAGGGTTACCGACGTGCCTTTGAGCCAGTCTTTGAACTTCTCACACAGCTTCTGCATGAGAGCGACAAACTGCTACTAAATGATGATACATTAGCATCCCCAGCCTCGGACAATCCTCCTTCTGATAATCCTGGTACTTGTCCTGAGTAGAAAATTTGCAGTATTCAACTATTTCACAGTTTGCACTGCTCATCATCACATTCACCTTGGGGTATGCCAGGTGAGCCTTTAACAGTAACACCTGCTTATGTTGAATTACCTTCTCAGCTTATACTCTTGTAGCTGGTACGTCACGAAGATTTGGATGAAATTTGTAGAGAACCATTCTTCTTGTAGTGCTGCTCAGTTATCTGACATTGTGATATATGGAGATTGCTTTCACAAGCTTAAATGTGTTTGCAACACTTCAAGTGCTCGCAGATTATTACCAGAATGTGTTTTACACAAAATATTTCTTTTCCTTCAGAATGGTTATGTGTCAAATTTTAGAAGAACATAGCCTTGAGGAGATGAAACTTAAAAATTGTAAGTTGACTTGCAAAAGGCTGAAAATTAAAAGAGAACTTATTTTTATTTTACTCTCAATTTACTTTTAATTTGTTACAAATGTTTGAAGCACCATTTATGATGTTTTACTTATTTGATTTTGTGATGCACATAAAAGTTATTTTTTATAATGCTTAAGGAACCAGAGAAAATGGTGGTAGAAATGGCATGATTGTTTAAAGGCTGTATGAGCAATGAAAATCACAGAATAGGTAAATGAATAGGTTTTGTAGAAAGCAGTTATGCTTTTGAGTCAAAGGGTTGTTTTTCTTTTAACATACGTTGCAACTGTAAATTTTACAAGGCAGTAACGACTAGTCTAAGAATAATTGCCCTTTTTTCTTTTTATTATTTACTGTAGTTTATTTGCTTATGGGTTGTTAATGTGTGTGACTTGGGTTGGTTTGCCACTAAGAAGTGGTAAACTTTTGCATTCCTATGAACCAAAGTCTAGAACAGATATTCTTATTAAGCCTGTTCTTGTGATACTTATAAGTGATCTATTTTCAGTATTTATATAATTTTTTCTTCATATTTTACATGTGCTTGTCTTTTTCTGTACTTTTAGGTAAGTATGTGCTGTTGTCTGTGCATGTGCACTTTACTATCAACAATTGCAATATGATTTTAAACTAATCTGTGACTAGTTTCCAGTATTGTACTCAAGTTTAGCGTCACACGTCAAATTAACTATTGTTCTGAGAAAAAATGAAGTGTGATTGATGAGAAGTTCTGGATGAACCCTGTATTTTTTGGGTTTTTTATGTTTTATAACTTATTGGTGGAGGTTCTTAGGTGAATTGTATATACTTTATACTGAATTTTATGAGATGGTTTATTTGAATATTGATAAGCATGCTTATTTAGTTTCTTGCCATACAGTCTGTTAGGTAGTAAGTAATTTTTTGTTATAAAGTTACAGCGGTACAATAGTCACTTTAAAAAATCTTCCAAAGTCATATTTAAGAAAGATGTTTGGGGACACCATTATTGTTATTGCTCCATATCTTATATTTGATCTTCTCTCCCACTAGCCTTTTAATACAAAATTCAAATGCGCAGTATCTAGTACTCTATATATTTCTTTGTACAGAAGTATTTAGTGTATAGTATTAAAAATTTTTTTAGGTAAGTGGCATTGCAGAATTTCTATTTCCATAGACTAATTTGCTATACAAGCATTATTTGCATGTTAGATTGTGCTGTGAACTTACATACCTTGTGTAATATTACTTGTACTGTATACAGTATTGAGTATCCCCCTTTTTTTTTTTAGTAATTATGATTGCAGCTCATGTAAATAAGAATGCCAGATTCAGTTGAACTTTATATTCTTTTTAGGTCTAAATTGTAGAAAGATAAGGTGGTTATACTGTACCTGTAATATTTTTCATTTCCTTAAACTGGGCTAGCATGTTAGGGAAATGTTTAAATAGTTATTGCAGAAGCTTCTTGAAGAATGCAGGCTGTCTGACTCCTGTGGTAGTGAGATAGCAGGCGGAACAAACATTGGTCTGTCTTAAAAGTGGGTAAACAGCCTGTAGACTGAAAGGTACTTTTAGATAAGGAAGTTAGGAGACGTCTTAGAAATTGTTTGGATATGTTTTTTACAGTGCAGTGTGTCTTGTAGCACTGTGTATACTCCACTGAAGATTCTTTGCATTACCCCTTCAGCTCCCAGCTTTATTGCTATTTGCTTTTTACTTATCATTTTCGACATAGCTTCCCAGCATCTTTAACCGTTTTAATCTAATTTTGACCCCTTATTCTTATTAAGAACAATTCATTTGGTTCAGCTCCTTAGAAGATACAAGCGTGACTTGGTGGTCCGGTTAAACTACTTTATAGTGATTATGATGATCCCCATATAAAGTACTTCATCTTTCAAAATGAGTTTTCCATAACTGTTTCAATAAATGAAATAGATAGTGAGAGGTTCCAGCAACACTAGATAGCATTTCTGTCTTCACATGAAAATATGCATGTTCATGATTTCTGTCTGAAAGATTATTTCTGAGTATGATGAGTAAGAAGTACTGTATTTAAATTTTCCAAGAATTGTTAGTTAATTTTAATCATATTTTTTCACTTCAGTATTTTACATTGTTCTTAAGAACCTGTCTTGGATGAATGAAAACCCGGTATTTCTTGGGAATTAAATTGGAACATAATACTGTAGTGTGTGCTAGCAACCTTTAGTTTACCAGGTTTCTAATATCAGATTCCTTTGGGTATTTACTTGACAGCTAGGAGAGGTTACTTTTAATAGTATTGCATGTGCATAGCAAATTATGATTATGATGGCCTTCCCTTTGTATCTGTGTAAGGTGATGATATATGTGCATTTTCTCTTTTTTTTTTTTAAGATTTACTAAGCCTGTACAGTTTTCCCTTTTTGCATAATAGACCCTGTTCTTGTTTACATCAAAACAAACAAATCTTTTCAATGAAAAACAAGCACTTTTCATTCTTCCCTCAACTTTTTTCCACAAAAACAAATGCAATGTTTTGTCAGATAATTTGAACTTGGTTTTGCAATTGGTATTTTAAAAACCCAGTTTTATAATATCTGAGGAGTTTTTGATAATTATTAAAATAGTTACATTTGTTGAAAAAATAAGCAATTTAATATATAAAATTAATATGATTAGCAAAAAGCTATTAATACTACTGTACTTTCCTTGGAAAGTAAGGCATGATTTATACGATGAAGTAGTCTACCCATAAGACAAGGAAGAATTGAAAATGAGTTTTGTGTTTAAGTGTGGCTTTTTCTGTTTGTTGTCTTTGACGAAATGGTGTGTAAGAAAGGTGCAAAAATATAAAAACAGGTTACCGATAATGGTAGCTTATTACCTGAGTTATTATTTATAAATATGAAAGATGCCTGTTATCATAAAAAGTATTTGAATTTTCAGAAAATGGTCATTCAAAGTTAAACTTCTTTGCAATATAGTTATGTAAGAAATAATCAGGGCTACTAATGAATACACATCCATCGAACAGTGCTGAAGTACCACATTTGTTGTGAAACATTGTGATTGGTTGTAGGTGTATTTGGTTTGGGATTTCTTAATAATTTGCATAATACAGTACCAGTGTTCATCTTAGGAACTACTTTTCATGTATAGTACAGGGAATTAAATTCATAGTGAGAAGTGATGATCTAAAACATTTTTTGCCGTTGAACACTGTAAGGAAATACCTTGAAGGAAGTGAGTACAGTAAAGCATTATATATCTGGCATGTTGCGGCTTGGACTGGACAGAACATTTACTAGGCTTGCCATCTTGCTTGCTTCATAACTTTTGTGCTACAGTTTTTAATGTGCTTTTGTAGACATTGTAAGATGGTTGTAAGAAATATGTCTTTCGAGGTTAAGAGTAAAGAAAAATGTGCAAGCCCTTATGACAGTAAATAATGACAAGTTAGTAGGTACATTGTATGTATGTGCTTGTACTGATTTGTAATGACTTGATCTTTTATTTAATGTGACTTAGATAATGCTTTGAAGTTGGCTCCCAGTACATATTTTTGTAAACAAAAATTACATTGGTGCTAACTTTTTATTTGAAAACCAGTATCTATAGATTTTTTTAAATACATTTGCCATGGAACTGGCAGATGAAAATGTAATGGAAAGTTGTAGGAGGATTCTCATGTGTTAGATATAATTTATGCAATATTAATATTTTGTAATTTTTTCTACTTTTTGGATAACAAAGCAGCTTCTTATGATCACATCTAACCACCTGCCATGTTAAATTAAATTTTCGAGAGATTTTGTAAGAATTTTGTAAAAATTTAAATCTTTTCTTTGTTAGTGAGTTTTGATTTTGAGATAACATGCCAGAATATCTCAGATTTCCACTGATCTTGAAATATATATCCATTATTTCCATACTGTGTTTTCATCTTTTAGTTTGTAACTCACAGGGTTCATTTTTATGCTTTATAACCAACCCTCAATGGTTGTCAGAGTGACTCCATATATCTTTTGTTTTTCTTGCTTTCCTATTTTCATGTGAACATACTAAATTTCTTGCAATCAAAATTTAGACAGCCAGTATTTGATTAAGGTTTGACAAGAACGTACAAGAATGTGATGTTTCTGATGTCACCAGATTTCTTTTTATGAACTTTTCATGAAAATGGGGAACTGTTATCAAAGAATAGGATTAAAGTACAGGAAGCTAATGAGTATACTAACAGTGTACTTAGTAGATCTACTCAGTTTTTCCTGTACTCATGGATATTCTGTTAGGATGAAAATTTAACTGGGTTTCCTCTCATGTGCTGCTACTCTGCTCACTTAGTTGTACATTTTACATAGTAGCTTTTCCATTAACTGTAGCAGTTCCTTGATTTACTAAGTAAAGAATCTCAATTTTCGTTTGGGAGCTTTTAATATTATAAAGGATCATGGAACCTGCTGTTCATTCAACAGTTATGTAGTTTTAGCACTCTCGGAATGCATGTTTTGATAAAAGACAAAGTTGTGTTTAGTCTGTTTTGTTTTCGTGCCTCTGGTTTTTGTGTATTAGTTTTAATAAATATGTTGTAAGTAGTATTTATTTTTACATAAAGTTTGGTTCACAATACACTTTCATGCTCTTGCTTATACGTATTTTTGTGCTATAGCAGCAGCAATGTTACTTTCATGAATGGGATATCGAACTTTGATAAATGATTGTTACTAAAGAAATCAGTTTATTAGAGTTCTCAGGTGTATAGGTTAAATCTTTTTTTCTTACTTTCCTACATAATTCCATTGATTATATCTGATTGTCACTGAGGTACTTTTATATCGGATGAACTGTATTTTTTCATTTAAACAAATTACTGTATTTCAAAATAGAGTAATAAAACTTGATCATGAAGCAGAAGAATTGTAACTGGTGCATTGAGTCAGTTTTCATATTAAAGCTGTAATGCAGTACATATTTTTGTTTGAATTACTACAAGTAGTTTTCTTATCCTACTGAATATGGGGCTACAAACTCAGAATTTTGCTTATTAGAAGTTATTGCAGCTGCCACATTGACCAATTAAGTTGTGTACCTGTTGAACATTTTGCCGTTACCTCTTTACTGTATTGATTTTTTTCTTTTGCCTGTCAGAGTTGATATTAGAAGGCAATTTGATAAAAAAAAAAAAAGCATTAATTTATAAGAACTTGAAAGGTTTTGGTTGAACATGCCTCAGCTGAAAAATTTCAATTGAGTAAAATGAAGTGCAAGCACAGTGCTAAATTACGTGGCTGTGTATATGATGTTTTTGGGCTTGATATCATAGACTTGAACTTTTTCTAAACAAGAAAATGCTTTTGGAAGCACTTACCATAACCAGAAAGCACAGCTTGCAACTATCATTGATTCACTTATTAAATTAAGGGCTTGCAGGTTTAAAACAAATACTGTATTCTATACTTCAAAACGTGAATATAAATTCTGTAAATGCTCATAAGAATGACAGGACAGTGACTCAAAAGCAACATAAATATAAATTAGTCTTGAGGAAAAAAATGGATGAAATTTTTTCACAAAATTTCACAGACGTGACGCTGTTAGTACAGCGTGACATTCTTTTTCAGTTTCGATAAAATCTTTTGATGAATCTTGTTCTAGAGACAGAAATGATCCTGAGCAACAAATAATATAGCACTGATTGCAATGCATTACATCAAGGTGTGAATAGCCAAAATCTTTCATGAAAAGATCAAGGAGAAAGGCCACAATATCTGAATATCAATTCCAAAATCAATACAGTACATGATAGAAGGTAAAATGTGTGGGGGCCCAATTCTTTCTTGTGGATCAGATTATAATTACATTCTGTTAATTCACTTGATGACCAGTTCTTGGGTTGGCATTTGGGTTACTCTGTAACGAGGTTTGAAGATGCATTGGTGAAAACATTCTCACCATTTAATGCAGAAAGTAAGAACACGAAGTTTGATCCCAAGGCTTGATTATTAGAAATGGAGTAGGAGATTTGAAAAGTCATAAATTACTCTGGTCCAACCCACATTTATTTACCATCTGTGTCTTTAGCTACAGTTAGTTAGTTATAAATGATTTGTTTAACCAGACCTCTGAACTCTCTCGCTACAGAACAGTAATAAAAAATAAATCCCTTGAGCATTAATTCATTTGTCAACTTTTTATTTTTTGTCATTACCGATGTGTTGGCATAAATAACACATATTAGAATTCTTCATTCTAACCTGCAAGGTAAATATGATGTTATTTAGTATTTGAGGTGGAATCCCATACTCTTTGCAGATGTCCAAGGATGAAGGGTGATGATAAAGCGATATCTTCCAGCTAACATTTATTTGCTCTACTACATTTAAGAAGGTGGTAGAGTGTATACAAAATACAAAAAGCGTATACAGTATAATGGAATCATAACAAACATAAGCATCGGAGCCCGCTACACAATAAGGAATTATATTCTACCTATGAGGTAGAATTTATAGGATCGAAGCCTGTGTCGGATTCAATACTAACACAATAATAATTGATTATACTTATACATGTAAACATGCAATGCTGGTGCAATAGCTCTGAACTGAATGCATCTATGAATGGCATTACGTAAGACATCTTACATACATAACAGTATCCTCCCCCTTTACACATGACTAAGAAACATAACTGTTCCTCAACACACAAATCTCATCTTTCAGGAGGCTTCCCCCTACTCATTCTGTTAGGGAGTACTGGAGGTGTATTCTGAGCTGTTGCGAGATTTTCCTTTTTTTTTTTTTTTACAGTTGGACGTTTAACATCTTGGTGAGCAGTTTGCAAGTTATTTTAGTCTGAAGTATTTGAAACTTGTACTTGTGTATTATTTGTACTGAATGACTGCAACTGATCAACATGACGTTTTACATTCTTTCCAATGACATAAACATCATAATGTAAATTTCCCATCTTCCTGACAATTTCTCCTTGTACCCATTTTTCTGGTGTATTTTATGATCTTACCATGACATAACTTTGAGTGAAATGTCTTACCTTGGGAAGTCTTTTTATTTGATCCTAACCTTTCTGTTCTAACCAACTCTGCAAGCTAGGATACGTGATCTGACTTATTCCTGATCTTCCTCCCCATCAATAAACATGATGGTGTTACACCCGTAGTATTATGTACAGTTGTTCTGTAAGATAATAGGAACTTTGCAATATGAGATGCTACATTACCAGAGTTTGCTTCTCTACACTTCACATTATGTTTGAAAATTTGAACAAATCTTTCTGCCTCACCATTCGTTGCTGGATGGTAGGTTGCTGATAATGTATGTTGTCTACCATTCATATTCAGAAATTCTTTAAAGTCCTGTGAAGTAAACTGTGAACCATTTTCTGTCACTATTCTTTCTGGCAAACCATGCATTGCAAAGATTTCCATGAGCGATTTTATAGTTACTACCAATGAGTAATCTAAAAATGTACCTGTAAAATCTATATGCACATGTTGCCATGGGTAATTTGGTAATTCCCATGGGTGCATTCTTGTTTGTTTTGTATCATTCTGTTGCAATGCACAATTCATACACTTCTTAACCAAATTTTCAATGTCCCTCTCAATACCTGGCAACCAAACACAAGTTCTAGGAATTGAATTGGATCTCATTATACTTTGGTGATCTGCGTGTATTTCTGATAAAACTCGACTTCTTAGTGCATTTGGAATCACTACTCTTGATCCTCTCAGAACACAATCTTGTGTGACACTCAATTCATTCCAAACCTCTGTATGGTTTACAACTGAAATCACCTACACAAATATCTCTTGAGTTCTGGGTCTTTCTTTGTACCTTGTGCTATTTCCTTAGCTGTAATTGGTAAGTTATATGCAGAAATTAAAAGAATACTTTGATCATGTTCTTCTAGTGCTTTGTCTACAGGCAACCTCAACAAAGTCTCTGCATTACCCATCTTTGATGTTGGTCTATACTCTATTTTATAGTTATATATGGCTAATATTATTACCCAACATTGTAGTCTTGCAGCTACTAACGTACATAAGATTGCTTTTGGACCTAAAATCATCAACAATGTTTTGTGGTGTGTAACTAATGTGAACTTTTTCCTACAACAGATACATATGGAACTTTTTTACTCCATACACTACTGCTAATGCTTCCTTTTCTATTCGTGAGTAGTTTCTTTCTGCTTTGTTTAATGCAATAGGCTTTTCTGTACCATCTGGCATTACATGTGCTATTACTGCACTTAACCTATGTTTGGGGGATCACAAACCAACTTTACTGGCAAATCCATTTGATAATATACTAGGAATGTGGGTGAAGTCACTTCTGCTTTGATTCTTTCAAAGGATTTTTGACATTCCTTTGTCCAATTCCATTCAACATCCTTGTTTAGCAAATTATATTAATGGGTGGGGAATTGTTGCTAAGTTCTGGATGAAATTTCCATAAAATGTTATTAAACCTAAATATGATTACAGTTCCTTTACATTTTCTGGTACCTTTGTTGACTGTACTGCATTTACCTTGTGAATACCTTTACCATTTACGATAAAGCCCAAATACTCTACATTTACCCTTGTTGAATTTGATATTATGTTCCTTCAGTTTCTTCAGAACTGCACGTAACCTTTCTCTATGCTCTTTCTTGTTTTTTACCAGCTACTAATATATCATAAAAAAAAAAATGAATACTCCTGACATACCTGCAAATACTTTGTCCATTGTTTATTGCCATATAACTGGACTGCTAGCGACTCCATATGGAAGTCTTTCTGAACGATATAGCCCTTAAATGTGTTTACAGTATATAGCCTTTGGAAATTTTCATCCATGGAAAGCTGTAGAAATGCCCGTCTTAGATCTACCTTTTAAAACAGCGAGCATCCTGACAAAGTTGCAATCATATCTTTGGGATTTGGCCATGTATGTTGAGCTACTTGCAGTTGTGAATTTAGTGTTACCTTGTAACCGCCACATAATCTAACTTGATCGTTGTCCTTAACAATCGGAACTAATGGTGCCGCCCAGTCTGAATAATCTTTTTCCCATGAACCTTCGTTTTCTAACCTAATTTCAGTTTCCACAGCTATTTTCAATGATGAAACTAGTCTTGGAGCAAAAATTCCAGGAGTGGTGTTCTCTTGTAAAACTTAGTCTGCTTGTGCATTCTTTACTGTGCCCACTCTGTCTTCACAGACTTCTTTGTAATCTGACAGATGATTAGTTAAATTTCTTCTGTTGGTTCTTGTTTTGTACCTGTAACCCTTAGAATACTAGGCCTGTCTAATTTGATACATCTTAACCAATCTAGAACCAATAAGGTTTGTCCTTTACCTTTGACTACTGTCAATGATACCTTGCCTTTCTCTTGATCATTATACTGTACTTTCACTTGTGATGAACCTACACTTCTGTTTATACCATTGTAATTTTTGAGCACCTTGTCTTAGGGTCTTATCACTAGGTCAGGTATTGGTTGTGCAACTCTTTCAGAAATTATTGTCACATCTGCAGCTGCATCTATCTGCATGGGCATGAGTTTCCCATTTATTTCTGAGCGACAAGTTGTTCTTGTGCATCTTTGTCCACAGAATTAATGTGAAATGCATTCTACTACTTCTGTTGTCTTATGTATACTTTTTTCATTGGTGCTAGAGCTGTCATTTGAATTCACGGTTCTACTGATGTTTAGTGGTCTTTTGCTTGGCAAATTTACATTGACTTGTTAAATGACCACGTCTTTTGCAGTTATTGCATGTCTGACCTGATGCTAGGCACTTATCCCAATCATTGCTATAATGATCTTGTCTACCACATCTATAGCATGACTTCTTTTGAGGTTTCGGTGCACCTAGGTGACTCTGATTTATCTGTGAGTATGCAGTTGGTTTACTCTTGTTATACTGGGATTTACCAGGCCTAGGCTCAACTATTTGATGTGTTCGCCCTTTCTTTGCATGTCGGAAACTTTTTTTTATAGGCTACTTGACTCACCTGGGTACTGCTGTCATTTTGAGTCTTACCTACAATGACATTAGACTCATCATTAATTGTTTCTAAAACTCTTGCTATTTCCAGAACTCTTTCCAAGGTTAGTTTCTTTTCTTGTAGCAACGCCTTTAGTAGCTCTTGTGAGTTACTTGTTTCTATAACTCTCTCTATTAACCTCTCTTCTATATCAATAAATTCACAAGTAGCAGCTAATTTTTTTAACCTAGTCACAAAAGAGTCTATTTTCTAACCTGATTCTTGCGATGCTTGTACGAACTGATGACGTTCAACGTATTTATTGACTTGAGGAGCAAAATATTTTGTAAGCGCTTCAATTGTGTCCTCAAATGAATCATTTATTAGATTCAAAGTTTTGTATACTTCCTGAACTTCCAGACCTGCACTACGAAGCAATAAATCCTTCTGCTGCTCTTTATCAATTTTCCCCAATGCTTCTAGATAAACCTCGAAGCTGCCTATCCACGTTTTCCATCTTGTACCCACTGATTTAGGATCCTCTTCGATACTAAAGCAGTCTAGACTTTTGATATTTATTGGCATGTTTGCTGTTAGGTACTTAAGAGTTTGGATTAGGTTAAGAACTTGGAAGCATTTATACTTAGGCTACCACTTTTAAAGTTTTGACCTAGACTAGGCTGTATTAGATTCTGTTTAACCAAGTTTATGAATTCCTACTAAAATTCTATCTAGGGTACACCACCTTATTTTGTTGTTTACTCTTACTCCTACCTTGTGCTCTAATGTAGGTTATATTTGCATAGACCTACTTGAGCCTTTTTTTTTTCCCCTCTCTGAACCAACCTATTTGTCCTTTCGGAGCTTCTGACTTGGCACAGTGCTTGAAGAATGCTGGTTTGAGTGTGTTGAAAGCATTCAACTGAGACTGTCTTTGACTCCTGGTAGACTTTGTCCGATTAGGCTAGGAGGTTAGGTGTAGCATCGTACGTGTAGTCAAGGCTCCATTTGTCTACTGAGTTCATAACCGACTTTGTCACCACTGATGTGCTGGCATATATAACACATACTACAACTCTTCAATCTTACCTGCAAGGTAAATATGATGGTATTTAGTACTTGAGGTGGAATCCCATCCTCGTCGCATCTGATGTGTTGGCATATAGCCTATAACACATACTACAATTCTTCAATCTGACCTGCAAGGTAAATATGATGGTATTTAGTATTTGAGGTGGAATCCCATCCTCGTTGCAACTGATGTGTTGGCATATATAACACATACTACAATTGGTAGAACTATATAGTAGCTCCACGGTGGCGACTGCCTTCTAACTTAACTTTTTCTACAGTTTTTTGGTTGCTAATTATGAATTTACCTTTAATTTTTGGCGCTCGAGTGTAATTAACCTGTGATTAACCCCTGAAGTCCATCCAACAAGGGGTTTTCTACACTTGTTACCGTATGGGCAGCCAGCACTCACCCACCGGGCCAGTACTAAACACAGCGAAGGGACATTCCTTTTGGCTGACCACATACCCAACAAACAGATGCACCGCCAGTATCAGAACCCCAAGTGTAGAAAAAACCAGTTGAAAAGGTAAAAACAGGCGCAGAGCTAATATATAGAATTACCCTACAATTCTTCATTCTGTAAGGTATTTAACTATGATATTTAGTATGAGGGGGAATCCTATACTCGTCGCCACCGATGTGTTGGCATATAGAACATATACTACAATTCTCTATCCCCTTCATTCTTACCTCCAAGATATTCAAATATGATGGTATTTAGCCCACCATAGTATTTGAGGTGGAATCCCATCCTCGTCGCCACTGAATATGTTGGCATATATAACAAATACTGCAATTCTTCATTCTTATCTGCAAGTTATTTAAAAGTGATGGTATTTAGTATTTGAGGTGGAATCCCACACTCGCTGCAGACGTCCAAGGACGAAGGGGGATAATAAAGATTATCTTCCAGCTTGTGATTACTTGCTCTACTACATTTAAATTGAAGGCGGCAGGAGTGTGTACAAAATACAAAAAGCGCATAGAGTGGAATCATAACAAACATAGGAGCATCGGACCTCATTACGGAATAAGGAATTATGTTCTACATATATGAGGTAGAATTTATAGAATCGAAGCCTGTGTGTCGGATTCGATACTAATACAATAATAATTTATTACACTTATACATTTAAACATTGTGCAACGCTGGCGCAATAGCTCTGAATCGAACACGTCTACGGACGGCATTACAGAAGACATCTTAACATAGGTAACAATTACCAAAGGATTTAATTTTTATAGTCTCTTCTGGCGTATATTTTTGGTTCAAGCAATGTTTACTTTATCCATTTTCCCGTAATTTATTATTTCCGACTTGATCATGGTGAAAAATATTTGTATAAATTGTATTTTGTAGTAAAAAAAAAAAAAAATTCCAATATAACAACAGCACCAACATTATTTGTTGTTATTAGCATAGGTGGGGAATATCTCCTGGCCCCATTTTAAGTTAAACAGCGATTTTACTTCAAGGTCATTATCGTATAGGACTATCTAATTACTGAGTAGCTACTCCCCCCGCTTCCTCTCTCTCTCTCATAATTAATAACGATATTAACAAAGTTGATTCATGATTCGGCTCAGAAAACTAGTGACATAATGATCAATATAGATGAATTCCAATGTTGATAAAGGTGTAAAGACCATGACAAACATGTACAAGACATGCTGAATCACTAAAGACAAAAAAAAAAAGTGCTTCTGATCAAATCTACAAACAAAAAGAGAACAGCGGCAAACGAAAAGAGACAAATGATGAGTAAAATAACGGTGCCAGTTGAACAGGTTAAAACAACAAGAGATGGACACTTGTTTATAAGATTTCCAGACAGGAAAAACTTAGAAAATGCAAATATGGAGATTCGGGGAATCAGCAATATATCAGTAAATGAGAAAGGTAAACTTAAACCAAAAATAAAAGTAGTCTGTGTCCTGAAGGATGAAGATGACATTGTCGATAACATTGTAACGAAAAATCCATGGATAGGTAACCTCATTTCTGAAAATGACCAGAAAACTGTAAAGGAAATGATAGCCAAAGATGACAAAAATAAACACTGTATCATCAAATGCATACCACAAATACGAAAGGCTATTTATGACACAGGTGACAAATTGTGACACTGTATAGCCATTGCAAAGTATACGACTGTTACATGCCCCGTGAGGAGAAAAAGGTCGAACTGGGTATTAACTGATTTACTCAATTGTTGTTTCAGATTTAGCTGGCCTTGTGCCAGCACGGGCTCTTGCTCCTAGAGCAGCCCGTAATCGATGTTTTTTATTAAGCTGGCCTTATGCCAGCAAGGGCTCTTGCTCATAGAGCAGCCCGTAAAGCCCGTAATCGTTGTTGTTTCAGATTTAGCTGGCCTTGCGCCAGCAAGGGGTCTTGCTACTAGGTATACTGTATACATGAGGGACTGCGGACGGAAACGTAGTGCCCGACCTCAGATTGCCGTGACCCGCACTCTGAGCAATTTGTGTTTGTTGACAGTCAAACAAATGGCAACTTTAAGAGACACAACATACATACAATGATAAAATATATATCGGCGGAAAGGCCAGGGAATTCTACAAATGAATATTTACATGAGATTCTTGACATGTTAATAAGTGTGATGCATGAACGTGATTGATGCGAAATGAAGAGACTGTAAAGTCCCCGCTAAACCGGTTTTCTGTGAAGAACCTCCCGTTTTCTACGGTGCCTTTTCGTCTGACCTTAGGTCAGGATAATCAGCCCTATTTTTACTATGTAACTGTACATTCATTACCTCTCCATTTTTGTCTTTGTATATTGTGTATGCGGCAGAGTATCTTTGTATTTAATCTACGATTTTTATTGTCACGTTATATCTGTATGTACCTGTCTTATTTTTGCATAATGAATGATTGACCTTGGGTCACTCCAGGGTCACCACTGTGAGAGGGTGAGAAAGAGAGAGCAGGTAGATGAGTACTGCTAATTTATTGAGGAAGCAGCCCGCTTATAAAGCGCCGTGACCCTAGTTGAGGATAATCAGCCCTATTTTTATTGTGTATGTGGCAGAGTATCTTTGTATTTAATCTACTATTTTTATTGTCACGTTATCTGTATGTACATGTCTTATTTTTGCATAATGAATGATTGACCTTGGGTCATTTCTATGTCACTTGTATGTCTTTGTACTGACGTCCGCACGCCGCTTTATAAGCGGGCTGCTTCCTCAATAAATTATTTGGACACCGTAAACCTAAAACCACACAATATAACCAGGGCCGTCATTTGGGGGGGCTGCGGTGTCAACTGCCCCCCTCAAGACTCAACTTGCCCCCCCAGGCCCAAGTTGCCCCCCCCAAAGCCTCAACATGGCCCCCTCACCCCCAAGCCCCAAGAAGTAACAGCATGTTTTCTTTTTAAATGTGCGATCATAAATATATAAAATTTCTCTGAAATATTATGTTTCTTGATCTTTGTCTGTCTACTAGCTACCAGTGATGATGAGATAAAACATATAGTAATGGGAGTATATAATTTTTGCTGAAATACGTCGCTCATGTGGCTTCAAAAACATATAAAATAGCTCAAAATAAAAAAAAAACTCAGCTGATTAGGCTCACTTTGCTGGCCAACCCGTCTTTGGCCCCGCCAACAAAAATCTGAAATGACGCCCCTGAATATAACCAAAGACATGTCACGGGCCCTAGCAGTCATAATCCATCGGCTAAGGCTAGGATACCAATGCACATGGCAAAGAATAGTAGACAACCCCCAACCATGCAAGCACTGTGAAATAATCCCAGAAGAACCCCTGGAACACTACCTTCTTGACTGTACAGAAACAGAACAGTTAAGAACAAGATATGAAGGAAATGAAAGAACAGCTACCCAAATAACAAAGCACATACTGGCAAACATTCATGAATTTTCAGGCTTCCTATGCTCCTACCCACCACCACGGTAACTCTAAAGAATCCTTACCTTTACCCACCCGCTCTCCTTCCCAATTCTTAAAACAGACACAACAGACCCGACCCCTACTTTAAACCAGACAACAAATCAAAAACCATTCCACCTCATCTCTAACTGCTGACTCTTTAGAAATCACTCTCTCCCCTATCAAAATCACCTTTTATCCACCACAATCAACACCCAACAAATGCACAAAACACACATACACAAGAATTAGGACCAGACAAGGAATATGGCTTTAGATCATCATGAGCTAGTATACTAGCTACCTGTGCCTACTACTCAAATTCTTCTTTTTCCCCATCTGTTGGCCCCTTCCACTAGCCAACACTCACTGCTATCATACTTTTGTCCTCATCTGATGGGTACCTTAGGGTTCAAAGAGGTTGCAACCTTGCCTGTTAAATCTTTTCACTTCAAAATCACTCCCACCAAAATCACTTTCATGCATCATAATAAAGTTTTCATCTAACTTACCCACCTCACAGACTCATCAACATAGAGTTATCGGCTGCTCTAGGAGCAAGAGCCGTGCTGGCACAAGGCCAGCTAAATCTGAAACAACAGCAACAACAACATCAATAAATTAGCAGTACTCGTCTACCGGCTCTTTCTTTCGCACCCTCTCACAAGACGTCTGACGTCTTTACAGCCCTATCAATGCCATAAATATCAGGAATTTGGTCATAGCGCAACAAATTGTAGAAACTGCCACGCTTGCCCTAGATGTGGTGAAAATCTCATATCAAATGAATGTGCTAGCAGCATCTTCAAGTGTAGAAATTGTGTAAAGAAAGGCCATAATGATACTAAACATAAAACATATGATGGCAATAACTGCTCAGCATGTAATAAAGAATATGTGTGAAAGGTGAAAAATAATACGAATCATGACTTTGACTAATAATCTTACAAGAAGAAAACAAATTTAAAAAAGAACCAAAGATCGACTCTCCTATCCTGCAGGAGCTGCATACTGACGAGAAAACACTGAAGACAATTATGAAATATAAGAAGCACCTTTTTTGAAAACGTACAAGGTCCCGCCAGAGAGGGAATTATCCCTGAGGAGGGCTGTACGTAAAACCAAACAGAACTCTGAAATGTTCTCTCTACCCGAACTTTCAACCGTTTATCAGATCACAAGGCTCCATTTCTCGTATATCATTTAGATAAAAAGGGAGAAGTGAAATGAAACTGATAATTGAATAGATTTACCACGAAATAAGTTTGAAACAACCGGAAAATTATAACAAGGGTAAGGTATTTTAAGAAAAGGTCACTGCTACGTCTTTCCAATGGAAGCTAAAGATTATGTTAACAAAAGAAATTGCTTCAGACAGTTTGTGGCTGACTTTTATCTAAAACATTATTCTAAGTGGCCTTTGAGTAGCCTATCAGTGCCAAAATTAGATGCAGGTAATGAAGTATTACCAGTGTAGGGTAACTACATATAATTCTTATAAATACCAAACCTTGGTACTACTTGGTACTACTAGAAAATATTGCGGGTAAAAATAAAATAAAAATGGGAGTGACACAAAGACTTAATTAGCAGGGCATGAAAGCACTTCAAACGGCAAAACATGGTTGGAGCTACTCCACATGACGTTAATATATTCACTATATAAAACAATACAAGGGTGGAAGGATACAACTTAGAAAAGATACAGATATTACGAGGTAACCTGCGGTTTGAACCATAGTTGCTTAAGTCTAACAACTTTATATTTCAAGATTTAATTTCTCGGTTATTCCTACTCTTTTCAATTGAAATTTGCCAGAGACAATTCAATAATTACATGGCACTGGGGTAGCGTAAAATCCAAATAAAATGATAGAGCAAAAGCAAAAGTTGTGACCAAAAAACTGTGCACCAAGACTATACAACAAAACACCGCCTAAAGCGAAGTGCATACAAGAAGAATGCAAATTTAAAAAGGTACTAAAGACTCCTATTCTGCAGGAACTACGATAGTGACGAGAAAACACTGAAAGACGAATACAAAATATAAGAAGCACCTTATTTTGAAAACGTACAAGGGCCCGCCAGAGAGGGAATTATCCCTGTAGAGGGCTGTACATAAAACCAAACAAAGTGAAACAAGGTGAAACAAAAAAGTAGGGACAAAATAACATCTACCAAGAAGTTCTATATGGTGAATCATCATATAATGGACTACAGCAGAAAAACAATGGAACACAAAACTTTATTCTAAAAATATTTCATGTGAAAAAATTTGTGTAATGCTTACACACTACGATACATCTATGAAACGAGCCAGCCAAAGTCGTACGGTCACTAATGTCAGTTCAGCTCTCGAGTTTCGCTAGTCTGCTTCGCTAACTTGTGCGAAATCTACCGACGCATTTGTAACGCATCAGAGGAGGTTAGTGACGTGAAAGTAGTTCAAATTGTTGTGTCATATTTTAATAAAACGTACGATCAGGCCGATGATAGTTGTCAAAGTGGTTATAATGACAAAAATCACGTTATTGGTTGTGTGTTTCGAGCAACGAAAATGAACCATTTGTGGGTTCTTGTTTGGCCCCATCGGCCATGTTCCTCTGATTCACTTTCGGCCTCGAACCAATAAAGTGATGAGGAGGCTTTGCATATTTTCTGCTCTGTAGGTTTGTTCGTCTCTGTTAGCTCTGCCAATGTGAAATATGCGTTTCTTACATGTAAATAAAGATGAAAATGCACGGCCGTGTTGTAATAATCTGCATATGCGAAATGAGACTCGGGTTTTTGAGTCATTGCCGAGACAGGGTTCAAGTTAATCAAAATGTTCACAAATAATGGTTCGATGCAATACCGAATTTGTATCCGCGAATGAGAAGTGTGGGACTTTTGAAATGGACTTTTGACAGCATATGGAACTTTAAAAAATATTAAAGATTCATGTTTGGTCCTGGCTGTATAGATTTCCGATTTCAGTCAGACAGGTCCAAGCCACTAATAGTATCCTCGTCAAATAGGCGTAAGCCTAGACTTAAGCCTATAGTATTTTGACTTCCCAATAAATGTCGTCACAGCCCCATGGAAATATTCTTGAGAAACTGAAGACCAAGTGGAGACTAGGCTGGTGATAAAAATGGTTTTAAATTAAACGTGGAATTTTGTTAGAAATATTTACATAACCCCCAAGACATCTCCCTCTGCATCTAACATTGATGGGGTTTCCACTGGGAACTTGATTTTTGTGGATGGGGAAAGCATAGCCCATGAATACAAGTGTGTAGCCTAACCTAACGTGGGCTGTGATGTGACCCCCCCTCCCACTACAGTAATCTGACCTGTTCTGGAGTGGTATTAACCCTTAAGGGACGGCATAATTTATCAATGTGCAGCACCCCAGACCGGGGAAACTTTGAGGTCGGCAAAATAAAAAAAAAATCACAGCAATTGAAAGGGAATGACACACACATTCACATTGTATAAATATTAAAATTCTAAAAAAGTTTCCCTACCTTCCATGAGAAGTTGAAAATGACTATTTACAACTCCTTGTGGGGCCGCATTTACAAGGCAGTCGTACATTTTACCAACTTATATATGTTTTTTCTAATAAATAAGTTTTTTGGATTTTGTAAAATTATTACTGATCATACAATATCAAAACAGATAAGAAATAAAAGCAGTAACAAATTTTTTGCATATTTGTTGTAAAATATTCACGTAAATTTATGAGAAGGAAGGTTCAGTAACTTTTTTTTTACTTTTACATGCTTTTTCTAATATTTCTTTGCAAAATTACATTTACAACCGACATACTGTTGTAAAAGACAAAAACAAAAAACATCAGCAACCCCTTCGTATATATTTACAAGCAAATTTACAAAAAGACTCATGTGAGAGAGAGAGATGCAGGACCTTCCCCCTTGAAGTCACATGCATTACTGATACTGGCCTAGCTCTCACGTCTGTATAAAAGTTGCCATCAGTGAATTTATAGCATATAGAAGTATTGGCACCTTTGTTTCGAATCATTATTACCATAACAGTGGTGCGTAATTCTGCTTCACACTGAAGCTCAATCCGTCCACCTTCACAAACCTGTTTTACTTCACACTGAAGCTCATTCCGTCCACTAAGGGTTAATGTAACCTAAATACAGGTATGCAACCTAGCCTAACCTAGGACACTGGAGCCATACCTGGTATTGCCCTCAATGGAATGTGCCAACTTAATCTGTCCTCTAGTACTGTGAAACATATGGTTGTGATATAGGCTATTCAAGGATATGCCCCCCTTTTAATTTCATATAATCATATAACGGTAAAACTTTACTTTAGTTGTGCAGCAGGATTCCCACTAGTCGTCAATGGGGACAGGTTCCTCTTGCATAAATAGACATAACCTTTCATATAATGCTAGGTCCTGACCTAATCAAAACTTACCTACTTAACCTAACTTAGGGCAACATGCCCTGACCTGGCTGGGGGTGGGCTTTGCCCCCTTTGAAACCCCCCACCAATAGGCTGTAACCTGTCCCAGGCTGCAACTGGCAGGAATCAGGCTGCGCAACTAAAGAAAAGTTTTACCCATATAACTACCGTTTGTTATTTGCAATAGTTCCAGATTTAAGAAAATACTCTCAGATTACTGTCCAAATCATACAGAACACATAAAAAGCTATTGATTGCAATTATCACACCATGCAAAATTTCAGTGGGACTGTTAAAGGGCTTTATGTAATTCAAAATAGTTTGAGCTTGGAGTTCCCATAGGCCTACCTATGCTACATTCGTTAAAACAGCAAAATTAATTTACCTGATTTTCATTACTACCATCATCACTTTTTAAATTTTAATACTAGTCCCTGCTTAACATGAAAACCACTAAACTCTATTGCAAATTGCTAAAAAATTAACCCTCTCAAACTTTTTCTAAGTTTGGTTTTTTTTTTTTTTTTTTTTTTTTTTTGCCATAGCATGGGTAAAGATGGGCAGCAGCATATCTGGAACATCATTTCTTATTTTCTTATGGAAATGTTGGGACAGAGACCATGCTTTTGGGTAGAAACATGTACTTAAGGATGATTGCTCTTTCCCTCAGATATTTATTAGGTCATCCTCCCATTTCCTTCATCTCTCCAAGGGCAAGGTATTATGGTGGTAGAGTCTGATCTGACCCACTCCTTGAGTATGGAGGAACCCTTGATTGCTTCTTGATCCCTAGGGCGAGAGAAATCATAGTGGTTCCTGATCTAGATATATGAGATGCTGTATATGGTTTTATGTTAGTCTGAAAACCTGACCAAAATGAACACATACATTTGTTACCTGGGTGTAGCTCCTATAGATTCAGTTTTCTCTTCTGTCTAAATCTTAGAATTTCTACTTTTTGAGAAGCTGATAGTTGAATCTGCCAAGAAGACTAGGCATCTGAGACCTACCTTGGGAAATATTTTTCCTAATCTCTCTCTCTCTCTCTCTCTCTCTCTCTCTCTCTCTCTCTCTCTCTCTCTGTGGCACTTGATTGGAATGTTTGCATCTCTCTCTCTCTCTCTCTCTCTCTGTGGCACTTGATTGGAATGTTTGCATATGCTGGTTTTTCTCTCTTCCAACTTTCAGCATGTTCCCATATCCTTCAAGTTTGATGGATTTTTGAGTCTTACCTGCTCCCTATGGAGAGCAAGGAGCTTTTCCTGGCTACTTCTGTACTCAGATTTTTAAAGCCTGATTGGTATGCCCTTTACAGGAGTCAAGGTCCCCATCACCCCTAGGATTGTTTTTTACTCATTCTTTCATCTTGCCCTTTGAGCCTTGATTTAGAAAGTGGAGAGGAAAGGGGGCTGGTAAGGCTAAAGATAACAAAAGTGCAGAGATTTTATAGAATGGAGTCCTTATTCAGTCTTGCTCTTACCAGTACAAATGGAATTTACTGCTAGGCATTTGTCTCTCTTTAGAGGAGGAACCTTTGCCTTCTAATAATTTTCGATTCTCTCTTCTGTACCATTGAACATTTTGGGTCATATTTCTACTTGATTTGACTGGGAAGAGAATTTTCTTTTTTTGGTGTCAAGGAAGGTGCATTGCTTGCTGTCCCTTTAAGATTATTACAGGTGATCCTTGGGTTACGATGGATTGTAACCTGATTTTCAATGTAACGCAGAACACTCCTGAGTAAACACCTATGTCACCCACCTTGCTAATGCAGTAGCAAAGTCGTAATCAAGGACATCAAAGCACAACATTTGTATGACATACATGGACTGTCACCCACCTTGCTAATGCAGTAGCAAAGTCATAATCAAGGACATCAAAGCACAACATTTCTATGACATATATGGACTAAGAAAAATAATGAAATGAAACTGTAAAGATGCAGAGCAAGAATTATATATTTAATCATTTATGGGGACCACTTGGTAACCACGAAACGTAGGTCGAGACCATCGTAACCCGAGGATCGCCTGTACTATACATTTCACACTCCCATCAAGGGAATCTCCTAGATACTTGAGAGGTGCTTGTGGAATTAGTGTTACCATTGCCTAACCATTACCTCTAGTTGTCTAGGGAGTCATTCTTATTCCTAGCTACCTTTTAGAAGGAGGCATTCATAATCCTATCCTCCAGAATTATAATTGGGTTTTATCAAGTAGTTACACTTATAGGCAACAATTTCCATTTGGGAAGGGAAGCTTTGACATCCCTTCCCCTGCATGAAACCCAGAGATTTTATCACCTTACATGGCATTGACTTTCCTTTGACAACTTTATCCTTCCAGTCAAGCTTTCTTCCCTTGGAGTCAGTGGAGTCTGCATGATTTATCTGTAGCCTTTGGGATATTTCCTTCCTGCCATCCTTTGGAAAAAATGAGATATCTCTCCCTGCAATCTTCTGATGTCACACAAGTTTTCTCTAATCCTCTTTGGTTCTGTAGTCTTACTCCTGGAATAGATGATCCATTACAATCCCTTTCTTTCTGCATTACTACTACAGTACCACACATCTTTCCATCTCTGTGAAGTTTGAGGGGTTTTGAGTCTCTCTACTGAGAGGACCTGATTAGAACGAATAGAGTTTCGGGCTTGGTGTTACTCCCATGTACCCCACTGCTTCCTGCCTAAGTGTCTGCCAACTAGAAAGCAAGTTTGGCACCTCCTCTTCTGACCTTATGTTTTATGGACAGAATTTATAGTTGTTTGAGGAAGAAAGACTTGGTTTCTATTCTGTTTTGGCACACAGGATTTGGAGTTGATCCTAATCATGTTCAGTCAAACTTTGGTTTTAGGTATCAAGATCAGGATCCTGACTGAGCTTCATTCCCCTTTCTACAGCAGAACACCTATAGGCTTATGGATTATTTCTCCTTGGCCTCACTGTGGTTGCTCAACTTTTGTATAGTTTACCTAACTACTCCTGGAGAAATTTGCATCTTGCCTATGGTATTCATTGGGTTTAGGTATGCAAATAAGCACTTGAATCCAGGTCTCTTCCCTTTCTTGCACCCTTCCCAACTGTTTCACAGCTCAGTCACTGTTTGTGCTGGAGTATCAAATGCAGGAAGGTACACAACTGAGTACTTGTCTAATACTGTACTTAGATGTGACAATATGTTTACTCTGTCTCTTTAACTAGGGTGAAGTGGTGGGTGGAGAATCTTTGATTCTTAGATGATGACATTGCTGCCTACTGCCCTCTTTTCCCCACTTTCTGTCAGGAAAAAGATTCCCTGGACCTTTCTATAGTACGGTATAGTCTGTTTGTGAAGTAAACTGTCACGGGGCCCGGTCATATTCCCCCCCCCCCCCCCCGGACATATTCCCTTCTGGACATTTTCCTCCCTGGACATTTTCCCCCCTAGTATACAGCAAGTTACTCAATTACCCCAGCGATAGTTTAAGTGGTTGGGATGCTAGATCTGCCAATTCTGTTGATAGTCTCGTTATCACAGTACACTTGGACAATGGCGCCCAGGGCCCTGTTAGTTGACACCAAATCTCGGTACAGCCTGCACACGACATGGCTAAGAACAGCCCACAATGTTGTGGGGGTTTGTTTATGTATAAGTAAGAAGTAGTCTAGGCCAGTCATGTCCGAACATACGGTTAACCCATAAGTTCGGAGTAAACAGTTGAACAGAGCCTAGTACAGTATGCAGTTTGTCGATAGAGCTATATAACCTTGTTTTCTGTTACTACCTTCCTCATGTCACTCGTTTTCTGTAATCCCTGTGGCTAGCTCGCGCAGTGCAACATTACCGCCTGCCAGAACATACTAGCTTGCCAAGAATCTTTCAAAATGTGGATAAGCTGCTAAAAGCCGTTCCGCCACCCCCAAACTGAAAGCAGAAACGTTAAAAAAATAAGCGATGAAAAAGTAGTGTCCTTTCTAATGTAGGTAGGGAGTAGCCTAACCGATATTTCCAATGTGGGCTATAAGTAGCCTAGACTAGCGGTGTCCGTAGGTGCATCAGGGTAGACTGCCCGAATGTTGTAGCATGTGGTAACTAGAATGTATTGAATATTTTAATCCTTAATGTAAAAAATAAACTAGTATTAATGGCACTTTTATTTTGTATTTGACCCTAAATATCCCACATGAATATTTTAATCCATAATGCAATTATGTGTTCATCAGCTTTTATTGTTCAGTAAAAATACAATAAATCATGCATGACTCTCAGAAACAAACAAACTTTCGCTCTTATTGTATACAGTAGGTAAATGTCCAGAGGGGAAAATTTCTTGGGGGGGGGATATGTCAGAGGGGAATATGTCTGGGGAGGGGGAAAATGTCCTAGCTCCTCTGGCACAGTGCCCTGTCAACATCTTCATCCCTGTGCCAGGCTGTATAGGTTAAAGCAGTTGCCCCTTCCCCCTTATCTTATTCATAACCAGGAATCTGACTATTCCTGGTGGGTGTTTGACTGTCCTGCCAGCCTTTCACAGTAAGGGTAGGCTTATGGGACATGGCAGAGATTAACACAATGGCTCAGTCAGCATCTGCATTCCTGTGTGAGTCAGTATAGGAGGTCTCAGGAGTCAGTCTTCCCCTGTTCATTTACATGACCAGAAATCTGATAGTTTTGGCTGGGTGTTTGATTGTCACCCCTGCCCCCAGCCTTTGACCTTAAGTTTAGACTTAAGGGATGTGGCAGAGATTCATAGCCTCTCCTGTTCTTCAATTTTTGGAACAGTGCTAGCTAGTTATATTAGATAATCTTCCCACCTCAGGACTAGGTCTCTAATATAAAAGGCAATGGTTTGTATTCTTGTAAATTTTAATATATATTTGTCCTAGATATAAAAACCAGAGCCATTTATTTTTAACCACACACATAGTTACTATGTATCACAGGAAAAAGTAAGAGGTGACTGACAGGTGAGGTGGTGGTGCCGGAACACTTACCTGCTTACCACCAATTAACCACCTGTCTGTCAAGGAAAATTACAAATTACCTCCGTCTGTAAAATTTGGTATTTTTGGACTTGTTGATTCTGATGACTCTGGTGTAAGAAATAGCAGCAAGGACATGAATGAAAAGGGTCCAAATGTTGGAAAAAGTATAGAGAGGCACTCATAGGACACTGAAGACTGTCTTCAGGAGTAGAAGGCAGGGCAAGAATAGCAAAGGGACCGAAAATAGAACCATCCTGGCTAGAAGACTGAGTCTTGGCTACTAACTTTGGGACAAAAACAATAGACCAACCAAGGACCAGTGACTGGAGTAGGAAAAACAAGTAGAACCAATCTGGCTAGAAGACTTGAGTGTTGACTACTAACTTTGGGACAAAAACAATAGACCAACTGAGGACCAGTGACTGGATTAGAAAAAAAAAAATAGAACCAATCTGGCTAGAAGACTGAGTGTTGGCTACTAACTTTGGGACAAAAACAATAGACCAACTGAGGACCAGTGACTTGAGTAGAAAAAAAAAATAGAACCTTCCTGGCTAGTAGACTGAGTGTTGGCTACTAACTTTGGGACAAAAACAATATAGACCAACTGAGGACCAGTGGCTGGAGTAGGAAAAAGAAAATAGAACCTTCCTGGCTAGAAGACAGTGTTGGCTACTAACTTTGAGACAAAAATAATAGACCAACTGAGGACCAGTGGCTGGAGTAGAAAACTTCCCCTGAATGGGCATGGAACTCATTAACATACTTAGAGGCGGCCAAGGCATTCAAGAACAATCAGGAATGCTTCTGACAGAGGCTTGAAAAATTATGGGGTATAACAGTTAAGTGCCATTTTAGAAGTTTCACTGACACTCAAGAATTGATTTACTGAGGTATTGAATGGGTTGGAACTGCACCTAACATTTCCTAAGTCAAAGCCAGTCTGATTAAAGATCTAAGACCAGACCAATAACCATTGATAGCTGAGGCAGAGACCTTCTTGACACTCATAAAAAAAGCCTGCTGGGATCGGAACAGTGATTGCAAGGAGACAAGAACCCTTTCATCACACCAAGCCATGATTCTGGCCAATTTTGCCTGGTAGAGCTGTAGTGGGGAATATACAGGAAGTGGTGATGGTATCGGCAGTGACCTCTGAACACTCTATCCCTGAGATTATGCTTAATAACTGCCAGACTTCATGATACAGTGCCTGGGGTTGAGGATAAAACCTGTGAAAGTAGGGCTGCATCAGAAGACACTTGACAATTAATATAAACATATACTGTAATACACAAAATGAAAATGCACTCAAAATAATATTCTCTTCATGGCATATCATGAAGTATGGGGAAAAGGACGGCTACTCCATTTTTGGTAGAGGTGCAAGGGCTGGGGAGTTGACTAGGCATACACATTGGTATTTATATTATACCTGCTTTGCATGCCAGGATGTGTTATAGTACTCATGGGGTTTAGCTTCTTCAAGATGCTTTTAAAGCTAAGTAAACTGCACTATCAATGCTCTTAGATATTTTTGTTGTGTTGTTTGTAAAAAGCCTTTTGATATATAGAATTTCAAGTTAATTGTATTGATTATATTACAAACAACCCTGTAGGTTGCTACAGCCTTCATGGGGGATGAGATGAGTTTTGAATTTAACTTCAAACAGTCGCATAAACTGTAAGTTTTCTCATGCTTCTTACAGATACAGTACTTGTGTGGGAAAGTTCCGTGTGTAAATTTGTGTGAAAAGTGTCATCTGAACGTAGTGGCAAAACATCTGTGACTGTAATTACATGCATGATTGAATAATCATAACAGTTCAGGCAACATAAATGATATTCCAGTTGAGCAGCAAATGGGTTAGTAATTTGAGAATTAATTGATATTTAGTGCAAAGCATTTCCCAATACCATATCAAATGATGCTTCTCATGAATTTATTTTCCTGAATACTTGGAAAACTGAGGTGGACAGATCTCCATGTTTAATGAGAAAATAAGTCTGGTGGTTAATGCATTTGTCACTTTTATGGCAGGTTAGTGCAGATGGAATGTTGTTGTGTTCAGGGAACTAAGGGTAAATTGTTCCAGAATATAGAAGGGAAGGGAATAAAATGTGCATATACAAACTAGGAATTTCAGCAATCTTAATTACTGGTGCGTTAAAGTGTAAGTTCTTGTGGTTCCTTTTTTACAGTTATTTTCTGTCTACAGGAGCAGTTTTGCTAGCCAAAATGAAGAAGAAGCGTTCAACTGTATG
Organism: Macrobrachium rosenbergii; assembly: GCF_040412425.1. Lineage (NCBI taxonomy): Eukaryota > Metazoa > Arthropoda > Malacostraca > Decapoda > Palaemonidae > Macrobrachium > Macrobrachium rosenbergii. The sequence goes on from NC_089787.1 coordinate 38,056,092, forward strand.
GAGGCACTTTAAAGAAGAATCTGATAATAAAGTGTCTTGTAGGACATGTCACAAGATTCTTACAAACCATGGCAATACCTCAATTATGTTACGTCATCTTCGTGGTAAACACCCTGAACTGGTTGGCTGTCTTTTAGAGTTGGATGGACCAACTGTAACTGGTGAGGTTACCTGGCCAGTAGATAACCAGCCACAGCAAGTGGATGAAGCTGAAGCTGTCGTTGACAATGCAACAGGTAAGGTGACCTATTGTAATCACCTAGTAAATTGGATTATTCAAAGATTTAAAACCGTATAGTATAGAACAAGTATGGAAGAGAAGGCAGGAACTGTCTAGGGATGGGAGACAGATGTTTTGTGCTATACATTAGATAAGCATAGTTTATATTTTATTTAGCCTCTAGGAACCAGTGTGCAGTATTACTCTTTTTAAAGTATATACTGCAGTCATACCCACAGTAAGGTTTCTAGACTTTAAAATATGTTTTGTTTAGTTACTCAAAGACTTATGTCTTAAGTGGTAGGTAGGAAGTGAATATTGTCATTTCCTGATGTGATAGTGTAATTTCTCCCCTTCTAGAGGACCATCTTAGAACAAATCTTGTTGATGATGGTCAGAAGTTGTAAGGTGATGCTGGTAAGACCAAGCTTGGTACTGTACTTGAAGACTATTGTCTTGAATCTTAAGTGGGAAATGAATGTGTACAGTATTGTCATTTCCCTTCTGATGAAGTAAATGTTTCCTTTCTAGAGTACTTTCTTAGAACAAATTTTGTTGATGATCCAGGTTGTCAAAACTATAGGTTGGTTCTTGTAAGGCCAGTAGTATTAACTTTTGATACAAACCTTTTCTCATAGAATATGTTGTTTAGTTAGTTAAAGACTTGGGAGTGAATATTGTCATTTCCTGGTCTGAAGGAACCAATTTTATCTTCTAAGAGGACCCTCGTAAAATAAAACTTGATAATAGTAAAATACTAAAAAGTGGTGTTGGTAAGGCCAAGACCATTAGCTTTGATACAAACGTTTCCTTAAGATTAAAAATTCTGTTATGATGCATATGAAGAGAAGTGGGTTCTGTGGTCAGAATACTGTATGCAGATTTAACATTTAGCCCTCTGTTACCAATGGGTAGAATTTTGTGTCTGAAGCAACCTTGCGATACTGTAATCTGTCACTGCTGAGGTGGAGGCCAGTGTAATTCTACCAGAGGACAGCTTATTTTCCTGTTAGCATTTTTTGTATTATTTGCACATTGGAAAATATTACTTTCAGACATGAGATTGGAGTATTCCTCTCTCATAGGAGCTGACAGATGTTCATGTGATAGGGGGAACGTTTTTGAGCACAGCATTACCATGTTTTTAAAGAAATTTCAGTGAAAAGTCTGTTCTGGAGATTGTTAATGGCTGGATAAGACTATGTTAAGGACTGGGTTTTTGGAATTTATTGGCATAGTAAGGATATGTTTGTTGGAAACTGTTGGGTTCCTTTTTTTTTTTATTAGAGTCACAGTAAAAAAAGTATACCAAGAAGAGTATTCTTTTGATGGGGCTACTTTTTCTTATGTCTGGTATTTATTTTCAAGTCTTTATTTTTTGTGTAAGTAGATTGTAAAACTTTTGAATTTTCTTGAATGTTAAGTTGCTCATGGTAAAATCCACATAATGATGATGGTGTAAGATCTTTGTCAATCACTATGCTTAAACATCTGGTGATAATGGTGTGGAACAGATATGATCATCATTTAGTGTTTGAAAATGAAGGCTTTGATATTAACTTGCTCTGTGAAGTTATCAAGTACTGCATTATGGTTGACAATAGCGTAGCAGGTTTTAGAGGATACTTATTAGAATAAGATGGGAGTTCAGGCAGAACAAACTCTGGAGAAAAGAGTGGAAAGGATATGTTCACATCTAACCCCTTAAGGGTAGATGCTGACTTAAAAATGTTTATGATGTTGTTGATGTTATCATGGCTTTAAGTAAAAATTAAAATATCTTTGATGATGCTGCACAATGTAATTTTTCAGTTCAATGATTATTTCAAAGTACAGTAATATAACCAGTTCTAGCCTTTCATAGGTCTTGCGCTAACAGTGTCATTTTTAAAGGAATGGTAACGTTTTGAACAAGACAGAGGTAGATAAAGTTGGATAGCTAGGTAAAGAAGAGACCACAATGAAAAGAAAATAGTATAAGGCAGAAAGTAGGTTGGCCTTATGTCCTAGGGATGCTGCACTGAACATTAGCTGTGTTACTGTTTACAGTACAGTTGACAAGGTTCACTTATATTCCCTAATTTTTCAAATAACTGTATATATGTCTTTATGAGATATACCCCATTGTATACAATTTATGATCAGTACTGTACTGGTACCTGTAATTATCAGATAGATTTTAAAACAACTTGGCATACATTTCAGCTAAATTTGCTAAGTTAAAGTTACATATGTTTAATTCACAGGGGGTAATAAAAAGCGCTCTACTGTATGGAGACATTTTCAAGAAGAGGGAAATGACAAAGTGAGCTGTAGAATATGCCGTGAAAAATTGGCAAAGCATGGCAACACATCTTCAATGCTACGGCACCTTCGTGGAAAACATCCTCAGTTGAAATTACCCTCGTTTCAGGGTGAAAGGTAAGAAATTTATTTCTGTGTTATTTTGGGATCTTGTTTCATTAATTTGTATTCTCACACAAATAGCAGCTCTTATTTTATGCTGAACTACCAATCTTGGCTATATCCAGAATCTGTGAGCTACAATGCCCATATCAGCCACGGAAAGAGGCCTTAGTTACAGAATTATGTAAAGAGGAACAAAGCTGGGCTACTAAGGGTACAGCTTATCCATGAAAAATTGATCTCAAATTTACTCGTGGAGTTTATTGCTGATTAAGGAGCTATGGTCATTTGTGCTCTTCATTGCATTTCTCCTTGCCAAGTCACGGGGTGAGATGGTTTCATGAAACCAGGGCTGCAATGCTTAAGCTAATCATGAGGCCCTTGCTTTCAAACTTGGACAGATGGGAGGTGAGAAACCATTCATAGTAATATTATTGAAATTTTAACAGTTTTCTAATATTAGTCACTGATGGGCATTGTAGGGGATGATAGGAATGTAATGTTTGTTGTTCTTCAAGGTAGTGATATATGCATCACTATTTATATCATATACAGTGAACCCCCTGTATTCGCGGGGGATGCGTCCCACACACCCCCCGCGAATAGGTCAAATCCGTGAATGCTTAAAACCCCTCTAAAAACACTTAGAACTGCCCATTTTGATAGCTTAAAGCAAGAAAAACCCTATAAAAATGCTTATACCTGAGTATTTTAATAGTTTTATCACAAAAAGTGCATTTATTCTTGAAAATTATATGAAAATACAGTAATTAGTGAATATTTCTCAGTGAAAAATACCGCGAATGGGCGAATTTTCCGTGAATGATGGCTAGATATGTTCCACAGAGAAACCCGCGAATGCGTGAGTCCGCGAACCATGAGAATGCGAACCCGGGGGGTTTACTGTATGCCTGATTTGTAGTTTGGCCTTAAAAGCAAGCTTATAGCTTAAACAGATGGGATCTTATTGCTCCTGCCCCTTCTCCTGAGTATAGATGTGCAATTGCTGAGTCTCTTAATAGAGATTGAGATAAAGTTACTATAGCGCATACTGTATTGGCTAAAAAAATCAAAGTATGAATAGTAGTAAGGTTTGGACACTGAATCTCCAAACAGCATCCTAAACTGCATGCAGCTCATTCAGAATTGTAGCTGTAATTCTTGATTGGAAATTGACTTATTAAATGTAACTGTTGTACAAAAAAAATGCAAATTGAGAAAAGTGCATCACAAGCAACCAAGCCCTAGTGAAAGCCAAACTGCAAAAATAAGGAACCAGAAAATTACTTTCATCATAGGCATTCAGGCAGTTTTCTAAGATACAGTATTTGGATATCTGTCTATCCCAGGAAAATGTTTATATTTTGTTTATTCTAATGCCTTTTCATATTAATTCAATTAGGTCCTCAGTAGCTAGCATGCATCTTAAATTGTGGAACAAAAATTTCAATTTCTAAAAATCTCCTACCGCAGTTTGTAGTTCTGGCATCATTATTCAAATAACTCATTGTGGATGCTTTTTAAAATTTTCCCATTATTTTGATTATCCTTTGCATCCAGATCTTCTCAGATATACCATCCACCGTGGACATTAGTGCTAGATACAGTGTACAATTCATTCCAAACTTGCATTTTCTTATATGAGGTTCAATGTCAAACAGTTTTCTATTGATATTATTCCAGCTGTAACCAAATGTGCAGTTTGAGTTTCAGAATGGTGAAGATGGTTTAAATGTCTGTTTATTGAGGAGTCTGTTTTCATAGCATATTGGTTTAGTCTTATTTGATTTTCTGTATTATGTATTGTATGTTTTTTTTTTTTTGTAAAGTTTGTTCTTTATTTCTGCACAGAAGTTGTTTTTGTCTACTGTGCTGTTTTCCCTATAGGGGCTGTTGGCCCAGGAGCATTCTGCTTGTCTCAATAGGGTTGCAGCTTAGCTGCTAATGGTAATAATAACTGTACAGTAATGATAATAACTGATCTTTTCAACTCAACTTATGGGACAGCTTGGGGGTTTGCCCCCTATGGTAAGTAACAAAATCTGCCAAAAACAAAGACAGGCAGCAACATACACAATAGGGTATCCTGGGGCCAACTTGCATAGGTTACAGTGTAGCGCAATTCAGTATAAAGTCCTTAATAGCCTATCGTAACTGGTATTTTATAATAATCAGTTTGAAATATTGATTTATCTTTTGAATTCAAAGATATATATTCAAAATGAATTGCTCGTAAACATGTGTACATACCTGTACCTGCTTATACTTAAAAGATATGTAAAATGCTATATTTAAAACCTGTTCAATATAAAAACATGAACATTGTTTATTTTTAGACATGAGTAACCCCAAAACTTTATAAAAGAAGTTGAGAGAGAGAGAGAGTATGAAAGGCAAGCAAACGTGTAAGTGCAAAGCATGTGAGTGCATTTGTTTGTTCACTGTCCACCCTCATAAGAACAAACAGAAAAGCTTTGGTTGCCTGGGTGCGTTCATTCATTCATTGTCTGATACCTCTAGCATACTTAGTGGGCTATCCACTAAGGATGAGAGGTCGACCGCATGGTTGTGCTTGGCCTACTGCCCAATATTCTATCACACTTACTGGATTTCTCTGGTAAGTACAAAATATTTTTCTTTTTATCAGTCTCAGGCAAGTCTGTCAAGTAACAAAATCCACTAAGTTGAGATTCATTAATTTGAGATGCTGCTGGAAAATTAACAGTGACAGAATCTCACAAGAAATAAAAAAAAATAAAAAATATATAAGAAAATTACTAGGTTACAAAGAACCCCAAGGTACTGGGTTGCTGTGCCCCAACAGCATAACTTCTACAAATTTAAAAGTTAATACCCAAGATTATTAATATAAACTATCAATGATAAATTATTATGCATAATAACAAGAGATACAAAAGAATAACATCATATACTATGTCTAGCCAAAACATGGAACTAAGTGTAAAGTACCAAAGTAGCGAAATGAAATAAGTGCAGAAATAACTAGGAATTAGAACGAAAAAGCATACTCAAAGTATCCATAGGGAAAGCATCATAAATTGCCTCTGAGCTGTGCACATTAGAAACTTACTTACTGATCTAAAAGCCAAACAAAAACTGAGAAGAGGAGGGGAACACTAATTAGATGAAAATGAACATACTAGAGTGAAAATTAAAATAATGAAGGGACTCTGTAAACTTGATCAGGGCATTCTAGGTAAGAGCAAAAATTGACTTAATTTCAGTCCCTCAGAAAAGTGATGTGGTTGAGCAAGGAAGTGACATGTACTATATAGACCTTTCAACCTGGACTGGTACTAGTTGGTGTGACTGAATATTTCCTTTTCCATAGAAATGGGCCAATAGATAATTAAAGAGGCTGTTATGAAACAACAGAAGTGGCAAAAACATTAATACTGTAGATGAATTGGATGAAGAAAGTGAAAATGGTATGAAGGGATGATGGGTAAGCTCTGCTTTTGGCAAGGGTTCCTGGGAAACAGTTGTGTGTACTTGATAAAAGTCTCATGGAAACATTAGGAGGAAGTATTGATGGCATTTTCTGGCAGGATGGGGTATGCATAATGAGAAACTTACGGCAGACTAATGTAAGTCTGATGAGACTTGGATTACCACATTACATCAATAAGGCATACAAAGTTAATGGGTTTGTTTGAAAAAAAATCACCTATGGCAATAAGTCATTAATGAATCATGCTAAATTTTCATTTGAAGATCTTATATAAGATATTGTTTAGAGGAAATGTGTAAATAATATATTATGCTGTATTTTATTACTTCAAAAATGGCTTTTAGTTACTGATATATATTTTCTTCTTCCATTGTCAGAAAGTCCAGTCGCTTTCATCTGAAAACTAATATGACCGAATCTAGGTTTATGGCAATATGTGATCGGTTGTTACGTAATAATCAGCTGACTGACTGCACACTTGTTGCTGAAGGCCAGTGTGTTCAAGCTCATCGTTTGGTATTAGCATCGTGCAGGTATGTTTTGTCCAGTATTTTATATTATTTATTGTAGAATTGGGTGAAAACTATGAAGTAGGAGTGTTCATAAACATTGTGAGAGTCCATTCACAAATACAAACCTTGTTGCTTTCAATATGCTTTTATTTACATCATCATCCTCATTGTTATTTGGTTTTTATGTCAGATTTTCTATTCATGTGGTTGGATATGAAATAAGTTCTGTAATTATGTACACAGACAATCCTAGCTCGTAATTGGGATGAGGGCTTCAGAGAACAAGGACCTACATCTAATTTGGTTACTCAAATGTTTACTAAATTAGCTAAGCATTTTTTACCCATTTCTTGCTTCATTTTCTATCCTTGCTCATTTAAGAGTGACCCTTTGTTGTTGAATCAAGCATGATATTGAATATGGTTTGAATTAATATTAGAACATGAAGGATTGTAAGCTTGGACTGCTTGCTTCCTTACATATAAAATACAAATAGCTGGCATGGTTTTAGCAAGAAGCGTATTGACGTTTGACTGACACACTTTTTCAAAATTTTTCCACTGAGATTAAGTTGTTTCATTCTAAGCTGTCAAGCTACAAGTGAAGATGATACAAAGCTTTAAGGCTAAAATAAAAAAAAAATAGAATTTATGAGTGGGTCATTAAAGATGTCAAGAAAGTGGTTTACTGGCAAATGGTGTGGCACCCCTCTCACCTGTCAATAACCTGTGTACAGCATCATAATGTGACCTGTTGTGTTACCACGCTACCAGCAAGGCAGTTTTTTTTTTCAGGTACTGAACCTTGGGGCTTGTGGCACTCATGGATATAGGTATAATTTGACTTTTTCCAAAACAAGCCTGTTCATTGTAGTTGAAGACTTGCTTTGGAAGATGGGCTATATCTTCTGTGAGTTTCTTTAGCTCTTCTTGGATTGCTTTAGCTTCCCTGGAATCAACTGATGCTGATTCTCACGTGAGTCTTCTTGTTCTTGAGGCTGTAGTGATTAAGAGCAGGCTTTATGTCCTTTATTAGCCTTAAACTTCATCCTCTTGTTCTCTGCAGTTCTCAGTGAAGCTTATAGAGGTAAAATGCTTCCTCATGCACAAGTGCAAATGACAGGAATATGGCTTAGTGTCATCTATCTAAACATATTGCTTTTTCACTCTTTGAAAGTACTTTGTTACAAACCTAAGAGGCCATTCTTACCATTTTTGGTCAGCTTTAACATCATAAATTCTCTCTCTGCTTTCCTTTGTGGAGCATAATGTATTCTTCATTCTTTCTCACCAAACTTACTGCTCACCTTTTTACATTTCAGATCTGTGCATCTGAAACTGCGATAAGGGTTGAATGGATTTGTATGAAAAAAATGATTTTGCTCTAAAAAAATTGCTTTGAAAAATTGAAGTATGACAAATTTTAAAGAGTTGGGCAGCTAGTGGGAATAGGAAATGCAGCCAGGGGCCAAGGAGATGTTGAAAAGAGCTGTTTTCGGTACTCCAATATGAGTTATTAGTTAGTTATAAATGATTTGTTTAACTACTCCAATATGAGGGCCAACTCAGTAATAGTTAAGTACTTGGCTCAGTGTTCATATGTAGTAATAATTTTCAGGATTTATAATATCTAAAATTTCTGTGTCCCCAGATTATTTTTGGTATGCAGTACATGATTTTGACTTTCTCATAACTTTTCATGTAGCTAATTGATATTTGATTTTCTTTTCAGTGAAAGTTTTGAGGAGATTTTCAGCAGTGTTACTCAGGTAAATCCTGTCATCGTACTTCGGGATGTTTCAATTCAAGAATTACGAGGTTTGATAAACTACATGTATAAAGGAGAAACTCTTGTTAAGTCAAATGAACTTCATGGACTTCTGAAAGCAGCAGCTCAGTTGAAAATTAAAGGTAGGTTAGAGATACTATTTTGATTTTTTTTTTTTTTTAGAATATCAGGTCTAACAGTGAGGTGGAAATACAGACAGTCTCTGTATTGTAAATGTTGACTTACTGATAACTTGTTCTTGTGAATGAATTCTAATAAAGCCTGTTACATCAAGTATTAAATTTAAAGACCATGGCTCATAATAATGAATGTGCAAACTACTTTATAATGTGCTTAAAAACATTCTATGGGCCTGTCAGTTCATTGGCTTGAGACCATTGCTACTCTGCCGGTTTGAACTGGAACACTTGCTGGTAGCTATGAGACAGATGCATGAACATGTATATTTTGTTCAAGATTTGAATTTGAAAGCATTAGTCACTAATACCATAGAGCTGAAGTCTGATAAAGTGGCTGGTAATGCATCAAAAAAACTAGTGGCATTTGAAATTAAAATATAAATAAGGTGATAAAAAATGTTGATTCATTATCTATTATTGAGCATAATCTTGACTGTTTGAAAATAAAGTGACTGGGGTAGTATAACGTGTGGGAAACTCATAATTTATGTTTCAGAATCAAGATATTGATATTAAATGCTGGGGGCTATGAGGATAAATTTTTGATAATAGATTTAACTAATGGGCTATAACATGAATAGAATTAAACATAATATTCTGCATTAGCTGGTTTTATGTGGACAGAAAAGTTGAATTGCAAGATATCTGGGTTATGGAAACAAATGCGAAAGGAATGTGAAAGTTTTTTCTGTTATAGATTAGATTTCTGACATTCGTTATCTATATTGAAAAGCTATACTGTAAGGACCCTGCTTCATTACCTTTAAAAGCTATCAAAACATCAGAGAAACATTACCAAATGACACAGTAAGTTTAAATGGGAAGGACATCTTTTAAATATTGGTCTACAAATTATTTATTATTAATATTAGTAGTAGCAGTAGAACTACATTAAATACACCATCTTCCTTACTTAAAGCATATATGACCTAAGGAAATCCATGTATACTAGGAAAATTTTACCCCCAAGAAGAAATTAATTTCGTGGGACTGTATTCTTGGCAGCACTATGCTACAGATTACTGTACTAGCTAAATGCCATATAACATTTGACTACGAGAGAATATGGCAACACAGTACCAGCATTTCAGACTATAGCTCATGTCTCTTACTCGGCCAATGACTGAGTCATGTTTCCATAACTAGTACACTGATAAAAAACACAATTAGAAGAATAGATTTCAAGGAAGAATTCTGCCTCATTTTTATTGAATAGTGCTAAAATCCCCCATCTTTGAATCTAGTATACCTAGAATGTGACTCGGTGGTCTCATTAAATTAGTGCAGGAGTAGAGTTAGTCTTCTTTTAATAGCTGATTTAGTCTTCTTTTAATAGAAGACTGTATGAAATGTTAACTGACCCTAAGAACAGTGCAGAGCTAATTCATAGGGCCTTTTAAGGCTTAACAATTGCAGTTTATGCTCATCATCCTGCTGGCCTAGCCACTGTTGCCAAATTAGACAGTTAGGATAAAATAAAAAAGATCCTGGAAAACCCAAACATTTTGGTTGCAGAAGATCTGGATGGACTCTCTCTCTCTCTCTCTCTCTCTCTCTCTCTCTCTCTCTCTCTCTCTCTCTCTCTCTCTCTCTCTCTCTCTCTCTCTCTCTCTCTAGGATGATTTATGTAGTCTTTTCTCATAAAGTCAGGACCTTTTATTGTTGTTTTCATTAAATCTTGTTTTTCCATGCAAAAAGAAATAATAGTGTAAGCTTCAGAGGGTTGCATAAATGTTTATTGCAACAATTACAGGCCAATCTTTATCCTTATTTTGTCCTCTAAGATTGAAAGTTCAAACTGAGCTAGCCGGCTCTTGTATGTAAAATTTGCAACTGTCAGAGGCTACATGCTTGATTATTTTTTTTTATTTAAATTGAGCAAACATTCATGAGGTGAAACAAGCCTGGAAGGCCATTACCATAATTTGCAAACAAGTTTCCATGAAATAGGATGCCCATATGGGAAAAAAAAAAAGACAACAGTGAATATTACAAAGATAAATGTACAGATATACATATACAGTGTACATGAGTAGACTATCAGTCAGAAAAACTCAAATGGACAGTACATGGTCCTGTAAAGTAGTACAGCAGTCATTCTTAAACTCAAGAGCATCAGTGTCAGGAAGACCACATTAGTATCTATACAGTATGACCATCACTAATCCAGCATCATTGGAACCTGCAGGACGCCAGATTAGTGATTTTACTGCGTTACATAATGGTTAGGTTAGAAAACACTTAAGCCAACAGTTGACTACCTCATCCCACCTTTAAAATGCCCTGTAAATCAGTACAAGTTGGTTAATAAGAAAAAAAAAACATTAAATGAAAATCAAGTAAAATTTTAATGAATCGCAGGCAAAATAAATGGTACAGGTGATTTTGATGATTTACAGAAGAAAGTTCATCACTGCTGCTTCCAAAGTGAAGAGCTGGAATTTGCAACTAAGTACATTTACATGTTAAATGAAGGACTGTCAGGATTCCCATTTTCTGCATCATGGATTTTTTTTATATACGAGGGTAAGTCAAAAGGTTCCAGGAAAAATTCAATATACTCTTTATTTAAGGAAATTCAAACATCATTTTTCTACATATCTACCATCTAACTCTATACACTTTTCAAGGCGCTGTTTCCACCTCTGCAACCCTTCTTTGTAGAAATTTGGGGCCTTTCTATTAAACCATGTTGAAACTGCATGTTTAGCAGCATCCAAAGATTCAAACCGGACTCCTCTTAAGTGTTCCTTGAGTTTTGGGAACAGGAAAAATCTGAAGGAGCAAGATCAGGACTATAAGGAGGATGTGGAAGAGTTTCCCACCTAAATTTCCGTAGGACTTCTCTTGCAACCCTTGATGAATGTGCTGGAGCGTTATCATGATGGAACAAAATTCTGCGGTGCAACTTTCCTCGACGTTTTTTAGCCAATGCAGTCTTCAGTTTTTGCAAAACACCTTTGTAGTAGTTCCCGGTGATTGTTTTTTGTCCTTCAAGGAAATCAATCAAAATCACTCCTTTGGAGTCCCAAAACACTGTTGCCATAACCTTCTGGGCAGATCTCGCCACTTTGAACTTCACTGGTGCAGCTGAACCTCTTGGTAACCATTGCTTTGATTGAATTTTACTTTCTGGGTCATATTGATGGATCCAAGTTTCATCTCCAGTAACAATCCGGTCAAAAACTCTGATTCATTTGATTCAATCTTCGTTAAAACTGCAAGAGAAAGTTCAGCTCTTTGATGCAGTTGGTCTTCACAAGAACGCTTTTGGGACCCAATGTCCTGAAAGTTTACTCAAACCAAGATTTTCATTTAAAATTGAAAATGCGGAACCATGGGAGATCCCAGTTTCATTAGCTATCATATCGATAGTAATCCGACGATCTTCATTCACTAGATTCTGCACCAAAGCCACAATTCTTTCATTTTTTGCAGTCGATGGTCTTCCCTCTCTTGGGTTGTCTTTGAGGTCCTCCCGACCATCCTTAAATCGCTTTATCCAATCATAAACAACTGATTTAGATGGAGAAGAATCTCCATAAACTTGTTGCAAAGCTTCAATAATTTTTCCTGGTTTCCAATCAAGCTTGGTCAGGAACTTGATGTTAGCTCTCATCTCAAAATTTTTATTTTCCATGGGTTCAAGAAGTTACTTTTCTGAAGCAGATGTTAACACCACGGTAGCAAGAGGATGACTGAGGTAACAAGTCTATATGGATCACTACATCACAGATAATTGTTTACCAAGTATTTGGGTTGTTTCATTCCTGTGTAAATACATCATTCAACAATTTTTCCTGGAACTTTTTGACTTACCCTCGTATTTTATGCTATTCTCATTTATATTTTTACTGTATTTTCTCATTCTTATTTTTACAACCCAAAAGATAAATGCAATTGTATGCGTAGGGTGGTGAACCCACAAACTCATCACTAGCGTTGGAGAACTTGCTACAGGCGTAAGATTTGAAAATTTATATTTTATGCTATTCTAGTTTATATTTTGACCATATATTTTTAATTTTTGTATTTTTACGACCCAAATTATAAATGCAATCATGTGCATAGGGTATGTACAAACACATAGGGTATATGCAAACACACAAACTTATTCTCTGACATTGGAGAGCTTGTTACAGCTTGTTTTGGTTTGTGTTGTTAGTGTTATGATTTTTTTAAATTATATTTTACTCTATTCTCATTTATATTTTTACTGTACTTTCTCATTTTTTATTTTTACAATCCAAGAGATAAATGCAGTCGTGTGCATAGGTTACGTACGAATGCACAAACTAATTCTCTGGTGGTGGAGAACTTGCTACAGCCTTTTTGATTCGTGTTGTCAGGCTTATGATTTTTTCAATTTATAATTTGTAAGCTATTCTTATTTATATTTTTACTGCATTTTCTAATTTTGTATTTTCACGACCCTAAAGATAAATGCAATCGTGTGTGTAGGTTACGTATGAATGCACAAACTCATTCTCTGGCATTGGAGAGCTTCCTACAGCTTGTTTTGGTTCATGCTATTATGTTTATGATTTTGTTTAATTTATATTTTAAACTATTCTCATTTTTATTTTTACTGCATTTTCTCATTTTTGTATATTTACGACCCAAAAGATAAATGCAGTTTTGTGCGTAGGGTACATACAAGCACACAAACTCATTCTCTGGCATTTGAGAACTTGCTACTGCTTGTTTTTGTTCGTGTTGTTATGTTTATGATTTTTTAAATTTATAATTTATGCTATTCTCATTTATATTTTTACTGTATTTTCCCATTTTTTATTTTTACAACACAAAAGATAAATGCAATAATGTGCATAGAGTTCATGCAAATGTGCAAACTCATTCTCTGGCATTGGAGAACTTGCTACAGCTTATTTTGGTTCTTGTTGTTATGTTCATGATTTTCTTATTTATATATTATGCTATTCTCACTTATATTTTTACTGCATTTTCTAATTTTTTTTACAACCCAAAAGATAAACTCAGTCGTGTGCATAGGGTACGTAGTGCCAACAAACAGCAGCGGCAGATTGTTGCGATACCCAGGAAATTTTAAATTGCGCTAGCCCTTCATAGATCCAGTGGTCCAATTCCCAGAATTATTTAAATGATTTTCCTGTGGTAATTTCAAGTGGTCTGTAGGCATTGAGGTTGGAGGTGTTTGGAAGAGACACTAGGAGGAAACACAAGCACTCATCACAGGACAGGAAGAATATCAAGATCCCTGGTGGAAACAAGCTTAACATCAAGAAATCAGTTTTGAGAGCAGAATATTGAGAGCATGGTACCAAGAGGATGATATTGAAATAATGTTACCTAGAGAAAGAATTGAGAATGCAACATTAAAACTATGATGTTAAGAAACCTAAACAGAGAGCACAATGATGAAAATGTGATAGTGGTACCTCAATATTGAGGGAATTACATAGAGATGTGTCATGTAGAGGGTGATATCAAGATCAAGAGCTTGATGTGGGGGATGCAGTATTGACAGTCATATAGATAAAGTCATCAATGGCATTACTTCAGGGACCTAGAAAAAGCAGGAATATAAATTCATTGGTTTGCATGAACCATAGATGAATTGACTAAGTGTAAAAAATTACTTATATTGAAGTAAAAGAAAAGACCCTTCAATATAAAATGCCACATAAAAAAAAATACTGCATGCTAAGTGTAGGAAGCTCAGTATTGGGACCCTAGGAACATGACTTTGAAATAGACCCAGGGAAGATAGGATTGTGACAAAGGAAGAAGGTGGAACTGACAGCCACCCAAGATGTGATTGTGACATCTCAGTGTGTGAACATTGGGCTCACAGAGGCAACACAGAGACCATAGGATCTTGAAACGCAGTGTAGGGGTATAAGTGGACAGCTCAATGCATCCTTTTTAGTTGTTACATGAGTTTCAGCAGTACTAGTTATTAGCAGTGGACGATATTGGCATGCCCCAATTCTGACTGCAGCGTCATGTACTGTAGAGGAGTATATAACAGCACTTGCTTACTGTTTCATACTTCAAAGGAATCAGTGTGTGACAACTAGATTGGTACCTGACATATGAAACAAACCATTTCCCTGTCAATGACATCAATGACAAAACTGGATTTAACCTGTTGTGTGTATGGCTGCACAAAAATTGGTATGCAGGCTAAGTGATGATGGTGTGCTTTGTTCCTTGATGATACAGCCAGATGATCTACGGTTGGTCTGTGACTATCGTAAGCATGTCATTATTTGAGGTATAATAGACAGTTGACAGGTTGGATATGAATGAATCATGAAAATAGGCTATAAAGAAAAGCACTGGGGCACTTTCAGCCATTCAGTGCTTCAGACAGAGAAAAGAGGGTGCTGGAATGGTTAGACAGCAAGATAAAGAGATCCAAAAAGTAATTAGTTGTAGCTTACTGTTTCCCCTTTGTGGTTGCTGATGGTCTACAAACTTACTCTCCAAATATAGCCTAGGTGGGACTATTGTCCGAGGCTGCTGAATTCCCTTTGAGAAAGCTGCCACATCACTGGATTCCCTAGTGTGAATACTGAGTCGTAGCTTTATCTAAGATAAAGCAGAGACATAGACTTAGTCAGTTGTGCTCTTGAATTTGAGTGATGTGACAGCCTACAGCCAAGATGAAGTGGAGAAAGACTACTAACCTATTAAATTCTCTGGTGTTATGCCTAAGTTTGACTTAATCCAAGACTGACAGGGAAAGAAGCCACATGATACCAACTATAATGGTACCAGTTGACAGACCGTGCATGTACTCATTCACCAGCATCATTAATGGTTTATGTAAGCATGGCATGCAAATTAGGTAACAGATTTCACTGTGACAATATTTGCCATTCATCTCAAGACTTTGAACCAGCTGCTAGGTCAGGTAAATCTTCAAGAGGGTAGGAGACCTGTATTGATGTTTGGAAAGTGACTAAAGGAATGAGTGAATGACAATTTTTCATTGTCCTATATAGTATGCGAGCAGCTCAAGGCTGGCAAATTAGCTGTGGAACCAGTGATGTCTGAATCATAGCATTAGGAGGTCCATGTTGCTTTACTCTTTCAAAAGATTACCGAGGGACTCTGCATAGTAGGCACATTGTGCCATTTTGGGGAGTGCTAATTGGGAATACAGGCAGTCCCCGGTTATTGGCGGAGTTCCGTTTCTGAGGGTGTAATGATAACCGAAAATTACCGCTAACTGAAAATTGGTGATTTTCAGAGCTTTTTTGGTGATTTTTGGGGCTTATCGGCGCTTCTGTTAGGTATGTATTAGTGCCAATACCCAATTATCGGCACCGATAAGCGGAAATCAGCGATTTTCGGTGCCGAAAATTGCCGATTTTCGTCGCTAGACAAGCGCCATAAAACCAGATCGCTGTTAACTGAGCCCGCCGTTAACCAGGGACTGCCTGTAGTGAATTCTGATCTTTGCAGATAACACTTGCATGATCTTTGCATAACTAACCAGCAAGTAGGCTCTCCTTGGTTTTATTAATTTCTTTGTGAATCTCTGCTTAGAGTACTGTACATATATTGACATTCATCATATACAGTTACCAGGTCACTAGTATCTGGACTTCCATATCTTCTGTATTGTGTTTACCTGGTAAATACATCATGTTTGATTCTGCGGTGTAATTATCCATTGAGCAAATCCGCACAAATATTTTTTAAATCTGACCTTTTGCATAGAATTTGTACAGGTAGACTGGTTTTCTCTATTTTTTCAGTACAAGGATTCCATGTTGTAACTACTTTGTGGCAATAAAAAACTGAGCTAGACATGTTTCTTCACTTGATGCTGATTAATGAGGACTAGTCAGTGAGTTCACTGGCTAGTCTCATAAATAATGAGTCTCCACACCTATCTGACAATGGGAAGAATACATACCCCAGGTTGCTTCAAAAGTGGCTTGAAACAAAGGCTGGATAAGTATGAACCCATGGACCAGATAATCAGGTTCATTTCACCTTTGCCATACTTCATTTTCACCATACATAACTGAGTTTTCACAAGTGGGTAGTTGGAATTACATAAAAATCCAGTCTTTTCTGGTATGTTGTGCGCATTATGAATATTCTGCCATATGCTGCTGCTGGATATCCCAGGTGAAATACCACCACCCTATTCATGCAAGTAGTACAGATTCTGCTTGAGGCAAGCAACTCTCAGAGCATTCTTATCATTGCCTGTGAAGTGCCACAGGGGTCTTGAAGCATACTGGTTCTCAATATCAACTTTAGCAATGATGATCTGATAAGACTACAGAAGAATTGTGTGTTGCTTCCAGATGATGAACAAGTAAAGAAAGAGGTACATTGTCAGGGCAAACAAAATTTTGAGTAACGTTTGCTCCCTTAATACAAGCTCCTAATATTATGGGAATTTTCTCCTCATGTGGTGCACTTTGTGCATTACTAAAGGTTGTTTGCAATCTCCTCGGCCCTGGCTGCACCCACTTTTTAACCTTTTACTTTGTGTATTCCTGCATCCTTTCTTCAAGTCTTGCTGTGGAACGTCTCTGACTAATACTTTTTAGTGCAACTGTCTTAAGCATTGAATGGCTAGAAGTGCCTGTGTTGGCATGACAGCCCAAATTTCATAAAATCAAGTAAATCTTTGCTTGCCAAGGCAGGTAATGACCAATACACAATTTGAGCTGGGGTGCCCTATAGTGAGGGATATTCAGCAGAGGAGGACTTAAGACTTCTCTTCAGTTGGAGACTATTCTTGGATAATAGTGCACCGTATCTGTCTGTATAGCACAAGTAGAACAAGAAGTTTGGATTTAGGGAGTATCCAGATTAATTCGAATTCTAGACCTTGGATGGATTGATAAGAAAAGTAGTTCTTAGATAAGGAATGGTTTAAAAGATGCCCTCTACAACGAGATAAGTGGAAAAATACTGCCGTGGATAATTCTAAAAAAAAAAAAATGTCTGTACTTTACAGTTCATTGCCCTTTAGTCTATTAAGGTGGGGAATTAAAGTATGGTATAATACAGTATTGAGATGACAATCCTGTACTGGCTAAATAGCAAATATATTACTTACATGGGAACTGTGAACTTGCAAGTTAATAATTTCTGCCTGTACTTTATAACTTCTTTGGTGTTCATGGTAGAGTTTGTGGGCATTTTATCTTGTTAACTAATATATTGCACATGTAATGATGTGGTTTGTATTGGACTTCAGTATAGGCATAAACTTTGGATGTGCAGCCGTATTTTTCATATACTGTACATTCATTCAAAAGTTTTTAAAATTTTAAGTTTTTTCATTCTCTAATATTTTGAATGTTGCTTATGGTAGAGTATCAAAATCTTTTGCATAAGGCATTTTTTATTATTCAGCTTTCTTCTCGTTTTTCTCCGATGTCATAAGTCCAAATATTCTTAAAATATAAACTGGTAAGGATATGATACAACTGCAAAATGGATTTATTTTATTATTTTAATATCACTTGTTACAAGTATGTTTTAATGTTATTAAAATACAATGTATGAAGATAATACCAGTATGCCAGTATGGATTTTAAATTCCTCAACAATGTATTGCTGAGATTCATGTCTTATGATGATGTGGGTATAAATAGATTATTTATGCTCTGAATATATACATATATAATGTGAACAGAGAAATGGTTCAGAAACCATCAGTACTTAAAGGTAATGGGGGGTTTTGTAGAAACTCTTGAGAAAGAGTGGAATAGGAGACAGTCTCTGAGGAATGAAATGTTCCTGTATGTGATATTGATTCTAAATGGATAAATGGATTTTAGCAGATACAGTTGAGTTAAGATGTACTGTATAATTCAGCAGGGGATGAAACCTCATCCTTATTTAATTAAAGAAGTTACTTAAAGCTAAAATATAACAGCTAATATCATAACTGTTCGTTTTGTCATTATTCGTTTTAATATATTATGCTAACCTTAATTCTAGATGATTATGAATGATGAATATATAACAGTTGAAAACAGTTAAAGATGTGATGATGCATGATACTGTACAAAACATTTTGAAACCTTATATTTATACATTATACACATTAACAGTTTAAGGCTGAACACTAGTCATCTGTAACAAACCTTACAATAATACTTAAGAGGGTTTTATTTGATTTTTAATGCATAGTTTTGAAGTGGGCACAAAATTATTGCACAGTTTTTATAAATTCATTTGATTTTGAAATATTTATTGCTCAAGCATATTGGAATAAAGCAGTTTGTAGTTATTTTCCCATATTTTCAGGGTTACATAAATCTGATTTTCTTTTTTGTTTTTTTTTATTACTCTTAGCATATACCCGTAGGTATTCCATCTCTAGAAGTAGAGGATCATCAGGCTGTTGATGAGTGAGCAGATGAATTCTAAAATGATTCTAAATGAAGTTTGTTATACAGTACTTGGGAATGTTCTTTGAAACTATTATTCTATAACCTTGAGTTTGATTATGCTAATACTGTATATTAAACTTACTTCCTATAGGGCATTCACATCATTGTAGTGTAATGTATCAAGAATTGTAAGTGAAGTGCGTCCATAATACTGCAAATAACCTCGTGCTTCATCTGCTCTCAGTTATTCTTGATTAACATAGTTTTTTATACCCATTATATCTGACACATCTCTCATTAGGATACATTCAATCTTTTATCACTGTTCTGTAAAATGGGCCAGACTTAGATCGGTCCAGTGCTATGGTAGATGTACATTAAAAACTTGAATGTGCTTTGTATCTAGTTCATAATGTATCACATGGTTGTGCATATTTTGTTAGGTAGCCCTGGTAATGGTTCCAGTATTTATAGTGCAACTTTAAATCTTTTATAGCTTACAAAGTTGGATATGCAAAAGGTAACCAGCATAGTTTTTTTGCTGAAAGCTGTAATGACTTTGTGGAATTGTATTGCAACAAATTCAAAAGGGTTTGCATAAAATATATTTTGTTTTGTAGATAACTTACAGTTTAAATGTTAGTTAGATAAGAATTTTAGGAAAGATTATTAATTAAGTGATGTAAAACATTAGGAGGGGCATAAACTCTCTAATGCCACAATGGTGGCCATAATTTTTTCAGAGTATCTTACCATTTAAGGGACTGATTAAATATCAGATAACAAATATGGAACCAACAATACCATTATCAACCAAAAAACTTATGACATCTGCTAGAGCTTGAAGGCCATCGTCTGTGTGTAGTTGTCGGTCAAAGAACCAGGTACCAGATACAACAAACTTGTGAAGAATGGTCAGGAATGCATGTAAGAAATTCTCTCCTAAGTCTCTCATTACATCAAAGTATGATATTTCTTCAATGTTACTTGGTGCTTCTTGACGAAGGAGTACTTTGTTGAAAGCATTGCAGTACTCATCACAAAGTTCCATGTAACGTTCCCGAAGAATCTCTCCACCAAGGAGAGTTAACCATACCCAAGCAGCATCACGCAGTGGAGGTCCCTGCAAGTCCTTACCACCTCTAAATCTCACTGCCAATACTTCTTCTTCCTCATCCTCACTAGCAATCCATACATCTTTCATGCATATGGGACCAACACTCGGTATCCTTTGTGTTTGCATAGCAGAAGCAAACTGTAGGAACTGAGTTAATGTTGGAAGGTCAGAGCTTAGTGCCTCAAGTCTCCGTACAGTTCTTTGATTACTACCAGAACATTGTAAAGCATCTACCAGAATTGATAGGTTAGATTCAACTACATGTAAACGTGTCACCTGCGCTGTCCATGGATCTTTGACACATCCAGGTTCAACCACAGGGATTCTATTACTTGAATTTATATCCTCTTCTGTAGATGTTTTCTCTTCACTGTAGTTGGAAGTATTAGTTGTTGTATCACAGTCTTTAACTTGATCAATTTGATGTTGAAGCTGAGGGACCATTTCTGTTTTAGAGGAATTTTGCATAGTGAGTGTGTTTGCATGAAGAGTAGCTAAAGCCCTGGTGATTGTCAGTGCATGTTCTGTTGTAAGGTTGACATGTGGGTAGAGGGTTAAACCACGAGTTGCAAGGACATCAGCATCAGCTTCAATGACAGTGACTGTTCCACCTCGGTATATAAGGGCATGATCTGCAGGCTTTCCTTCTCCTACTTCTGGACCCGTGAAACATTCTTGTCCCAGCAGCATATCTGGGCCAAGTGTTCCAACCATATTGCCTGTAAAGGAAGAGAATATTTATTTAATGAGATAGGCAAACTGAATTAATATGAAGACAGTTATCTAAAACTGTCCTTCAACAAATGTAAGTGAATTCTTATAGCAACTTGCAAGGAAGATATGTCAAATAAATGAAATTTTATAGCAACTTACAAGGAAGATATCTCAAGCAATATTTTACTCTAATGGTTCATAATGTTCTATTTAAGCCTCATTGGTAAAAATAACAATGAACTGTAACTTTTCAGCATGGCAGACTTTCAAGGAATGCGAAATCTATAAGGACTGTATACCTTATGTTGCACTAGGCAAGTTCGTATTTGGTTTCTTTAA
This sequence comes from Macrobrachium rosenbergii, assembly GCF_040412425.1. Classification (NCBI taxonomy): domain Eukaryota; kingdom Metazoa; phylum Arthropoda; class Malacostraca; order Decapoda; family Palaemonidae; genus Macrobrachium; species Macrobrachium rosenbergii. The sequence goes on from NC_089787.1 coordinate 38,077,200, forward strand.
GGACATCCTCGCGAATTTCTCACGTTTTTATCGATTTTCCTATACTCAAGGAACTGCTGTTTGTGAATCATCATCATCGTTCCTGCTGCTATCCTTAAGCTATTTGATTGTCTTCTCCAGCTATTTCTTCCACTGCTAAAATATTCATATGTAAATTCTCCCTGACTTTATTATGCCATCTAATCCTTTGCTCTCCTCTCGACCTTCTACCCATAATAGGTTTCACCCAGGCTCTCTTCACTCTTTCCTTACTGATTCATACCACATACCCAAAAGTCTCAATCTCGACTTTATCATACCAGCAATTTTTACCACTTCAGAACTTCTAATTTCATAATTTTCCATCCCTTCTTGCAGCAAGTTCCTCAAAATCCACCTCTGCATCCTCATTTCTGTTTGCTCCAGCTTAATTTTTTCTGTCGTAATGCTTATGTTTCTGAACCATACATCATCACTGATCTGATTACAGAACAATAGATCTTTATATTCAGTTTATTTGGCATTCTTTTGTCTTACACTATCCCTGCCGCCTCCTTCCATTTCCCCAAGCTGATTTTATCCTACTTTCACACCCTCCCTCCTGCTTTAAAATAGATCTTTAACACATTAATACATGAAATTCTCTACCTGTTTTAATCTAGGGTGGTTCTATCTTGCACAAATAACCTTTCCTCTCCCTGCTTGCTGGACACCATTAACATACGGTTACCTTCATACGACCACTTATAAGAGAATCCTGCCCCACTCCTACCCTTTTGTGCAATTCGTCTTCACTCTGCACTGTAATTACCAGATATTCTGTTTATAACAATTTCCATAGGTGTTCTTGCCTGATCCCTTCACTCATCACTTTCATAACCAGTACAAACAGAATGTGCTAAGTGCCAATCCTTGATACAAACCAACTATAACTTCCATATGTTCTGTTTTGCCACAGGCTGTTATTTCTGCTGTCCTTGTTCTTTTGTACATCATTTCAGCCAAACCAACCTTTCTGGCATTTTCCTCTTTCTTAAACACTACAACCCCACCTCCCTTTGTATTCTATCAAATGCCTCCCCTAAGTCTTATAAGTGTGCATTAGAGCCTCTTTTCCTGTAACTGTCTTATCACAAAGAGAGCATATTTCTCCCTCTTATGAAATCATACCGCTGTTCATCAATCTTCACAATTTCTCATAATGTCTCCTCAAGTATTTTTCCTCAAACCCTCGCCAAATGTTCTGATTGTTCGACTCCATAATTTATGCCCCTCATAATATTTCCCTTGTGTTTAAACACTTACTTAGATTTTCTTCCTAGTCATTTGGCATTATTTCCTCCTCCCAAGTTGCCTGTAACAGTTCCCATATCCATTCTTTCCCCTCTGTACCAAGCACCATCAACATTTCAGTTTGTACCTCTGATGGACATGGTGCTTTGCCATTCTTCATTTTACTTTTAGCCTTCTTTACCCCGGTAGATTGCTTCTCCATCACTGGGCCCTCCACTCTTCTTCGCTTTCCCCAAATCCCCTCTTTTAATTTTTATGCTTAAAAGATGATTATAGTAATGTAACTATCTTTGTTTTTTTTCATCATCCTTATGCAAGATATTTTCTTCTTTATCTTTCATCACATATTGTTTGTCAATACTGTTTACGGTACAGTATTAGGAAAGCTGTTACGTGCATGTTTTCTCCATTGTTTAAATAAATTATTTGGGATAAAGGGTTTAGAGGTTATTAGTGAGTGGCAAAGGCAAAGGGCAGGTCGCTGTTCTTGCAATAGAGACTAAACATACCTGTCATCTGATCAGTGCCCATGAGAGACAAGGCAAAGCTAGGCAATGGCTTCTAATGACTCGGCAGGTAAAACTGTGTGCTGTTAAACCTCTCATCCGTGTTTAGATGTTAATTATTCTTTGGTGATGAGTCCTCATGTGACTATGTGATTTTGTGACTTCCTAATGGTTATGGATTTTGATTTATGTAAGTAAAAAAAAAATGTGAAAAATTAGTACAAGTGACAGTTTTTTGTAATCATTTGAGTACTGAATTGGGTGGAAATTTACATAATCAGTTTTCTTTGTAATTGCCAGTTTTTTTTTTATATATTACTGCAAGTCATTATTGGCGGGCAAGAGATGAGGGGTTCTGAATCTCTAACAACATTCAAGACTACTTCGTGATGAGTTTAGTAGGGATTTTAGAATTAATAATGCATTTTGGTGACTGGATGTCATCATTCTGTCTGAAAGGATCCGTTGTATATCAGAAAAATGGTGTGTTCGTCTGTGCCAAAGTTTGATCATCTTCAGTCAGATGATATGAATCATTATGTTTTCATACTGGCTCTTGGCAGGTGTCTTTTACATCCATTCTCACTATTTTGAGTTCTGTTGATTTCCATGTCCATCATTTCTGTCACTTCAGAAGATATACTTGCTCATCTCATCTTTCTGTTTACTTCCATCATTAGCCGATCTCATATTTAATCCATTTTTTATGTCAGTTGAGTGCAGCATCATTTCTTGTCATTGCTGTCCACTTCACTGTCTCCATTGTCCAATTTACATTAGTTATTTATCAAATCTATTGTTGACAAACTATATGCCCAAACCTCTGAGCTATAATTACCAATAATAAACTTGAGAGGATTGTAACATTTCGTATATGCATACATGTGCACAGACAACCAGACATATGATCATTAGCTGAGTATATTTAGCGTCATAAACGCTTACTATTTTACAAGGTTAGGATTGCTTAGTGAGTTTGGTTCAGTAATATACCATCTACCTCTAGGTTTAGTAATCCAGTCTGACTCATACTAAATTTATTATTTCATTGGCTATTCAGTTGCTTTCTTCTATTGTAGACCCTAACCCCCCATTCTCCCTTATTTACTTATTGTTTTAACTCTTCAACTACAGATTCGATCGGGCAGTGTGGTAGTCTTTCACAAACCTCTAACTTGAAAAGGTCTTCAAATTGTGTTTCATAATTTGTGCATATGTACATTCACAACACACACACACGCACACACACTTTAGGTAGCACATTCCACATAATGTAGTATACGGTAATTCACAAATTTTTCGGGAAATTCAGTCTGTAAAGAAAAGGCAAGAACATTTTATTGCCCATTGAAGGGCAGTGCTTATTCCACTTTCGAACAGATTTGTTTTTCTTTGTACACTTCTAAAAGAAGTGAAAATTCATTCAAGATTGTTTTTTTTATTTTTATTTTTTTGCATTCTGTATTCGTGACAGTAGTTTTTGAAGAGGAAACGGAAGTGTTCTAGAGAGAGAGAGAGAGAGAGAGAGAGAGAGAGAGAGAGAGAGAGAGAGAGAGAGAGAGAGAGAGAGAGATACTGGTGGTAAAACTAGAATAGGAGTCAAAACTGCAAGGAAATATGCAGTGGGTCTGGCGAATGTTGAAGTTAAGTAAAAGATGAGGATGAGGAGGAGGAGGAGGAGACAGCGGCGGCTGTGTCTGGGGGTGTTGCAGACTGAACGAGTCTCTCACAGTTGACTTAAGATGCAGTTTTTTCTTATCATTGTTAATGGTCGTTGAAGAAGGTTGGCGCCTTTTGTCCTGATCACCTACCTCAGAGCAATTGACCTAAAGTGACGGAGTCTTGCAGTTTTCTTTGAGAGCTGAAGCTTCAGTGTGCCATTGTGTGAAGATACCAAGAAGTGGTGATAGGTTTTTTATTACTGACAGTGTTTGTGTGTGTGTGAAGATAGCATGGAATATCGATGATAGGCTTTTATACTACTGACGCGGCTTGTCTAGCTCGAAATGATGACAATTGATGGACGGTGTTTGCGTGTGGAGATAACCTGAAGAAACGATGATGCGTAACAACTTTCGCTTTAAGAGGAGTCTTATATGACGTGGTTATTAGTAGTCAGTCACGATATTATATATATATATATATATATATATATATATATATATATATATATATATATATATATATATATATATATATATATATATATATATATATATATATATAATATGGAGCACTTGAAAATCAGTTACATTGCATATTGAGTGACGCTGGGTTAACTAAATGCTGACGATATTAAGAAATGGTATTTTAAGTCAGATGAATTATTAGAGCGCATCTCACTTAGCCTTAATCTCCACAGCAAAATGGCCAGTTTGATTTTAAATATTTTCAGCCATTCTGTATAACCTACGGCTTGAATTCATTTAACCGACCGTTCCGTAAAAGGGTTGGGTACGAATTCTCAAGAGTACCGGACAGATCACGTCAATTTCGTGTGACAAATCACATCATCCATCCAGTATGGCGATCTGCCCGACTCTGCACGATTCTTATGCTTGAAAGCAAGACAGCTAGGCGCATTATCGGTTATTTTCCATCTCCATGAACTAGAGGACTTATCTTAGCCACTCCACCTAGCCGTGTAATCAGCTGTTAAATATTCCGCCATGATTATCGCTTGACAAACAACTTCAGTTTAGTTGCCGGAAATACCCTGACAGCTTTTGTAAAGGAAATTGACAGTTTGTACTCGATCGTTTTTTATTACTACGATGATGACGAAGCCCTTGTTGAGCATACGTATGAAGGCAAGGTCCTTGTATGGAGGTTAAGAGGAAAAAGGGGGCGTGTCGATGAGGGCGGAGTTAGCCCCCGAACGAACGATAGACACTGGGAATGAAAATATTTATTAGACTTTTCTCCCTTGTAGAAGTTTTTCGACCCATTCACACAATAACGAATTGGCTTTAGTGAAGAATGATGGAGTCTTTCTGACAAAGGTTTAGTTTTTGTAGTATACACCTTGTGTTAAATATGTATACACGTAATAACACGCTCGTTCACAATATTTTAACACACCTATATATATATATATATATATATATATATATATATATATATATATATATATATATATATATATATATATATTATATAAAATGTTGTGAACGAGCGTTTTATTACGTATATATATAATTAACATAAGGGGTATACTACAAAAACTAATCCTTTGTCAGAAAGACTCCATCGTTCTTCACTAATGCCAACTCGTTATTATGTGAACAGGTCGAAAAACTTCTACGAGGGAGAAAAGTCTAATAAATATTTTCATTCCCAATGTTTTATGCGTGTGTGCATGTAGTTTTATACACCGTACGGGATTCGTATGAAAGCTGTCAGAAAACAAATGTATGTGGTGTCTCAGCCCTCCTAACGCTTTGCAGCGTCCTGAAAAGTATTTTAACGGAAAATCGCGTATTTTATTTCTCCAAATACCACTTTATGGGGCGTCGAAAGAACTAAGTTTTATATAGCGTTCGGGGCGAAGGATGACCTTGAGTAAGTACCCAGAAAAGAGGAGCCGAAAAAAAGGCGAGAACAGAAATACCGGACATTCTGGTCCCCAGCCGTCGATGCGTAGAAAGTGTCGACACTTGCCGACAGTAAGCAGGGGAAATCCATATTTTAAACGTTGAAGGATATTGTATTTCAAGATGATCAGAGCAAGGATTTATTTGTGTTTCTGCTCTGTATGTAACGCGCTCCCGCTTATATTTCCATAACAGTTGTAAATATGAGTGTTGACGAGTCGGCTTATATAAATGAATTTGGATGAGAATGAATGGAAAATTTTGAAGTTGATGAGATGCATTGTTTACCCGGTAAATGTGGTGTAAGAGGAGTTGTAAGAGCGAGAAATGTGATTAGCGCAGATGAAAGGACAGATCGGTGTTATGAGATAGTTCGGTCATGTGGAAAGAATGGAGGACGACAAGGTAGAGAACAAAGTATTATTCAGAACTGATAGAACGTGCTGGATAGATTTAGTGGAAGAAATATTGGAGTGGAAGAAACGGCTTTGATATCCAGGAAAGCAACAGGTTGGGTACTGACAAGCGAAAAGAGAGAGAGAGAGAGAGAGAGAGAGAGAGAGAGAGAGAGAGAGAGAGAGAGAGTGATGAGTCATCAGTGTAGGTGTATGATGGAGTTTAATGCACAAGGGCTTCATCCCGATTCACCATTTATCGTATCTTGAGTGAGTGACCATTGATTTTTTTTGCTGGATCTACCCTCTATTAAAGAAAATGACTGCAAAATCATATACATACATATATGTGTGTGTGTGTGTAAATATGTATAGGGTGTAAAGCAATAATCTTTGAGTTACATGTGTTTTTTCCTCAAACTGCATATATAATATATATATATATATATATATATATATATATATATATATATATAATGTAATATATATACACACACATATATATATATATATATATATATATATATATATATATATATATATATATATATATATATATATAATGTATACACACACACACACACATATATATATATATATATATATATATATATATATATATATATATATATATATATATATATAGTGCGTGTGTGTGTGTGTGTGTGTGAAGCAGTAATCTTTTGAGTTACGTGTGTCTTTCCTCAAGCATTGCATCACTAGGAATTGACCTGATTTCATACACGATTCATGCCATCGCGATGTAGAAAGTAGAGAGAGATGGAAAACCGAATGTAGTTGTCAAATATCAAAACAAAAACGTGTACAGTTGATGGTGAAAGTATACGTTCAATGCTTAGAAGCAGTGGAGTGAAAGTAAAAAAAAAAAAAAAACAATAGTCATTAGTATTTCTGTACATGGAGAAAGCCGCAATCTAGTGTTCACTGAAGCTCAAAGTAACATCAAGTTTTATTGATGTCCTCAGTGAAGTATTGAATCGTAGGAGTTACTTCTGCAGCTTGTTGACGAAAAATGAGAATGAACTTCGGATGTGAATTTTAAATCTTTACAAAATGTCATTTCTTATACATGTTGAACGTATATATATATATATATATATATATATATATATATATATATATATATATATATATATATATATATATATATATATATATATATGTGTATGAGGAATTTTGTACTTATGTAAGTGCGCAGAAGCAATTGAGTTTCTCATGCATCGTTATTCGGAGCCAAGAGCTCTCTGTGAATACTAATTATTACTGGATTGGTTTGGGTCCGCATACCTTCCAGGTACTGGAGAAAAAGCTCCATGAGTTCCATGTCTCCTCTGCAAGCCATGGCGTTCATTTCTGCTTGGAAAAATCGAGCCAAATCGACACGCTTAAAAAGCTGAGATCCGTGCGACTCTGAGCGCTCTCTATGTCGGAGGTAGGAAGCCGTGATGCAAGTCTGTTAGTGTCGCGGAGTATTGCGGTGAACTGAAGCAGGTTTATCCGTAGGACCCTCTCTCTTGTTAGGAGGGAGAATTCGAGGGTGGGTCGGTCTGGTGGGCGGTGGTACAGACGGGCGAGGTACACACTTCTCTACGGCTACGGGTTTCCCAAGAGAAACGATGTCCAGCGGGCCGATTTTGGGGAAGGTGACCAGTCTTCGTTTAGGCTTAGAGACTTGTTTGGAGCTCTCTAAATATCCCACAATCAGTAACCGGCTCTACAGGATGCTTAGGCTCACTTTTTTTTATATTTTTTCAATATGTTCTTTGGTTACTGGCCCGGGACGACACCAATAATCGGCACTGAAGATCACCACGTTAGCCACAATAAATGTCGCTGCAAACACTGCAGGATTCTTTCTAACTACACGAGTGTTTGTGCGAGTGTGTAGTTTTATGTTTAGTGGTTTGTATGCACAGAGAGAATCACATCTGTAACTAGAAACACCCGTTGACACTGACTTTACTGGAAAGCTGAAACACTTGCAACATGAGACTTAGCACATTTGGTAAACACACAGTCCCCTATTTTAAAGTGTCCTTATTTTTGTTCTTAACTGTAAGACGCTGAAGGAAGCCGACCGGGTATTGTTAAAGATCAAGATGTTTACAAACATTTGATTTTTCGACTTTGGTAAATAACCCTTTTCTAATTATAGCTGTGGAGCTGCACAGATCCCACCAGTGCAGCGCCAGCTGCTTGTTTGTGTTTAGTGATAAGTAAGTAACAGGAAACGGAAGTTGCTTTTCGTTTGAAACCGGACGACGTTTTTTTTTTTTTTTTCGGCAGAGGGGAATGTTGCCTGTTTTCATTCAGTCTCATAAAGACTGAGATTAAAAAAAAAAAAAAAAAAAAAAAAAAAAAAAAAAGCTGCGCCAATTTGCTTCTGCAATGAAAATGTACGTTCGCACAAGTTTGATAAGTGTTTAGGTTCAGTGTTGATTTAGTTTCATGTTTATGAACGGAAATATGGAGAAGGAAAATAATCCAAGACTTTCCTAGATTTTTATAGTTCGTTTCAGAAGCTTGGTTTACGAAGAATTTGTGAAAACGAATTTGTGTTAAAGATATTTTGGTAGACGTGACAAATATTTTACCGGATATATTATCGTGTGAGAGATAAATGTTAGATAGCCTCTCAACATAAAAGGATCGGTTATTGTTTTCGATTCCTCTAAGTGTGTGATATCTAAGAAAAGTACAGTATATATATTTGGTCGTTTACGTTGTGTGTGTGTGTGTGTGTGTGTTCCCTTGGAGACGTACGCAGCTGTTATATAAAGAATTACTTTATAAGTCATAAAAGAATCATGAATTATTTCTCGTCTCTATAGAAATCATTTCCGAAAATTAGTTGGCCAGATGGTTGAGGTATGTTGTCAGTGTGAGGAGAATGTTGGAAATATATTGTCAGTGCGATGGACAGCCCGTGTTTGTTTATAAGCCCAGTGATGCGCACGCCAAGAAATACAAGTTTTTAAGACTTGTTCCAAGTGGCATAGTAAGGTATGGCGGATCGCGCAACCTTATGTTTACCTGGCCTTGACACTTTAGGAATTAGTGATTTGCTCTATTATTATTATTAAAATAGTTTTATCAGACCACTGAGCTGATTGTTAGCTCTCGCGAGGCTCCAAAGGTGCTTATTGTATAAAGTAGCTCGTTAGATTGAACACTAACAAATATATATAACATTCCATAATTATCACAAAAGGCACATATCTGAACGGAGAGCACACGATCATGCGTTTTTAATCCTTATCAATTCTCGGTTCACCCCCGCGATGTGACTACAGCTTATAATGCAGCTGATAATATTACTGTTCATCAACAACAATATTTTGTGGTGGTGTTTTCTTCAGCATGGCCGTGGGATTAATTTCAAGGTCTTCCTAGTATGTGTGCAATGTCGCGCTCTGTCTTCCACCTACACTTATTTTCGTTTTTCGTCTCAGAATTATACCCGTAAGAACGCGCCCCACCATCACTTATGTTATATCACCATTTCTTTCAAGTTTTAGCGTATTGAATTTCCACGCTTGTTACGAATGGGATGTGTTCGCTATCTGCACTTAGATGTAGCACCATTGTCAGTCGCAAACTGGCTGAGAATGGGAAGGAGAGACAGACACAGAGAGAGAGAGAGAGAGAGAGAGAGAGAGAGACAGAAGGGGGACGGGCAGATCCTGGGCAAACCCGTCGCCCTTCTGTACCTTTAGTCCACCGCCCTCCGTCACTCCTCCCGTGGCCCCCATCACACCTTCCCCTTCGCCTATGACTGTCTTCCTCGCGCCCTCCTGTTCTTGTTTGTACCTCTGCGTAGAATTATTCTGATTCTTTAAACCATGATGGATAGACGCCCCCTTCCCCGTTGTTATATACCAGTAGAATTCTAACCTTGAAACCACAGAAGTAAAAAAAATTAAAAGTTGATTATTAATTCTTTTTCACACGTCCACATGCGACTGTCAGTCGTTTACGTATTCAACTGAATAACGTCTGTTTCCTTATTGTTTTCAGATCTACATGGAAATATTACGGGCTGATTGGCTCTACAGAGGAATACAAAAGTAGTCATGTTTGAAATGGGTTTGATTTTTATTACTCAGAAATTACAGTGGCAAGAGTGCGAGGTGAAGGCTGCGGTGAAAGTAGTGGCAAAGGGAATGTTTGTTTTTTTCTATTTGCGATGAATGGGAACAGAAGGCGTTCAGATGTCATCTGTGATTTTATGTCATTACGAATATAATTGAAATTTTGCAAATTCTCAGATTTTTTATTAATGATAAAAATATTAAAGGTTTGGGTTGCCTGGGATGTTTTTATTTTATCTAAATATGGAAGCAGGTCTTGACCAGGATCCAGAGAAGAACTTGACATTAGGAGAGAAGCGCTTGTGTAATATGGATCCTGTTTATTTTTCCTTGTAATGATGATTCAGCTTCACAGCATGACAGTGTATCAAGATTAATATTTTATCAAAATTATATATATTTATATATATATATATATATATATATATATATATATATATATATATATATATATATATATATATATATATATATATATATATATATATATATATATATATATATATATATATATATATATATGTGTGTGTGTGTGTGTGTGTGTGTGTGTGTGTGTGTGTGTGTGTGTGTGTGTGTGTGTGTGTCTTGTATATAAACTTGAAGCTTCGTTGTATTGTAGTCACGGGTTAAAGGCTTGTCCTTCCGGCGCCTTAGATGCAGCTCATGTATTCAAGCTTAGAATCCGAGTATATAGACTACGCACTTCACTGCAGGTGTCATCGGTGAAAAAAAAGAATGACTCGTGTACTAAGTAAAAAAAAAAAAAAAAAATTAAAAAAGTTTCTGCGTGTGGCCCTTCGCCAAAAGTTTTTTGGAAGTTGGCGGTTGTTCTATGTGGATTATGTAATATGTTTATTTATAATCTCCAATTGTATGGCTTTTATTGAACATGTATCCTCGTTCGTATGATGAACACAGTATAGAAAGTCTATCAACTTGCTAAGTAAGCTTCCGTGCTAAAGAATGCACAAGTGTCATAAAGATGCAAATATACCGGGGAGTGTAGAATTGTTTTCCCGTCATTAAATTTAGCGAACATAGGTTAATGTGCGTCATGAATTCGTGAGGCATGTGTTAATAAATAGCTCCATTGTAGTGGGCAACGCCCTTGCGTTAATATTAGTTTACAAGATCCACGCACGGAAATACCTTCAGAAATCTAAACTGTATGTACACCCAGTACTCTGATTTTCTATATTCCCATGTACTGCCCCTACCACCATTGACAAATCCCCCATATGTTGGGTATCGCTTACAGTGTGACGTGTACGGCAAAACGAAGACTGTCAAGGTTCCTTGCAACGCCACCGAGACCCCTCAACTTGCATTGCTCACGGCCTTTTCCTCTTTATGCGTCCCTTTTTTTCCCCCCCTTAAATAGGGCTGGCCAGTTGCTTTGGCTTTACCTTGCTTCACTCTTCAACTCGTGTGAGAAATACCATGCAATGGTTGCGTTAAGTTCCAGATAATAGTGCTAATAAGTGTTGATAAACTCTTGTTTGCTTGGTTGTTATTGTGCTGATGCATCCTCTGTATATATCCTTGAAAGAAATATGTGGGATAATAACTGGTGATCCTTAGGGGGGGTCATTTCCGGTCATTATGGTGGTAGAATTGTTTCCTGAGCATACCAGGTTTAGTTTATTTCTTGGCGGTACACTAAAGTTGTTTCTTGAAGGCTAAGTGATCCACTTCAGGAAACTGAATGTCGATGTTATCGAGATACTGCGCGTTTGATAATACTGTTCTGTGCATATGATGTTTGCTGTATTGCACTGTGAACTAAGAGACCTGACTTAATTCACAACCTATTTAGAGTCCTAAAAAAATAATGTTGTAATGGTGATGTTCTACTAACGACCTGTAAGAGTAGAATGATTTAAAAATATCAGTTTAAATGGAAAATAATTACCCACTTGAAAAATAAACAGGAATGGTACAAGTCGTGAGGAGAACTCTAGTTAGTTAGATGGTAAGCAGAGAATGGAAAGTAGTGAAAGTTTAAATGGAAAAGGCGTCTTAATTTGAGCTGGAAAAAGAGAAAATTAAATGAAAGTGAGGCAACACAAATTTGATCCAAGAGCACTCCAACCGGAGAGGCTTCTAGACGCGCGGCTGCTACAAGTCTGACAGTCTACGCTAGGATTAGGACATCCAAGGTCAGGGGAGGATTTGGCAGAGGAGGCTGGCCATGGGAGGAGGGAAATGTGGAATAACAAGGGAAAGGGGTAGGGGATGAGGCCATGCTTAATGGGAGGGGGTTGATTGGAAGGGAGATAAGGGGTAATGGGGTAGTGCTCGGCCGTCAGACAAGTCTGGCCCATAAGCCAATGACAGCTTTGGTATGTGAAAAAGAAGGAAGAGAAAATCCGGGTATTTCCCGGGTGGTTTTTCCTTGAATTGAGCCTTAGGTCCGCAGGATGTAGAGAAAAGTGTTTCAAGCCCGTTGCTTTTTCATTCGGAGTAATCCGTTATGGGGGTTTGTTTTTACGTCAGTGTTGGTGCTAGTTTTTGCAGTATTTCATTTGGAAACCGGTGTGTGTACGTGTGTGTATGTGTATGTGTGTGTGCAGATATCTAATTGGGGCATAACAGCGTTGGTGTTGCTAAAGGAACTGGTGACCTTGTCTAGAAAAATTTCTTGTTGTGAATTATATGTTGCAAACCCTTGTCTCTCCCTCTCCTTACGTGCATGTTTGTATGTGAACAGTATGTGTGTGTTAAAGCTACAGTTAAAGAAGTTATATATGTATAGCTTGTTATCATGTTCTTTTGTCAGCATGAAGAGAACGATTGATTTCGTAAGCCTTCTGTGAACAAAATTCAGATGTGTTTTTGAGAAGCAGTCTTATTGAACAAAGCAAAATTTACTTTAAGCCCGTTTAGTGAGCAATGGATCCCGATAACTCTTGATAACTCTTAATCCCAGGGAGACAGACAGGAGGAGGAGGAGGACGAGGATATGTGACCCGTATTTCGAGTGTTTAAAATAGTCTCATTACCTGGTATAGAGGGGGACTTACGTGTCACTGTCAAACAATAGGGTAAAGGATGCTGCTTGTTATCTCCTGTGTGAACGTTCATCTGCGATGGGCAGGGCTCGATTATTGTATTCCATTCCTTTGCAGTCGTGAACATTCTCTCTCTCTCTCTCTCTCTCTCTCTCTCTCTCTCTCTCTCTCTCTCTCTCTCTCTCTCTCTGGCTGAGAATTTTAATCCAATTTAATGCGGTCAGTAAGACCATTTTTCTGTCTGTGTGTCTCTCATGGGTCGTGCATCTTAATCCAATTGAATGCAGTTGGCAAACTTTCTCTCTTTCATCGTGCATTTTAATTCAATTGAATGATGTCAGTGGAACCTCTCTCTCTCTCTCTCTCTCTCTCTCTCTCTCTCTCTCTCTCTCTCTCTCTCTCTCTCTCTCTCTCTCTGTCAGTATATTCAGATGGCTATGTTTTCATTTCGTTAGCGTCGCCTCCCACTACCGCAAGTGCCACTCGTATACACAATGCATTTGAAAAACTGCATAATTCCTTTAGCAGGATATTATCATTAAGTGCAATTTCCTTTCACAGTTAGTTAAAGTGAACTGCCGTAAGAGTTTATACACTCTGTGCCGGTAAAAGCCGGATGTTGTTTTGGACATTGATAATTGTCATCATCATCATCATAATTATGTAGTTGGGCGAGACCACCGAGTCATTTCTAGACTGGTGAGGTTCGCGCGAAGGGTCTATTGCAATTCTAATAAGAGCAAGGTAATGTTAACGAGGTAAGACAGCCAGGTAGGAGTAGTCCAGAGGAAGCAAATTGAAAGGGAAGGACAAAACAATGCAGTACCCCTTGCAACGGGTCGCAGCGATACCCGACAGTCGAGAGAGAGAGAGAGAGGGAGAGAGAGTTTTTAAATGTTAGGTTGGTTGGTCTTGTAAAGTTTCAAAATTTATGGTGGTTGAAATATGATGAATGTCATCATCAATTTACGACGAGCTCTTTTTGTGTAAATAATAATTGGGTCATTTTCTTTTATTTTCAGGTAAGATTGAACGCACGGTAACTGTCTCTCTCAAGGTAAGGCACTATATGGTAATGTTGAGTGTATGTATACGTAATTTATCGCATGTACAGATTAACAATAAGGATATCATTGACTAGAGTAAAGCTAGTGTTTGTTGCTAAGAATTCAGATGTGTGCTGTGATTTTTACGGCACTGCACAATGCATTTTTTCCCTCATACATCAAATAAACCGTCATACATTTCGTATGTAGTGTCAAGCACAAGGACAGTTGATTTATTGAGTCACTTCTTACGTAAATTGTGCTCAATTGTGGACTACGAGCTGAAGCTGCCATTTCAATAGAAAGAAGCTGTTTATGGCGAATGTCGAGTTTTTATTTGTTTTGCCGAGGGAAGTTTGGTCATGGCCGTGTGATTGATGAATTTTGGAGAGTAATTTGCTGTGACATCTCGCGTTGCACGTTTTAGAGGGACAATTCTCAACTGCAGAAGCCTACAAGAGTGGAGGTCCCTTTGAGAGAGAGAGAGAGAAAGAGAGAGAACGATCATGGACGTTAAAAGTTAAACATTTGATAGGGTTAAAATGAGAAATAGATGCTTGTGTATAAGGGTGTAATGCACTGAGAATGTTCGGTGGAGTGATGCACGCTTGTATTTCATCAATGCTGGATTTGGTTTCTACCTGAATGGGTGGCCACAGCGAGGTACGACAGACCCCTTCGGTACATAAGCTCTTGACTATATCCGTGTGGGAGAGGGCTGATGACATCTCAGATTCCATACTCACAAACAATGGGATAATTTCCCTGAAGAGAAGGAAAATAATTATATATATATATATATATATATATATATATATATATATATATATATATATATATATATATATATATATATATATATATATATATATATATCAGAATGGAATTTGGGATGGTGTTGTTAGCCCTTCCCCCATACAAATGTGATTGAGTGAGAGAACATATGTAGGAGCGTCGAACACCTAACATTTGTAGTACCATTATAAAACTATCCTCATTGTGTTAAGTCATTTTCATAAGTGATATTATTATAACGATGGTCATGCAGACCTTTTCGGTGTCAGTGACCCTGATATTTGAGACGCCAGATAAACCATGATGAGCCCATCTCTGAGAAAGGAAATTGAGTTCTGTGTTCCAACTGATTTTACGAGCGCTAGTTTTGAAAGGTTGCCTATACCATCGTGTTAGCTTTATTTGTTAGGACAGAATAGGATTTAAGTATTGGTGAATTCATTGAAAAGGTGTAAATGGAAGGGAATGTTCATGTGTCTTGACCTGAAGGACTCTTACTTGGCAGCCCCTATACTAGTGCTAATTTTGGACCGTTACTCGTTTTTGCATCTGATTTTCCTTAACAACCCGTTACGCAGCAGTTGCATGTATGAATGCACAAAACCTCCTACAACACTAAAAGTGTTACGTATTATTATTGAAAAGCATTGTCAATTTTTACTGAACTGCTCTTTTTCGTTGGGTGGTTGGTTGTTGAGTACGCCAGGTTCATTGAACGTGAGTTAGAAAGGAAAAACGTGGAATTTGGCCAGAATGGCCTTGCTCGGTCATACTGTAAGTTGTGTTCGATTTTGCCAGAATACGTAACAACTTGTTACTGTCGTAAAAGAGTTCAACCTCCGTTTTAATAATTTATGTATATGTTTATGTATTTGTTAGATTTTTCTTTTCTAACAACTGATATCATCTTTCTGTATTTCCTAATACCATCTGTAACTACTTTCAAATGAACGCCATATTCTTTGGAAACTTGAATTTCAAGTTATTAGCCCCTATAGGCTTGCTCCATTTTATAATAATCATAAAATTGTAATTCGTTATTAATATTCAATATTATCGCTACTAAAGATTATAGTTGCAATGCAACAACCACCAGTGTTTTGCGTTAATCGAAGTACGTACTTGTGGCCTTGTTTTGGCTTTACGAAGGGAGCTTTGGCACGGTGTGACTAATTGTATAACGCTGAGATTTCTAAGTGTTTGGCCCCGGTGAAGGAGCAGTGGGCCAATCGAGAAAATGTTTGAATCTCTCTCTCTCTCTCTCTCTCTCTCTCTCTCTCTCTCTCTCTCTCTCTCTCTCTCTCTCTCTCTCTCTCTCTCTCTCTCTCTCTCTCTCTCATTAATGGCTAAATGACAATTACTATACACTTTTGGATGTTAAGCCACAAAAAACCATTGGTATCGAATAAACAATTCTTTGGAAATAACTTACCCCCAAAAGAATTTAATATGAGGCATAGATGGGAGTTATTAGCGAGGTCTCGACAAAATGGATGCTTATTGTGGCTGTGCGTGTATGCACTATGTTATGTGTTACCAGTTTTCACACCGTTGTATTAAGTGTATTAATTTTGTTTTATTTAAAGACACGACTTGGTATTATTCATTTGTTCTGATGAAGTGTGTCAAGGAAACTTAATCCAGCGTAGTTTATGATGTAATGCAGTAATAGAAAACGAAATAGTGATAACCGCGTTTAAGAAAACTTAGCATTGGATGGGGGACTATACGAGACTACCAACACTTGTCATTGGAAGCCTTCCAAGCCTTAAGTGTTACGCAAGTAGAAGGGAGGGAAAACGTTTTTTTTTTTTTTTTATTGGGGACGGTTGGATCTGAAATGGTCGAATGATTGTATTAGTAGGCGCTCTGATTGGTTAGATAAAAAGAAACGCTTAGACTTGGGACGTGGCCCATGTCGACCTTTGAGTACGATTATGTTTATTATTATTATTATTTAAAGATCTTGTGACGTATCCATTGGACGATCGACGTACCACCCGGATGGAATTGTAAATTGTGGGGTATAGATAGATATATGCATATAGATAGATAGTGCAGATATGCTGGTAGCCAAGAAGAAAGCGATGGAAAACCAAGGCAGATAGAAAAAAAAAAGCGGAGATAAACATAACGTATAGAGAGTTGTTATGCATGAAAATAAATGCAACGAGGTCGGTTCGATACCTTACTTATGACGTATTTGGTCAGGTGAATGAGGTAGTTAGTGTTTTAGAAGTTTTCAGCACAAGTTTCATCCATGAGTCATCATTTAAGATATGAGTGTGTCAGCGGCCTTTCTTTTTTGCTTTTTCTCACGAGCCACTTCCTTTTACGAGAAACAGAGTCAGAATGTCTACATTTGGTCCTTCAGTGGGATCGTATGCTTTGTAGTGACAAGCGTATCCAGAAAGTGTGAAGAAATCGAGAACTTAAGAGGGTATTGTGTTTATTACAATTACACTTACATATCATATACAAGTATACAATATATATATATATATATATATATATATATATATATATATATATATATATATATATATATATATATATATATATGTGTGTGTGTGTGTGTGTGTGTGTGTGTGTGTGTGTGTGTGTGTGTGTGTGTGTGTGTGTGTGTGTGTAAAAAATATGTCAAGATAGTTATTTTGGGCTTTCATCCCACTCGACGATTTGCTAATTACAAGTTCATAACTTTTCAGCAGTATTTACATATAATCCTTTCTGCTCCGAGAAGTGAGTGTTTTTGCAAAACCTCGCGAGCTTCCGTATAAATTCACTGATGTATATATATATGCGTATGAAATATCATCAATACAGTATTTTCATTAGATGTTAATATACGAAATGTAAAAGAACATTTCGCTGACTTATCGTCTTTTGAAGAAATAGAAATTTGAGAACATAGCGTGACTGAACCCTATGATAATGCAAAACCCCACTAGACACTGGACCGTCATTAGCTGTTTGGAGGTTTTGAACCTCTGGTTTAAATTGAGGGTTGTGAGACGTTTTGCTCTTTTGAAGTTGGAAACAACATTAAGGATTGACAGCGTTGATCCTCCTCCTCCTCCTCCTCCTCCTGCATATCTGCCCCTTTCCCCTTTATCTTTCTATTATTCAATTTCTTTAAGAAGAGACATTGCGAATTGAAGCTCGAGACCGGGGTGCATTGTGTGCAGTGAAGTGTGTTCCGGATGATTACATGTCTTGATAGTATCGAGGAGCGTTTTGTATAAACTCCCCTTTCACGATTCCATTTGTATAATAACCGAGGGATATCCCCGCTCGTCTAATGCGTATTCTGGTACAGAACAACTTATCATTTGACATTTTTCTGTAACATTCTCTCTCTCTCTCTCTCTCTCTCTCTCTCTCTCTCTCTCTCTCTCTCTCTCTCTCTCTCTCTCTCTCTCTCAAATGCTTTATAAAGATGTTACGAGAATATATCCAATTAATATGTTTTTGAACAATTTTTAACCTGCGATTGAAGCAAAATTGATTTATTTAAAGGGCTCAGGTCGTAGTTTTCTCTGTTTAGTTTTTATCGAGATTTTTGGTGAGGTAAACTGAGGATTGTCATGAAAGACATGCTTCACATTCTACTTGCTTGCCGGTGTTGTTTTTTATTTATTTATTTATTTATTTTTTTTTTTTTTGCAACTTGATATGCGTCGATTAATGTCACAGGCCTGTTCATGTAAACAAGTGAAGAATCAAGGGAATGAGGCATTCTTTTCTGAAGAAGCTTACATGACAATTTAATTGCAGTTTTCGTATGTATTTAATAGGAAAAGTGCCCTGAACAGTATTGTGTTGTTGGAAATGTAAACGTTTTAGAATGTGTTGGAAGTCTAGAGAAATTCAAGTAGAGAGAGAGAGAGAGAGAGAGAGAGAGAGAGAGAGAGAGAGTCTCTCTCTCTCTCTCTCTCTCTCTCTCTCTCTCTCTCTCTCTCTCTCTGGAATTTATAAATACTGAGGTAAAAAAGATGAACTACATGAAACGAAACATGAATGTTGTATATTTTGATAGTTTAAAGTCGTGCTTTTATCAGGGTGCTAAAAACCAGGGTAAGATATAGCCTACCGTGATGCAACCCTGATTATACCCGTACAAATACTCACACAAATAATAAATATATACAGTATATACACACATACCTACATGCACTGTACGTGTACGTGTTCATGTGGTTAACTTTATGTAAACAGTAAACTTTGGTTCATAACATGTGCTTTCGTATGTGTTTGTATCGGTAGGAGGGAAACGTACAGTAAGACAAACTGTTTGATCTGGAATCAGAAGACCATAAGCGAGTGTGCTTTGACCAAGCACACGTTCCCACTGTCTGTGCGTGGATATTGCTTCTATATGCGCACGTGAGTTGACTGTAGAGGGGTCAGCGAGGAAAAGTGGACGTTCAAGAGGGAAGTGTGCTTCATTGATGACGTAAGCTGGTTATAGGGTTCCTCTATGATTGTTTAGGTCATTCTGTTTTGAAGAGGGAGGAGTTAGGTCGTTCCTCTATTGCGAGGTTGAGAGCACTTGATGGATGTGTGACTCAACTTTTGAGGTGTCGGCGGTAGGAAGGGAAATGGGCCTCCTCAAGCCTTTGCCACGGTTGAAGCCGTCGGCGGTTTATGCAGTGGCATTTCAGTTTGGCAGCCATAAATAAATGTCGTCAAAATATGTCACCCGTAGACGTGATCACCACATGCTTTACACGTCTGTGGACAGTATTTATGGACCCTGTCGCACCCGAAGTCAGCCTCTTGACTCCATTAAATTCTATTCAGCATCTAATCAAGGTCGTTTTCAAACCGCGGTTTTCTCAAGACGTTAAAGAAAAGAACTAGTCACTTCACTCGATATGCATCACCAGTGCACTATTCGAATAATATTGCTATGAAACTGCAAATATTTTAGGTATGCAAATGCCGCCAAATACCACCCTGTAGAAGGTATGCCATTTGACACCACCCTATTGAGTTTTGTTCAGCCGGTGGCTCTCCAGTGAAGCATGAAGGCCCTGGGTGATTTGGGAGAGCGGGGGGAAGAGGGTGCCTGTTATGACGTAAAGGAATAACGTTCTAGCATTGAGCGGGGTTATTTTCATTGTTAGTGGCACATTAGGTCTGATGATTTCTCAATGAAAGTCAACTGAATAATAGTGGTTAATTTGCAAGATTGTGTTATTCATGGACATTTTGCAGTCTTATGCAGAACACGTTTGGTGCATGTTGCTCTGATCGGTAGCCAACATATGAAGGTTAAAAACAAGTCAGTAAAAAATGCGAACGGTATCGAGAATATAAATTTTTGTTTATAAATGCATATCAGACTAAGTTATTCCGCTTCATTTTTGAGGGAATGTTATGCATAAAATTTCTCCAGTAATACACACACAACAAACACACACACACACACACACACACACACACACACACACACACACACATGTATGTACTGTATGTATAATTGTGTGTATATATATATATATATATATATGTGTGTGTGTGTGTGTGTGTGTGTGTGTGTGTGTGTGTGTGTGTGTGTGTGTGTGTGATGTGCGGCGTAAGGGGCTCCTCTTAAATCCTGCCTCCCTTCTTTCCTTGGTCTTCGCAACTCGTTCCTTTTTAAAAAAACAGATTCCTCATCTTGAACCACTTTTCCATTACTCTCTCTAGCCTATTAAGGATAAGCCTGCTCAGTATTATCGTCACGACTGTCGCAAGGGTAATGCATCAATGGTCACCTTTAATATGTACCTTTGCTTTGACCTCCAAATTCCAGTCATCGGACTTGTTTCATCTTCCCATATTTTACTAAACATTTTTAAGTTTCCTTATTACTGATTTCACCTCAAAACCCGCGAATCATTCATCAATACATTCTGGTCTCTTTCAACTTCAGGTGTATTAGTCAAAATATTCCCCTGATGTCTGTTGTTCATGACTTGGCAAAAATCTTCTCTCCAGCATTTTTCCGTGTTCTTCTGATGTTATTAATGACCATGCATCTCTTTAATGGACGTTTTCTTCTTTTTCTTCTCACCCTGGATATATTCTGTAGGATTACCCTAACGCCAATACCACTGAATACCTTGCTTGGTCACCATAATCCACTTATTTTCCAGAAATTCCATCTGCTCTCGCTTGGCGCTTCGTTCAGTTCTCACACACACACACACACACACACACACACACACACACACACACACACACACACACACACACACACACACATATATATATATATATTTATATAATGTGTGCGTATGGAAATGAAGCATTGTTAGTATGTATTAATACTCCCAAAAATATTAATCAGAATGAAAATTATCTTCAAAGTGCCAAAATGGAATATTCAGTATTTATCATATCCGTAATATCCTCTACAAATTTATCTATCTGTGTATCTATCTATCTATCTGCATCTGTGCATATGTATAAACACACACGCATACACACACTTACACATCACATACAAATCATTGAAGAATATTAGACATATCATTAAATTCGGCACAGTTTGAAGGTGTACTTCCAAGAGATTATTCTTATCTCTGTTATGACAGTATGGTATCTGTTGTTTTTTCCATTATACATGTGTATGTATATATATATATATAATATATATATACATATATATATATATATATATATATATATATATATATATATATATATATATATATATATATATATATATATATATATATTTAACACGTGCCTACATTTGTGTGTGTTTATCTGTGCAAAAGAGGCTGCCATTTTTTTTACACATTGTCTCTCAGATTCCTAATAGAAAAACACGAGATATTTTAGTAGATCACGAGGACATCAAGAATTATGTTCTACATACATAACGCTGTAAGGCTTCCGACAGCTTCCCAAAAATGGTTCGACGTGCATAGCTGCTTTGGCTATAGAGCTCTCTCTTGGTTAGGTGAATCCCTCAACACACGTGCGCGTGGTTTTTAGTAGTAAACGTTCAACGTTTGTGTGTGCGTATTTGCGTACGCAGACACACACACACATATATATGTATGTGTGCGTGTGAGTATGTGTATATATATACAGTATATATATGTATATAAGACTTTTTATCACATCACCGTGATTCATATACAATCAGAATTCCCCTTCGGTAACATATATGAAAATATATTATTTCCGAGGTAGAGCGAATTGGATATTAAAGGACGTTTGTAGCTCACTGATTGTTTATGTATATATATGTATGTATGCTTATGACATCCTATTCTTCATTTTCTGGAATATTAATCCCAAATTATTGTTATTGTTGTATTGTACAGTTTTTTATAATTGCATTTTATTGGCTATAACTAGGCTGAAATTTGATAGTTTATCACCTTCGAGATCAAAGCAAAATAATCCCATTGTTATTTTAAGCCTAAGAGATCACTTGTAAGAGTACATTGGTCACGTGTTGCACATGCCGCCTGGGAGACGCTGGTTTTTAGTAAAGTACTTGTTAGACAGGAATATCATGTGCGGTGTTTCGTTTTTTTTATTTTATTTTTTTTTTTTTTCATGTCAAGTTTTGTTGTTTGATTGTGACATGTATACCGGTAATGGACATTTGGGAATGACGGTAAAGAATGTTTAACTTAGAATCAAACATTCTGTTTGCTTTTTTTATATATAATAATAATTTATATTTTTCGTTTATATATCTTTGCACGGTTGATCTAAGTAATTCACGGATTACATTGAGCATACGCAGTAAGTACAATTCTTAAATTAAAAAAAAATAATTATTTTATTATCTTAATTTTGGCTGGTAATTCCGAGTTATTAATGAGTAACGGTGATCATGTGAACAGTGCGGTATGTATAAACGCTGAGGTTCAGATGCGTCCATGTATTTAAAGTCGCTTTGTAAAGTTATTAGCTGGCTTTTTGTTTGCGTTTATGGAGTGTATTAATGATCTGCTCAACATTTCGTGCGTCACCAACTATATTTACTTTATAGATGCTTTTACTAGTTTGTGAACATTTGAATGATGGAAAATTGCGATACACCAAATTCGATGTTAACACATAAATATGTACTTATTATTTCAAGATAAAATTTTTCCTTGGCATCTTAATGTCTTTCCTTTTAAAACCCAGCTGTCAGCTTAACTCAGGTATGTCTATTTGTCATTGTTGTAGATGTTTTGTGGTGAAGCTCTAGAATAGTTTCCCATTTTTAGTAGGTCTACATCTAATTTCTTTAGCGAAAGAGAAAATAGGCAATTTCGCAATTGCAGTGGTTTAGGAATACTCACTTGAAGTGGATTCCTGAAACAGACGAAAATCTGGAGTTGGATGGTTCTTGGTGTGCTTCCAGCAGCTGTGTGTCTGTGAAGTAAGAAATGGTAAATTATTAGATAAATATGCATATTAATTAGCTCATATTGGCTTTAAATGTATTTAAAGTGCGTAACGTAAATGTAATTTTTATTAACCATATCATTAATAAATATTGATAAATATTTCATTGAATATTTTCAGTGAATGTCAGTCTTGTTTATATATATATATATATATATATATATATGAGTATCCTCATTGCTGAATATATTTTGTAATGGACTTCAATCTTATTCAATAAATTGAAAGGTAACGAACTTACAAAGAAATCTTAAGCCGGACCCTGAGTAAATGGATCGCTTATATGGCTATGAAAGACGTCCCAAATTACAGTAATTTTCGTAATTGTTGGGATTCCGTTATTTTGCCTACGAACTCTGCTAACAAATGATTTAGCAACGGTAATAGAAAGATGAAAACTAACTTTCTTATTGCGACCCTGGTTTTTTTTATGTCTTTTGTGGTTTTTCGAGACAAGTTTCGAAGCTTTAGTTTTGTTTATAGTCGTAGCTAAATACGAAAAGACATAAGGGGAACCATCATAGCGCCGCTGAATAAACTGGTCGTAATACTATGCTAATCATTGAGAGAGAGAGAGAGAGAGAGAGAGAGAGAGAGAGAGAGAGAGAGAGAGAGAGAGAGAGAGAGAGAGAGAGAGAGAGAGAGAGAAACAAATATTTAATTCCGACCTATACCAGAAATTGCACTTAAGTTCTAAAAATGCTTTTAAATGATTAGGTAATAAATTGATTTTATTATCAGAGATTGCCAGATATCGGGTATTACCAGGAACACGTTTTCCTAGATCTCTGTATACCGACATAGTAAATGGATTTCCCGATTTATTTTTCAAGAGGCCGGTGAGTCGATCAAAAGTAGGTCTTTGTATGATAAAATGCTACTGGTTATGCCTCTCATTATTATCGCTGATTGCTTTGGGTGAAAGGGGTGGGTGAGTGGAGAGTGCTTGGGTGGAACCCTTCAGGAATTGAAGGGTAAGAGGGAGGTAAGGATTAGATAGCGTGGTTAAATGAAAGAGGATTTGGAGAAGACGCATCAAGGCAACCGACCCCGTAGCTTAGGGACATCGCTGTTGATAAAGACGATTGCCTTCTATTCATGACATAATTACATTTTCTAAAGAGATTAAATTCAAAATGTCTTCGTTATTTTAGTCGAACCGTTCATATATAATAGAGACACCTTGAATTACATTAATAAAGATTTAGCTGTAAAAAATTTGCTAATTTGAAAGAAGTTGCTCGAATTTGTATGAAAAGGATTATATATATATATATATATATATATATATATATATATATATATATATATATATATATATATATATATATATATATATATACTTGACTATAAATGTCGTTTAATATCCAAATCGGTGATACTCCTGACGTACAGCTAATTGGATGTTAAACGACATTTGTAGGTTAAATTTTGTGATCATAGAAAAATGTAACAGTGTATGTGATAAAAAATCATTTTATATACTGTATATATACATGTATATATATATTTATATATGTATATAACTATGAAACACCCAGATGTCGGCATCCATCAGAATAATCTGTTGTAGTATTGATACTCATCCATGTATTCATTCACTCACTCCCTTGTGTTTTATGCCTTAATGTGACCCATAGCTGTTGGAATGAGGCCCTCCACCACGTTAAACTGTAAGATAATTCATATCTTACGAAAATGCAATCCTACTTAACCATCGTGTTTGAACGGTTGAGTGCAGTCATCTTCAGCACCCAAGAAAGATGACATAGTATTCGGATATCTTTTCCTCTGATTGAAGACCGATACTTCGCCGAAAAGGAATGCACGTTGCAAGTCCATGTGCTGAGTCTATAATAGAACAGACTGACAGTTTAAGCCAATAAAATTTCTTGCGTTTTCTTCAACGCAATTATTTCTATATTTTGTTTTGTTTGATGTTAAGTCTCTCTCTCTCTCTCTCTCTCTCTCTCTCTCTCTCTCTCTCTCTGAGATTTAAGATTCATTTAAAAACTTGAATGATAAAAAGGCTGTTGGTTTTTTCAACTGGCAAGTTTTGGCATCAAAGAGACGCGATGTTTTGTCGACGAATTTCTCACGAAATGTGATATGATTTTCTTGAGGTTTTCCCATGCTTTATCTTCGAGCGGAAATAGTTCTGGTGTTACATCATTGTTATACCTTAGCAGACTCTCGTCGGTAGCCTACTTCAGGCTTATCGGATTCGAAAAGTTAATCGCTTCTGTTGGTTTGGGATAGAATACCAAAGTGTTTATCGATTCTGAGTACAATTGTTGGAATAACAATGTTCTTGTAGCACAGTGATTTATTATTGTTATTATTATTGTAATAAGTATCACTCATTTGTCATAAAAAAGTTTCAGTTTTTATTATGCTTTGTTGAGATTCTGTCCCTTAAAAATGAAACACACAAACGGGGGTGTCTGAAGCCGAAAAGAAATTTGATCGGAGGTATCAAGTCGTCTTCAATGGCTTGTATTCCTGTTTCATTTTTTACCTTCATTCCTCTGGAGGACAATCGATCTGTCTTTCTTTGCTATCAAGAGAATCACCCGCAGTATCTTCCTCTTTGCCAAAAAAAAAAAAAAAAAAAAAAAAAGTCCTCTCACGTTCCTGTGCTATTATATCCACGTGGTTTCAGTGGTACTTGCTTGCATGTGATATTTTATAGGAAGGTTTTTATGCTTTTTCTTTTAAATTTCGTATCATGGATGTATCATATGTTTTTCTTTGGACATATTTTAGCATTTGTATATTACTGGGTGACGTTTAGGTACTCTCTCTCTCTCTCTCTCTCTCTCTCTCTCTCTCTCTCTCTCTCTCATGCACGCACGTGTGGATGCAAATGTTTTTAGGATAATTTCTTGTAATATTTGTGTGTGTGTTTTTGTGTATATATATATTATATATGTACATGTATATGTATATGAATATTGTATATGTACAGTATATAGGTGTAATATAGTTACGAGAAAGTAAAATCTAGACTGTTTAGACACAACCAGATTAACGTAGTAGAGCTGTAGAAACCTCCTTGCAAAAGTAATTTCAACAAAAGAGAAATTCTTGTATTAAAGATACAACGCAGTGAGAAAGTGTTCCATTGGTGGAGGGTGAACGACATGAGGGTATGATTAGAACAGTTGATGCTTGCGTGATCGTTACAAAGAACATGGGTTAAAAGGCTTTATAAAAGTGAAATTTGACGGACAGCACAGGGCTTATGACGAAGCTACGGTAAACTGCCAGTTAGCTCTGACAACAACTGAAATTGGACATTGAGACTTCTCTTTTTCTAAATGTCCGTCGAAAGCAGAGGGGAGGTATATTTGTATTTAAGGGTGATGTCTAATAATTAACTCTGAAGAGCCAGTAGGTGGATTCTACCTAATTTTGATAAGACCTGAAATTTGATCTTCCTATGGTGTTTACTTTTATGCTCAGAGTGCTACTAGATTTCATTTTTTTATTGTTTGAATTCAAAATTCCCTATATACAGTGCAAGACAAGAACAAGGGAAATTTATCTAGGTAGTGTTTAACCGCATCCAGTTCCGCCTGCCTCTGTTCTAGACTACGGAGTTCCTTGCTAACGTTTACAGAGGAGATTAAGCGAGGTTTACAGCAAAGTTGAGACTATTTGTTAGAGTAGAATATAGAATTTAGACCAAAGGCCAAGCGCTGGGACCTATGAGGTCATTCAGCGCTGCAAGGAAAATTGAGAGTAAACGGTTACAAAGGTGTAACAGGAGGAAAACCTCGCAGTTGCACTATGAGACAATTATTGGAAGAGGGTGGAAAGTAAGATGGAAGGGAGAATATGAATGGAGGTACAGTAAAAGGAACGAAAGGGGTTGCAGCTAGGGGCCGAAGGAACGCTGCAAAGAACCTTAAGTAATGCCTACAGAGCACTGCGTGAGGTGCACTGACGGCAATACCCCCCCTACGGGGAAGACCAAGTTGTTGAAAGTAACGTCAATTTGTGAAGAGTATAAAAATTAGTTTGTCAGAGTAGAAAGAAAGACGTAGAGAAAACGAAATCAGGTTTACAGTTGCCAGCCGTAGGGAATCGGACAAATGTGGTAGCAAACTGTATTAAGGGTACAAGTTTCAATCTTGTAAGGTAGGTCGTGGATGAAGAAGCTCAGTTATCATGGCCTTTTGCCAACCATGTAAAAAATCTTGGAAAGTCAGACTCACTCTCTCTCTCTTTAAATGAGAACAGCACTGTATAATTGAGAGGATACTTGCTTACACACGAGGCTTTTGTTTACGGCTGTTCTATGAGTAAGAACCGTGCTGGCGTTACATAAACAACAACAACAATAACGGGCTTTTTGTTTATATCATATGCTCGTCACATGGGTAAATGACAGCGTGTAATCAGTGCCCATTCGTATCTGTGACGCAACTAGAAAAATATGCGGCCGCCATACAGTGAGCAAGTCTTAGGGCGACAACTGATAACGGGGGATTAAGGGACCCTCATCAAATCGATAATTCGCGAATCAAGATAACTGTAACATCCCGGGTCTCCGATACAAATTGTCTCCCCTTAGCATCGCTGAATCTCTCACGATGTTTGGTAAACAGACTCTGCTGATATCGACAGTTCGAGATTATAGCGCCTAGTTTGGTAATGATGACTGGGATATGCGCACCGTGTCATGGGAGTGAGTATTCGAAATGGCTTGAAGCCGCTTCCTGTCACACACTGTACGATTGCGCATGCGTGAATTTAAGTTGTATAATTTTTATTGGAATAGGATTTTATCCATAAGAATGTAGTTCTTTCATCCTTAGTGGGAGTTAGGTTTTATCCACGCATTTAGATTTGGTTTTCAACTGTAAATGTGATACGGTTGGCACCCTTAAGTAAGATATGGTTTTTAACCTCTTATATAAATTAGGTTTTCAAACTAAAAGTATATATATATATATATATATATATATATATATATATATATATATATATATATATATATATATATATATATATATATTATAAAAAGCCGTTATTCCCAAAAACGATGGCAGCCGATCGAGACTACAAAGTCTACCCCAGTTGCCAAATCAAAGTCCTTCAAAAGAAGGCATCACGGCGACCCCATATAAAAATGTGAACAAGCGGGGAAGAAGACTAATTAGGTATTAAACGGTAACATAAGATAGGCTTTTACACATTGTATGAATTAGAATAAGGGGTTTAACCACAAAAATGCATCAGTTTTTTAATCACAAGCTTGAAATAGGATTTTATTCACGCACATATACTATAAAACAGATTTTCAACTCCAAGCATAAAATAGGCTCTGGATAGTAATTATGAATTAGGTCCAGTCGAAAGGCTTCATCATGCAACAGTGCAAAACACTCCAGTCAGGGTCAGGAGAGATGCATCAAAGTTTGGCCTTGGGCCATATGTCTGAATTGGCATAAATACAGGTTGATGTCGACGCTTCATATCAGTAAATCAATTGGTCATTGACATAACTCATAGACATGCCAGTTGGCATGGCTGGTATACCCTAAGCTAAGGACCAGAGTAGGCACGTGGATTTTGAAATCATCCAATATTATTATGACCTCCGGTCTCTCTCTCTCTCTCTCTCTCTCTCTCTGTCAATGTGTATCATTTATGCTTACGTTGTCGTATTAGTTGGTTTTGCCTTGACTCAGGAAAAAGCTAGTTGTTATGCCTGACCTTATTAAGGCCAGCACTAATAAGGATTCAGGACAGAATTTGCGAATGTGTTGACGCATACAAATATTATATATATATATATATATATATATATATATATATATATATATATATATATATATATATATATATATATATATATATATATATATATACACACACACACATACACACACACACACACACATATATACATATATATATATATATATACACTGTGCGTAATCATCATATAATATTCCTTCTGTAATATAATACTGCATTCTCTTACAGTTGGTTAGTGTTGAAATTGTTTTTAATAATTCTTTTATCTTTCACTGCAAAGTCTGATATTTTGTGTGAAGCGAAGGTATTTGATTAACATGTTACAAATGCACAGCAGTTAATGTTGTATGAATTTTACCTTTGTTTAATTGCAAGTTAAAATTTTCAGATCTCAACTACGTAAACAGTAAACCTTGACAAATTTCTTTTCTTCTTCTATATACACGTATACTATGGTTGTAAAATTGCACAGAACATGTAATCATTCACTCTCCGCCCATCTCAGCAAGTGTAATTATCCACGAAATATTTTGTTATCAAAAGTTGGTTGTGTGACGCTGACGTTTTAATCCGATCCCCACCAGAAGGCAGGATGACCACCGTCATTGTCATGCTGATTCGCTGAATTATCTCTTCTTGTGTTGCTAAGTTACGTTGCCTGAGATCCCAGGTCTTCTCTTGTTGTATACATACGGTATTGTTGTTGCTCTTGCCTTGTCTCTGTCTTTTGGCATGATTCTTGTTGCTCGTGACTCGCTTAGGTTTCTCTGACGTAACTTTTTATCATTTATCCCGTGTAATTTCGTCATTTTCATTCATTCTCTCAATTAAAATGAGACTCTCATAAAGGCAGTTTGCCCAGCACTGCTTCAGTTCCTTATATTATTATTATTATTATTATTATTATTATTATTATTATTATTATTATTATTAGTTGTTTAGTTGTGGCATACATATTGTTGGTCATGCTTTGGTGTTAAATTTTATTGTATTATTATTATTATTATTATTATTATTATTATTATTATTATTATTATTATTATTATAAACATTTGTGACATACATATTGTTGGTCATGCTTTGTTGTTAAATTGTATTTTATTATTATTATTATTATTATTATTATTATTATTATTATTATTATTATTATTATTATTATTATTATTGGAAAGAGAAACCCACAAGATTCCTGTGTATAACTTGTTTACTCGTAAATATTTACATGTTACTTTTAAACTCGAGCACTTTCATGTCAATTAGGACCTGAAAGTACTCGAGTTTAAAAGTAACATGTAAATATTTACAAGTAAACAAGTTATACACAGGAATCTTGTGGGTTTCTCTTTCCATCTTCAGAAGAAAACTGAAATAAGTTTTTGTTTGGTTGATTATTATTATTATTATTATTATTATTATTATTATTATTATTATTATTATTATTATTATTATTATTATTATTACAAACAGTTGTGGCATACATATTGTTGGTCATGCTTTGGTGTTAAATTTTATTGTATTACTATTCATAATGACGTACTCTGATAGGTATATTTAAGTCAGCGGGTGATTACGTAATCCCTTTATGTAACACAGAAACAGAGTAATATTTAGAGTTGAGTACAGCGCCGCACCGCTTGGTTTGGGAAACAATAATTTTAAAGGTTGTGTAATTATTCTTGGCAAACCCTTACCCCCACGAACTGTCAATATATTTTCCGATAAACTTCGTTCCGAGGACATTAATAATCACGTTGTGGACCAGTTTTTATGAGGTAATGTTGATAGAATTTATTCCCTAATTAAATGGAGAAAAAACAACTTAACTGGTATCAACGGCAAACAACATTCAGGTTCCACTTGCTGCTTTGATGGAGATGACTATGAATTTGAATGGTGAAAGTTTTGAAAGTTGAAAAAGTTTAAAACTGCTAAACTCTTTAAAAGATATTTTGGAATAAAATAGGCAAATTAGTGTAAACAAATAAAAGTCAGCCAAGCTAGAAAGCGAAGGCGCTGTGTTTTGGCAAGTGTTTTTGGATTTCCAGCATAGAGACTGTCCCACATTTTTAAATCACTTGTTATTGCACAATTATCTCGAATTCATAGTCAAGTTCTCTCTCTCCCTTTCTCTTTCGTATGAGTAGCACATTCTTGGCCTGATAATTTTTAACCTTGATTAGCTAACGTCATTGAAGTAGGTGCAGACTGATGCCAAGTCCTATAATTATGTTCTTGGCACTTGTTCCGCACGTGTACTCCAGGATTCGTGTTTATCTTTTTTCTTTGTAGCTTCTATTCAATATCACAACGTTTTTAAGTCTTCGTTACCACACATCGAATGAACTGCGTTACTTATACTCCTGCTGAAACGGTGAGAGTTACACAAGCACGATGTTATGTTTATTTATGTGTATACACAAACATGTTCGCACATAGAGAACCGCCGTTTCTGCAATACTTCATTTTTGAAAGGAGTGTGTATATTGTAAGGGACTTGTTTTGGTTTCAGAGCGAGTCTTTTGCCTCTTTGTTGCAGCTGTCCCTAGTTAGGTGTTTTATCACCTAATTCAACATTCTTGGTTGCGAATGTTTAAGCTGTATTTTGTCTTTTTTACCCTATTTGACGTTTAATGTGACGTTGCTTTTGGAAGTCACTTACACACACACACACACACACACACACACACACACACACACACACATATATATATATATATATATATATATATATATATATATATATATATATATATATATATATATATATGTATTAGATACATACGCTTATGTACACATATTTGTTGTTACTGTAATTAATGAAAAATTCTAGATCCATTCATCGAAAATGTAATTTACAAATCACAATTTTCCTGAACATATTCTTGGGCCAAAACTTGACGCAAAAAATTGAATAGAAATCCAGCAATTGCATTCTGATTATTTGACAGACAGACAGACAGACATACAGACAGACAGATCGTTGAATACATAAGACCCAACTTCACGAAACTCTGGAAAAGAAATCTCGGAGGAAGGTCTCAAGTGCCCATCGTCACCTTACATAGCAGCATACACTGTCTTCTCATTATCTTTTCTAGCTCTAGACACATTTTTATTATGAAAGGACCAACAAAAAGACAGAGCTCAAGTTGGTGTACTTGAGCATTACCTGGCGAGATGCTCTTAGCTATGTGAAGGTTTCACTGTTGATACTCGACATCCTATAAGTTGTTGCTCCTTCAAGCGTCTTTTCTTTCACGGGAAGAATCTCTTGAGCATTTTTTTGTTGGGTTTATTTTTTATGAAGTAGGACAATCTTGAGATGGGGTAGTGTTCTTTTCTTTCAAGAAATGCCAGTAAGCTTTTGTTTATTTGTATAATAGAGAGACTATTAAGGGACATTAACCCGTCTGCTTTTTTTCGTTTGCCTTGTTTTTTTAATATTTATGCTAGATAATGTAGGTCACCTCATGGTAAGTGGGTTTTAATTTCATAAATGTTGGTTCGTTATCTTATGCGAAGGGCATTGTCAAGAACAATTCAGTGCCTCTGTCTAACTAACTCGGGCCCGAACAAAAAAAACGAAAAATAGAAAAAAACTGGGGGAAGGGAGAAGCAAAAAGCCACTTTTAATCCTAGTGGATTCTCTCTCTCTCTCTCTCTCTCTCTCTCTCTCTCTCTCTCTCTCTCTCTCTCTCTCTCTTTCTTCCCCCATTTGCAGAAAATAAACTACTGTACAGTCATCGTAATGATCATTATTGCCTCTCCAGACACCACAAATAATATCCCAGATAAAATATAAGGAAGTAAGTTATCACATCCTATACATACTCTTAAGTTAACAGGCGACCACCTGGTGTCTGGTGTGTATGAGGGAGCGTGTAATTGAAGTATGGCGTTGAAAGTAATGTGTGTGTGTGTGTTTTTTGCCGGGTCTACCGCTGTTTATATGGGTGAGGCTTGGTGAATGAAAAGTTGGTTAGTTTTTACGAAACGCGAGTATCTACAAAGTTTTGGGATTTTTAAGTTATACGCCATTTTTACCGTGACGTGAGAACAATTTTTTTTTTATGAATGTAGTCTTGAATTTGTTTGTTGTTTTTTTTTTCATTTTTCTCATATTTCTTATTACCAAAATACCACATTTCTTGTGTATACATTTGAAACTTCTCTATTTTTACACAGCCGTACTTCAAATTTTTTATGGCGATATTTTTGACAGATGATGTATACAGTATAGCAGCATCGATGTATACAGTATAGTAGCATCCTTTATGCAGAGTACGCTTTCTTTCTAGTATAGTATCAAGATGAAAAGCCTGTGTGTCTTAAGATATAGTCTCGGAAAGTCCGAAAACTACTTTCCTTGCCTTTTGTATCAGTATCCTAAAGAAAAAAAAAAAAAATTTCTCCCGCTCTCTTACTGGCATTTTCGTCACATCCTGAAGAATAATGAAGTAGGTTAAACTCTTAGTCATCTGAGATTAGAGATACGTCATCCAGATGTTGACGTCTA